>NC_056730.1:282519272-282634272 GCF_019279795.1 Protopterus annectens | reverse complement strand
CTAAAACAGAGGTCTATATTATTTTACTCTTTGTATTTGTACTTCAGTTTCATGTTTTAAATAAGTCACTGTCTGTGTGGAATAAAGTGTATCTAATTGACAGACAGAGCAACACTAGTGTTACTGATTTCAAGCAGTCCTACTTATCTGTGTATCATACCTGTTTTCCCAAGACTATCTCATATACCTACTACCAAGTGTTTATAAACAGCTACCTATTCAGTTTACATTAGGATATCCACATACTGTAATTTCCCATCTCCACCTAACACTTGCCTTCTTTCTGTTTGCCTCTTTTTATTTTTAAAATATGCTAGGGCTTGCGCAATAGAACAATGGCAGAAAGCACGTAAGAAATTACCATCTCAACACTGTTATGCCTCCATGACAAAGGAGAGTGCATTCTTACAAGAAGAATGGTGGTCTATAATTTCTCCCAACCCTCCTACACTCTGTTGTCGTATAAAAGATCCCCTTCTTCACATTCTCAGATTTTTTTCAATCAGCCTTATACTTTTCTAGTCCAGAAAATCATAATTGTTTTATGAGGGGTAATACAGACAGTGATAGTAACCTGGATGGTTAAGCCAATGTCTATAAGGCTACAAATTAATGCAAGCATACAAGAGTGTAGTTTTTACGTTTTAGGAAAATAATTTACATAAGGAATGACCATTTTAAGCCTTTTGGTAAGAAGCTATCAGGATACCATTTCATTTAAATTAATAGAGACACAATTGAAAGACTAAGATTTCACAGCTGTTAACGCTCACTGATCTATTTCAGTTAGCAATATAGTGGCTACATAACAATTATGACAGCCTCTCATGATTCTGGAATTTGGTGCGCAAGTTTTACAAAATTGGAAGAATATGGAGCACTGTTCCTCACAGCAAGTGGTACTCTGGTTTGGTTCACATCTGGCGTATATTCTGTTTGAAATCTGCATGTCCTCCCTGTGTTTGCATGTGTATTATATGGGTGATGTAGTTTACTTCTATATGGGGTGGGATATTGGAATAATGGTTAAGGTGTTTACCTTACAGACACAAGGTGCAGGGTTTGATTCTCACACAGGGTAATTGGCTAGGCTTAAAATGGCCCAAAAGGGCACTTGGCCTAGTACTAATCTATGAACCTATTCCAAAGACATGTAGTAAGTGGATTGTACACTTTAAACTGTTTGTGGGTATGAATGAGTATCTGGTATGGAAGAAAGATAATAGAAGTGTCAGCCACCTGCGATTTGTGAACACTGACTGTAAGTAATGGTCAGTTTTGAACTGACACCTCAACCCCATGTACAAAAGGGGAGAAACAGGGATGATGCTGATGTTGATGAACATACGTATAAAATATTTATGCAATAGTTCTAGAACAGGATCAGGAGAATATCTAAATCCACTCTGTTTGTATTTGTTCAACCAGCAGCATCACATAGTCTCCTCATTTCCAAGAATAAATAGATACATTAGCATTTATCAGTACACAACAGAGGGGCTATGAAAAGAATAACACATTGGCTATGTTGCCTTGTGCATTTGCAAGCCTTAAATCATATACTTTCCATTTACAACTGAAGGCATATGTTTCTTAACAATACTCATGCAGTTCACTACATCTGCTTCAAAATAATACTTTTGTGCATATATGCTATGTTATGTATGTGTTTATAGGCATAGATATATATGCATGTGTGTTTGTGTGTGACTATTTGTGTATATGTGTGCATATTGATCTATTTTGATCCATCATAATTACAGTTAATCGAAACTCATATACCCAGTCCCAGTTCTTTGAAACATCAATTATCCGGAAGCACGGACTGCCGAAATCCTTTCCCTGTGAAAGGAACCACTTGGCTACCACAAGAAAAAAACCCATATGGTAGTGAAACTAAACCTGCCAAAGTGGGGTCTTCATCCCCCACACCCAGTGTTGGAGGTTTTGCACCCCACACCCCCTTCCACTTAAATATTCCAGCTCTGACATCACACTTCATTGCAGAAAGGGCAAAGTTCACCATGGTGGCGAAGTGGTTCCTTTCACATGGAAAGGATTTCAGCAGTTCATGCTTTCAGATAACTGACGTTTTGAAGAAGTGGGAACGGGTAAGTGAGTTTTGAGTAACTGTAATTTCTATGGGTCAAAGTAGACCCGTGTGTGTGTGTGTGGGGGGGGTGGTGTGTGTGTGTGTGTGTGTGTGTGTGTGTGTGTGTGTGTGTGTGTGTGTGTGTGTGTGTGTGTATGTGTGTGTGTGTGTGTGTGCTATAAAACAGATATAGATATAAAAACACAGAAAACATTTAAGCCCAAAGTTGTAAAGTGCACATAAACTACTGTGTTATATCCAGCTAAGAAGGATTCCAGCACACCTCACTATTTCCACAGCTGATTGGAGTCTCAACAACAAAGAAAAATGCAAACACATCTGCACCACCAGTGTAGCTTCGTTAATGTTAAACAATGATGAGACCACTTTGAAAGTCAAACTACAGCCTGCATCTTTCTTTGTTATTGAACATTCAATAAAATAGGGAGATGTTGATTTGTGTTGGAGTCCTTCTTTGTGGTATATCGCTATCTATATAATTATATTAGTTATCTGTCTGTTTATATATACATTTTTGGTCTCTTCTTTTGGTCATTATTGCTAGCCTTGCCCCCCCATGCCTTATCCATGCCAGGTGTACAAGCTAACTGCTTGCCCCCTGGACTTGCTCTGATATTGCTGGGATTGGTAATAGATCATTAGGGAACAAGGGTTTGGCTTGTCTGAGCATCAGTCTGAAGTGGGGGTTCTATATGACCTATCCCATTTCCCCCTCCTTGTGGCTTTATTGGCCTGAATGTATCCACAAAGTCTTAAAAAGAAAAAGTAAAACGTCATGGACATTCAGAAGCCATATAGCTGAAATATTCGACATCCTTAAGGGGTAATTTGCATACATCCCACGGGCCTCTATTACAGGAGGTTTAAGGTATCATATAGTGAAAATTCTAGCTTGGTTATGTTTTTTAGGTTTTTCTTGTAATTTTTACTAATTGGTTTGCTATGTGATCTTTTTACTCTTTGGTGTATGTCTATCTACATGTATATAAATATATATATATATATATATATATATATATATATATATATATATATATATATACACACACACATGCATATATGGATAATATACATATATTTGTGCATACAGATATATACAGACAGACAGATACACACACTCACACACATACTAATACATACAATGGAAAGCTGTACATGTAAGTGGTATCATTACACATAACCAAATCTAAACATGGTAGAAACTATCACTTAATAAAAATCCTTGGAATTAATTGAACACATGGGCAGACAACAAAATATTAAAGGTAGTGAGTACACAGTAAGGAAATATATAAAATCAATGTGTGTCAGAGTTAACCAGTTGTTTTTGAAAAGCCTATACAAGTGAAACAATTCCAAACAGTAATAAAAATAAATGGACACCGCAAAGGACTATAACATCAAATGCTTTTGGTATCAGGTAGCAAAATGCATATAGGTCTTTGTGAGTGTGTCAAGGATCTCCTGCTGCTTTTAAAAGCCCTGTTCTTAAAAAAAAATTTTAAAGGTCCTCATAATTAAGAGAACAGTGTTAAGGCACAAAGGGTATCAGTTGCAAAAATATTTCCAAAAAAAAAAAAAAGCAGACTCCCTTCAAATGCTCACATTTGCAATCAGATGTTTGTCCTAAAGTCAGTAATTTACTCAGTTAGGCAGATCACCCTTTCTGTACTCACACGTGAGGAACAGCACCTCACATATATTATGCTACTTAGTATAGTCACCTCCAATGTACAAATACTCAGGAAAAAGGGTAAATAATTTTCTTTCTCCTTTCTAATCAAATGTAAGATGAAAGTATAATTTTTAAAACACACTGTATGAGTTTACATGATTTCAACATTCAGGCTTCAATAGAAGGAGAAATTACACCCTGCAGAAATCAATTTACTTGTTATGGTAAAAGAATCTATTTGTTTCAGAAAAGCCTGCACATGGAACAATTAAAGAAAAGTATTTTTAGTGTTTCTGTAAATTAACTGAATAATCCCTGGGATTCAGAAAGATCCTCACTGCTCATGTAAGTTGCCTCTGTTTCAAATTCTATTCACAAAAAATATAAGTCTTTGGATCTGGGACTTCAGTCTTCATATATATTCAATGTGGTTTAAGAGGTGCTGTAGGCTGAAGCATCCCCATAATGATCCTAAAAATGAAGATAAACTTCTCAAAATTGTTGTTTAAGTTCTATGCATGTAAATACATATTTTATGCATTTTTATTAGCAAGAGCTAGTCGTTAGACTGAAGTAAATGTTTTGAGGTACACTTTGTGTGAAAAAAAAATGGAATATACACATTTAGACATTACTCATCATGTGTTGGAGAGATAAGCAAATGTATCCATATAAGGGTGCATAATTATATGGTAAAGGTAATAATCACTAGGCATCATATTGAACAAAAATGAACTAAATTACTAATTATGCCATTTCAGTAACAATTCTGACACCATGTTTCACCTACCAAACTCAAGTTCTGATATTACTAAAAGCAACATTACTGGGTAAGACAGCAACACAGACACGTGGGCATAAAATACATAAAATACCTGAATGTTGCTTTTGTATATGTTAACTTGTATGTGCCAAGATCTACCCTGTCACGCGACATTTGGAGCCAAGTACTTTGTTTCTTAAAAGTAAACTGCTGCATGGAGCAAGTTTGTCCTTGGCCTCACAATTTCTTTAAAAAGAAAAAGCTGGGAGCTATGGCAACTCATGTGCAGTCCCTCCATTTTACTGAAATATGGCCACCTGTATGCACTCTCCTTCTTTTCCTCTGAGTAACATAAAAAGGTAAAATTGCAAAATATAAATGACACTGTGATCTTAGAAAACGTTCAACAAAAAGGCCTCCTGAAGTTCCAAGAGGGCACGTAAACTGTGAGGAGGGACTATGATCTCATTCTACACTACAGCTGAGATAAAGCATTGTCATGTTTAAGTGCTACTGAAAATCAAAGTCGAAGCTTTGAGAAGCTAATATATGCTTTCCATCTAAGAAACAAATGGAAGAATGTATTCTTTTGGTTGAATTTTTGCAAGTGTTTGTGGGTTTTAATATCATAACAAAAGTGGACCAGCATTCTTAAGTGAGGGTAAGATTAGTGTTCATGAAATGAATATTGTTTCAGTCTTTCATGGTAGCCAAGAGTGCCCTTCTCAGTACACACAATGTGCCCAGAATTGTCTCTTTCTATAGTGCATATGGGGTTACATGTATTGGTAGTATATTTAAGGATGACTATAAATTATTTTTTCCCCAGTATCTTTGTTTATTTCAAATTGTAAAGTTTATAACAAATAAAAGAAAAAAGAACATTAAACAGATTTAACAAACAGAGATGAAACTTAAAAGAAATGCATACAAAAAAATCAGACATAAAATATAAAACTAATATAACAATCTACAACTATTTACATAAAAATGTGTGCACAGTATTTAAAAAGTAGAACATACCTTAAAATAGACTATAGGATAAAAATTATATACAAAATATTAATTAAGTAATATAGTATTTTATCCCAACACCTCCTAAGAAAGAGGGACTGAGACTGTTTATTGAATGTTGTTGTTGTGTCTTTCGGCTTTTCCCGGTTAGGGGTCGCCACAGCGGAACTCCAGTCCGCTAATGATTGGCAGTAGATTTTTATGTGCCGAGTTGCCAGCTCTGACGCACAACCTTCAACGAAGGTATGCTCATTCACGCATGTCTCCACACAGAAGACGCTCTAGCTGAGAATCGAACAGGACAACGTCTTACTGTTAGGCAACAACGCTACCACAGCACCCCCACCGCAGCTCAGACTTTTTATTGAATGTGATTGTATAAATCTTCCCCAGGATTCAATAACGCCTACACTAAGTGTACACTAATTGTACACTGTGCTGAGTGAACAGACAGCACAGACATAACTCACACCTTCTTCCTCCTAATTTTAGTTTTCCTACTGATATTCTTGCAGCTTTAAATACTGACATGGATGTATAAAGGTTACCATAAAGTATAATCAACATGTACACTTAATGTAATCTTTCAAAATGACTAGAAAGCACAAAAAATGTGATAAGAATTTTCTTGAATACATATCATTTACACTAAGTATACACTTAATGTACACTTAGTTTAGGCATTATTGAATCTGGCCCAATGTTTTGCTTCATTGCTGATTCCTAGAAACTATTCAAAGTTAATGTTTTCTATCAGACTAGTTTTACATTATGTATAGTCTTACAATCATACATAAAGTTGTCAAAACATATTGATCCGTCTTCGCAAGTTGGGTTGGTGGATTGTGGAGTAGCACAAATTGCCAAGAAAGTGTGGATTTTTGATAGCCATTCTTTTAAGCCTAACTTTCACAGAACACTATAGCTGGTATGAGTGCTTACATAACCACAGAATGTGAATTAAGGCTGCATAATGGTACCTGCAAACTGTACAAGAAGAGAAAGTATTAGAAAAGAAATTTGTTAGTTTGATGAGGTCATGTAAGTATTATGTAAAACCATACAATGTGTGCAAAACTGTTTTTGAGAAAAAATGTTTTACATTAAAATTGATAGATTTTTGAACTCAATCTATTGTTAGATTAGCATTAATGTTAAACCAATAATTAAAAAAATATAGGGGAGTTACTAGACTAATAAATTTGAATCAGTTTATAGGTGTGTGTAGTGGAATTGTCAGAAATAAATGTGTCACACAATAATTTCCAAAATATATATCTCATTATTATTTACTTGTATGTTTTTAATTTTGATCTTATTAAATAAATGATTTGATTGAGGGCTGGAATATAACTCATAGGAATATTATAACCATTTCTACTTTTTTTCAGATGTGACAGTCTCAAGAATTAAGTAAACAAGAATTATTTCATCTTTATGTAGGGAAAAATTGATAGGCTAATCATTTAATTATTAATTTTAAAATTACTGTTTAAATGAATTGGTTGTAATAATTCAAAGGATGAGTAAATGTCTACTATTATGACAAGTTTTTGAGTTAAATTTATTCTGCTGATTAGAATGTATGTACTTTCATAATTTCTAGGTCCCTAATATTTAGGAAAAGTATAAGCATAGGGTTATAATTATATTTATGTAACTGATTCTGCCAAAGTTTAACCCAGTTAAGATTTCATTTCTATGATTTTTTTTGGAAGCTAATAATTTTAAAAGCCTACTTGCATTAATAATTAAATAGTACAAATATAAATCTGGAAGACCTAACCCCCCCCCATATTTTCAGGTTGAAAGTTATTTTTAATAGTACTGTTGCTCCTACTACTATTGGAAATGTTTGTGCATATTTCTTCCACATTGCTCTCATTTCTGGATATATATCCTGGCATTTTATGACTCTGTCTGTCATTTATTCATAGATTCATAGATGTATAGACTGTTACTTGACTAATGACCCAATGGGCCTTTCTAAATCTAGCCAAGTTTTTCTGAAAAAATAATGTGGTCCTGCATCCAAACAGGACATTGAGGGCCAGGCATTTATATGCAACCTCTGTCCATAAGTGACATGGGTGCCAGGCCTGGCATAAATTTCCTATTCCCCATCCACCTGGCTAGGTTGTGCTTAAACTAAGTAATAGACAAACTCAGTTTCACATGGATGGGAATGCTGTCTGTATATACGACACTATAATCAATGAGCATTGCAGTTTCATTGTTTTTGACTTTTTTTCATGGACTACTATACCTCGTTTTCTAGCATCTATTTTGAACTGTCAGTAATGGGTGATCCCATGTAATATAGACTTTGCAAATCTCTATAATGCTTTGTGGTTCATGTTTGCAATGCTTCTTAGCTACTTTTAAATTGTAGTGTTTGCACAATTCCTGTGCAATATTCTTGTCACATTACTGTGTCCTTCAGTATACAGGCCTTTTGCCCTGTGTGTATTACAACAATGTGTGAAGCTGTTTTGGGTCCTGTTTCATATAGCCTGCATTTGCTGTCTCTTCCACTTTTTTAGTTTGCTTTATAAATCAATGTGTACATAGTCCATTATCCTGGGTCACCATTATTAGCCTTTCATCTTTTGGTCGTAGTTTAACTCTCCTTAAATATATCAGTGTCAAATCTGTGTCTACATTAGATTGTTCAGAAGATATTTATAGCTATCATGATATTTTGGACTTTCCAGTTTTCTTTCCTTGCCATCTGATCCTCCTCCTTATATTCTTTTTTGTCTCATTCATTTATTCCTTGATTTTTGTCTATTTCTAGTTTCATTTCCATTCCCACTATATTCTGAAATACTAAACCAAGCAAAGATGTCATCTTAGAGTTCTACTCCTCATACCTTAAAACGTTCAGAATGCTTTGTTCTCATGAGGTCAGAAGAAATTAATGGAATCCTATGACTGCAGAGCTATACTTGTAGTCAATTTTGAGAAGGCCCATATCTCCTTCAGAATGAAAAATATATAACCTTGGTTTACAGTTTTTTTATATGTCATTTGATGAGCATGAAGTATTCTTCTTGTTTTGGATCCAGTTGATTCAATACTTCTATAGTCAGTCTGTCACATGAAATTATAAGTTAGAACAAGAAGATCAAGTTGATATATAACTTTGACTTTATTCTTAGATGTCAAGGTGTTTTTTTCAATATTAGCTTTAGTCTTCTGAAGTATTCCTTAGTGAACTTTGTTCTGAGTTTATAGTTAAATACTAAGCAATCAGGCTGTAGACCATCAGAAGCCTAGCCAAAACCTCTATTCAAATGTACCCTCCAACTTGAAATAGGACAAGACAACATAGATAGAGGTGGAGGGGGATTTGAGGATGCCCTTCCAATTACCTACGTTTACTTCAAAGGTGGCAATGGTGCTTCTCTGCTTGACATCTAATGGAAGTTTATTCCAGGGCTGAGAGATACATTGGGATATAAATATATCATGCCAATGTGTCTTATTTATTAGCTGATGAAGGAGAAGTTCTTTTAACTGAGTATTTAGATACCATTAGTTATGCGAAGAAATGGGACATCAAATAGGGTTGGATCTTTCATGGCTCAAAAGGTCATAGAGGAGTCTGTAAGATAGGGAATACTGAGAAAAGGCTGCCAATCTTTCCTGATAGCTAAGTTTTTGAGGCCACTAATCTATTTTGTTATGAATATCTGAGGTCTCTCAAGTTGTGTGATATGTTTAGACAACTACATGCCAAATAGTGCATTATATTTAATAATAGGGGTAAGATACAAATAAAGGGGCATTAAGATTTTTGGATCTAGTGGAGATGACTTTGGAAAAGAGATAAGCCAGATAAAAGGCCTTCCAAATTGCTGATGAGTCATTATGGGCAAATGATAAGGAATTATCAAGAAGAATGATTAGATCCCTTACAGCAGAGTCTGACTGGATGGGTGCATCACCTATATGGTAAGTGAAATTATTTTGTTTTCCAAAATTAACTATGTGGCAACTTTTTATATTTAATTTGAGACCATTATCATTGAATCAGTTGTTAACATGGTCTAACCTATGATGGAAAATTGTGAGTCAGTTGAAGATAGAATAACAGCAACCAATTTACAGTTGTCTGCAAACATAGCTCAGGATAGGCCAGGAGTGCTGACTTGAAGGTCTGAAAAATAGATAGAAAATAGGAGAAGTCCTAAAGTTAACATCTCTATTACACTGCTGGTAACTCTTTTGCTTTCAGAAGTGGCACTTGTGACTTTAACCACATGGGTTCTTTCAGACAACCAGCTAGCTATCCAGAGCTCAACATAAGGATTTATATTCAGATTTATAAGTCTGTCAATAATGCCTGCATAGGAGATGGTGTCAAAGGCCCTAGCCAGGTCAGATCTAGATATACTGTTTGCATGGCATAACAACTATCCACTGCTTTATTTACTTTTTCAAAGAAATTGATTATGTTAAAGAGGCAATACCTTCCTTTGACAAATCCAAATTGATGAGAATCCATGGTTAGGAGATTTTAAATATCCAGTTTATTGAGGTCTGAGATAATGATCTCCATAACTTTACATATAAGGGTAGTGAGAGTAATGGTCATATGGTTACCAGGGTCTTTTCTGAAGAAATCCTTCTGTAATGGCTGTTTACCACTCTTCAGGAATGTAAACAATGGAAAGTCTTAGAAAAAAGGAGTTAAGTAGTGGTTCAGAAAGGATATATTTAGCAATGGTAATCAGAGAACTAGGTATTTTATCAGGGCTCATGAAAAGACTGAGTGTTCTTGTCCCATAGTAATTAAAGGGGTGGCTTGGATTGCTGAATCTGTTGAATAGTTATAAATGTGGGTGGAATAAAATTTGCTCTAAATTTCTTAGCTAGGATATTAGCTATTTCCTTCAAGTCAGAGTGTAGTGTTATTGTGGACTAGCTCAGACCATTGTTGGATGTTACTGTGACGATGTGAGTTATTACTATCTGTGCCAGGGACAGTAGGTCAGCACATGTGTAACATATGCCAGCATAGTTAGCTGGAGTTTTGCAAATAATTTTGTCTCATTTGACTATCAAACTGACTTGTACAGATGCTTTTGTTAAAAATGTATTGACAGCGTTATTATAACTGATTAAATATATGTTTTAACAAAGAATTCTGAAAAGGAAGAGTAGAAGTTATTGAAATTGTTCTATAATTTTCAAAAACTGCAATGGATCTTAGCAAAGCTCTGAATGTGTATTGTAGCAGAGTCAGGTAGTCAAATGTGATGTCATTCCATAACCAGCACTGAGAGGAAGGGAACTCTCACAGCAGTTTGTTTTTCTTTTTTTTTTTTTTTGAACCTGATATATAAAAGATCTATGACAGTTATCACAGTCAGTTAGTTCAATTAGTTGAGTTCAGTTAGTTGAAAGCTCATCACCTTGCCTTGTGGAAGTAAGCATCTCAGCATCCTATCTTGCCTTGCTGTATTAATTAAGTTAGCTAGGGAACAGTTATTCTAGATAGTCAGGAAACACAGTGAGATTAGTGTAGTAGTGTTTTTCTGCTTCTGTTTGAATCTGTCCAACTGTGTTATTTTTATTTCTCCTTTGATTGAAAGTGTGATGCTTATTGTAGTTTGATATTTATAAAGCTTGAAAAAGGTAGCTAAGGAGGCACCTAATGCTCAAGGAAAAGGGGAGACTGTATACTGGAACAAAGGGTTATTGTATCCAGAGTCGACCCCTGAGGGAGGGCTAGAAGGTGAGGTAATACCACAGTTGGTAGTGCCTAGAGCCTATCATCTGGCACTTCTAGCCATACCCCATGACATTCCTTTTGCAGGTCATATGGGCATGAATTGTACCAAGAGACATATTATGAATAACTTTTATTGGCCTGGTATTGCAAAGGGTGTAACAGGGTACTGCAGCACCTTTGAGCAGTGCCAAAAGTTAGGCAAGGCAGGGGACAAAGTCAAAGCTCTGTCAATGCCTTTACCTGCAATTGATGAGCCATTCAGAGAGCAACTATGGATATTCTGGGGTCTCTGAGTACCACAAGTTCCACAGGGAAGAAATATATCCTGTTGGTAGTAGATTATACTACTAGAAACCATGAGCTGGAGAGGTCCATTTCTCTCAAGCAACATTTTTCCAGAGGGTACCTTGAAAACTAGCTTGAGTTTTCAAAGAGGGGAATGTGATGATGTAAGGTATTGCCATCTGTGCCAGGGAGAGTAGGGTTGTTCATGTGTAACATATGTCTGCATAGTTAGCTGAAGTTTTGCAAATCATTTTGTGTCATTTGACTATCAAACTGACTTGTGCAGGTACTTGTGTTAAAAAATGTATCAACAGTGTTATTATAACTGATTAAATGTATATGTTTAAAGAAAGAGTTCTGGAAGGGAAGAGTAGAAGTTTTTCAAATTGTTCTATAATTTTCAAATATTGCAACAGATCTTAACAAAGCTCTGAATGTGTATTGTACAGATTTAAGTGATCAAATGTGATGTTATTCCATAACCAGTACTGAGAAGATGAAACTCTCACAGCAGTTTGTTTTGTTTTGTTTTCTTTTGGAACCTGATATATAAAAGTTATCACAGTCAGTTAGTTGAGTTCCATTCAGTTAGTTGGAATTCATCACCTTGCCTTGTGGAAGAAAGCATCTCAGCATTCTATCTTTCCTTGCTGTATTAATTAAGGTAGCTAGGGAACAATTATTTTTAGACAGTCAGGAAATACAGTGAGATTAGTTTAGTAGTGTTTTTCTGCATCTTTTTGAATATGTCCAACTGTGTTATTTTTATGTCTGCTGTGATTGAAACTCTAATGTTTATTGTTCTTTGATATGTAGTATTCTCATGTTTTCTATTTTATTATTTATTATTAAATATTGTTATACCTTTCATTGTGGCTTGTCTTTTAGATAATACTTTAAATGTCTTGATGTCTTGAGAGTACCTATGCTTATATCAGTGATACCTTGGCCACTCCGAAAAGCCTGGCTGCTTTGGTTATACTCTACTATTTATATTAGTATTGATTGTACTCAGCGTAACTGGATACCCTTGTAAGAGCCTGAGAATGGATAACTAGTGGTAGTGAGATTACCTTATAGTCTGGGCAGAAGGGGTACAGCTAGTAAATCTGTACCAGCCTTTCCCAGGAGTGTGTGTGTATGTGAAAATAAAATAGCCAGGTGTGAGTGTGTCAGATACTTGGAACTGGGACACAGTGTTCCAAAGTTTATCTTGTTTGGGATCTGCAGAGACAGAGAGTACAGTCCCAGGTCTGGAGTGGGTTCCCTGTTTGCTCTTGGGGGAAACTGTGATGCAAATACTCTGTAAATCAATTCCTGTTCATAGTGACAGTCTTTTACTGATGCCAGTGGTGAGTATTAAGTCTCCGTGGTTACTGGGCTGGGGTATAGAGGCCGTCACAGTTACTTCTTAACTGTGAAATAGTTTAAGAAAGATTTTAGATATTTTTGGTTTTCTTGGCTATTTTAAGTTCCCAATGGTTCCCCTAAGTATTTTGTTAGTTAATTTAAGTGTTTGTTTAGGGTAGGCAGAATGGAACATCTTATAAGCACAAAGCAATTTCTTTCTATTGTTATATAATTTATAACTTATATAATTTATTTATATGAGTATTCCATCACAGGAGTTTGTTTTTGAATTTCATTATATTTGGTGCAGATAGGGACTGCCTTAGTGATACAAGTGTTTAAGAGTGAGTAGAATTCATTGGCTTAGGTAGCAGCTTTAGCAAAAGGATCATTCAGAGCAGGATTCCAGCAGAATTTATTTAGGTAATCAAGTAACGGAAGAAGGTTTGCTTGTGAGAAGCTTTATTGCCGACTCTTTATCTATTCCTAAATATGTATACACTCCATCCTGCTCAAGTTCATTTATATCACATTCCTGTTCTAGGTTGATATTTTCTTGGTGCTGCAGATTTCCTTTTTTTAAAGTTGTTTTTGCAGATTTATCAAGACCAAATGTCATTATTATTTCACCTGAGAAAATTTTAACCATTTGTAGTGGTGCTTTCAGCTGCTCGTCTGATGAACTATACTATTTTAAATCATCTGAAAAAAGTAGATGAGATGTCTTTAAATCAGGTTGGTTTCTGGGAGTTAAACAGTAACAAGAGCCTTATCTGTTAAGTAAACAGGCTAATGGGTTCAGAATAGCAAAGTTCACGCAACAGCAAATGTACATATTGATGGCAAATATTAAGATAGCTCTACTTTCTTAAAAGACTAACAGTAACTGTCTACCTTTTCAGCCCACTAATTGGTCAACAAATTCCTATGGCTGTGCATTGTTTTGTATATAATATGATCATACATTTCCTTAAGGACCGATGATGCTTAGGCAAGCTTAAGACTTTAGTTAAAGCTATACTTTAGGATGAATTTCTGTTGAGACGGGTGAAGTATGAATCTATTTTCACAGATCCTACATTAGAAAAACGTTTTTGTTCCTCCAGAGAAAGGGAGAATTCAGAGGAGATTAAAAAATAGAGTAAATGTAACACCTACGAAAGAACTTAAATCATTGATACTTTTTCTGTGTGCTGCACTGCAAGTACTTAAAACTAAAATTGCAACAACATTTTTTCTTCTATTCAGTTCTTGTTTTCTTTTTCTGATATTAATACAACAAATGTTCTCTTTCATGACAAAAAAAAACATTAAATTAACAAAATTGTTTTGGAGCCCCCACTGGTTGCACAGAGAGATAAAGTCCAGACTACAGCCCAGACAGCCCAAGTTTAACTAACAGCTTAGTCACTTGATGTTGCAGGCAAGGATCATGGCATGCACACATCATTTTTGGGTAGGATGGTGGATCCCACCCAGCTCATGCCACTGTTCTAATAAAAGGGAGCCTATACTGTTCTAATAAAGTATAGAGCTGCAGCTCTGGATTGTTTCCCATTTGTTTTTTATTAGTTTAAAGTTTATTTTCTTTATTGTATGGTCGTTTGTTATGGCAGACACTGCAGGGATCAAGAACTCTATACAAGGGCCTAACGGCCAACTTATTACTTCCATTAGAGACCTAACATCCCTTATTCAAAACCTAACTCAGCAGTTATAAACTGGGCAGATTTTAGGAGCTTATCATTGAGATTTTCTTCCTCCCAATTAGTGGAAAGTTTCGGGATTACTCCAGCACAGATGCTGCCTGATATTTCCGCTAGGAATATTTCTATGGTTTCTGGAACCAATGGAATTCAATCTATAGGCACAATGTTGACTACTGGTGATGAGAATGGTATATATGATTGATTCAATCTCCGTGATTGGTTAGATGACAGAAATGACTGATGTTTGGGAACAGAGGTTCGTAGTGATGTTCACTATTCTCTTGATATGAAATTTGAAACTTTACATGATTCCACACTGAAATTATGGAACCTGTAGCAAGAAAATGGATATTTACAAGATGTTTGAGGTGGTAGCAGGTTCCCAAGGGTTTGATGACTTGTAAATACCCAAAAGGGTTAATTAAAAACTCAGAGCTACATCGTGATTTGATAGTTTTGTTTAATAGGCACTGTTGTGAGCGTTTAGAGCGGCTAATCAGAGATAATGACAAAAAAAAAAATCAATGCACTTTTTGACTCTGTTAACAGCTTGGATATACTTATTAAGGCTGACTTATTATTGCAAATCCAGAAGATCAAATTTAGAAAATTTTTTTCTAAGACAGACATAGCTATTAATGATTTGAAAAATAAAAAAATAAAAAAGTTGCAGAGAGACAAATTAGAGTATGAGGCTGAAACAGCCTATCCAGCCCCTCCTAGTAATAACAGTGTTTTTGTTTTGAATGACAAGACCAATTTTGAAGAAGGAGAATCTATGAATAATATGAATTTTGAATAGAATGCTGCAGTAGTAAATGAAGAGAATGAAGGAAATTGTCACCTCCCCATTAGAGTACCACTTTGAGGAGGTCCGAGTGATTGAGGAATCAGAGGGATTTGAACTCACAGGCTCCAGGGGGACAGGCAGTTATACACAGAGACCCTTCTTTTAAAGGGGTCAGGGATGGGGTTTGAGGGGTGACGATGGATGGTGAATGACGATCAAAATTAAGGTGAATTGTGCAAAATTGTGCATAATATTGATGGAGATTTTAATATTTATAAATTAAGTGAGTTTGAGGTCACTACTGCATGTGCTGATTTACTCGAAAAGGGTTTAACGTTTGTGCTAACAAGGAGGGCTAAAAGCGATGAGGTTGTAGTCCAATTTAAGTTATATGGCATGAAGTTAAATTTTTGTTTTTTATTTGGAGACAATTTCAACAATATAAAAGATTTACATGGGTGTAAGAGGCTTAGTGTGTTTAATCCCCTGCTGCATCCAATGGTGAATTTATTTGAATGGATGTGTGAAGGAGAAATGTAGAGATTGCTAAGAGCCCCATATGAATCTGTATCTAATTTAAGTGAGGAAGAAAGTATATTGTTGAAAAAAATTGAGGGGAACAAGTAGATTAGGGTGATGAAGCCCAACAAGGGTTAAGGCCTTGTTATTATGGGGTGCATTGACTATACTAACAAATTGTTGTCCTTGTAATATACTGAAACCAGTGAGGAAGCCTTCATAAATGAAACAAATATTTCATATCAGGGTATAGATTTAATTTTGCAAGATCTTTTGGTGAACAACCAAATTAACATAGAAGAGTATGAATTTCTTAAGGCTGGGCACCCCAGGGTCCCCACCATATTTGGCATCCCTAAGATCTATAAAAGTATAGAGGATACTTTTCTAGCACCAATACTGGATGCAAAAGCTTTGAAAACCTTCCCCTTGGCAAGATACATTGACTTTCATACAAAAGGGGTTCTTAGCAAGTACCCATATGTGTTCAAAGATTTCTGGGATTTCCTGGCTAAGGTTACCAATGATATATACTTGAATGAATTGTTGTTTTTGACTATTGTTGTGCAAAACCTCTTTTCTGTTATCACCCTCAATGAGGGATTAGAAATATTTTATAAATTTTTGTGTTTTGGATCTAGTTTGGAGCATTTTTAATTTCAACCTTGAGGGCCCTTATGCAAGTTGTATTAGAGAACAACTTTATCTATTTTGAAAACCAGTTATTTAGGCAAAAAAGTGGTGTAACAATGAGGGTTGCATATGCCTCCATATTTGCTAACCTAGTGCTGGCCCAGTGGGAGAACACCCAGGTATTTCAATCCTGATATGACGGTTGTTGGTCTTTAAATGGCCATTTTTTAGATGACATCATAATTTTTGGAAGGATACCAGGCCAACCTAGATGAGTTTTATGATTTCATTAGAAGTACTGTTTTCTTGAGTTTTACCATGGAAGTGGAGGAAGACAAAGTTAATTATTTAGATGTATGTATCATGAAGAATAGGAAGGACAACATATTTGAATCCACCATGTATAGAAAGCCTACATATTCTAATTATTTGTTATATTTCAAAAGTTGGCATGCTACCCACCAAAAGAAATCTTTGGTAAAGTGTCAATGGGTGAGGATAGTGAGGATGGTGAGCAATTAGGTGTCCTTTAAGGAAGAGTGCCTAAAGTTAAAAGGGATGGTATTGAGAAGAGGGTACCCTAAAGCCTTTTTATATAACATATTTCAGGAAGTGGAGATGAAAAGGAGGCAAGGGTATTTTCTCCATTACTTGGGTCAAGTGAGGGGGGACTAGCTATGATTCCCAGAGTTAATGGATTTAGATCAGATATGCAGGCAGAATTTCAGAGGTCACTGGTCTTACCATATAATCTTCAGTTTTGGGACATTTGTGGCATTATTTGTAGAAATTGGTGTCTGTTTAAGGTGGAACAGGAGTACCATAAAAAAGTTGGAGAAAAGACAGTAGTGGTGTACAAAAAAGATACTTGTTTTTTAAATTTGTCAGAAGGTCCTTGTTTGAATAAGAGCCAAGGGAAAATTGTTAAATGTGGGTGCTGCTCCCAATGTAGATATATACTAAAGATATATATATATATATATATATATATATATATATATATATATATATATATATATATGTATATATATTCCAGATACCATTGTGACAGTAAATGCATTATGTATGTAGTTAGGTGCCAGGGGTGCCAATGCTTCTATATAGGTAAGGCCATAAGGGCCCTGAAAAGTAGGATATACCAGCACCAGTTAGATATTAAAAAGGGTGAAGAAAAATTGCTCTATATAAACATAGTAGAGATAACTCTTCACATTACTTTAAGTTTATGGTGATTGATCGTGTGGAGTTAGGCCTGAGGGGTGGCCCTACTAATTTATTTTTAGAAAAGAAAATAGCTGAAGTGGCAGATTAAATGTAATGCTTCAGTCTCCCTGGTTTAAATGACATGATATCCATTACTAGTGTTTTAAAATGAAAAGCTTTGACTGCTATATAAAAAATGTTTTTTTTTTAAATAAAAGAAGGAGGTTTTTTTATATATACAAAAACATATACGAAAAATGTATTATGTTTCTCACTTTTGTAACTATAATTAAGTATGTTAATTTTAAATGTCATGTGGTATTGATGAATATAAAAGGGGTGTGCTGGGGGGATGTTATTCTGAAGAAGTCTGTAACATTGTGGACAAAAGCTCTTAATTTAATAATAAAGTATAGAGCCATAGCTCCGGATTGTTTTCCATTTCTTTTTTATTAGAAAAGAGACACAAGCATCATCTTGGTACAGGGTGCCAGTTCTGGGAAAGTATGGTTGTGGCTGCCCAAGTCAGGGATAATAGCCTCAGTTGGCATTTTTGGGGGAGGGCACATGCACAGGCAAGTAGCATAGTCCTTGCAATTGCAGAAGTTCTCATGTCACAACCAGAAGTGCAAATACAGAATAAAATGAAAAGACTCTCATTGCCAGATTGTTTGTGAGATCATAAACGCACTCATGGATGATTCAATAACTGTCCACTTCAAACTTATTGGCATTTGATTTCTGGGAAATTCCAACTGGGTAGGAGCCCATTTTCAGTGGAGGCCTGAGGGAGAAAAGTTCCAAAGTATTACAAAACAGTTTAAGAAAAATATGTTTGCAGTTTTCATAAATAAATAAAAAAAAAAAAACTAAAGTTTAAATAATTATATCAAATTAGACATAATATAAAAAGATTAAGTATTTTGGTACCGATTTTTAAGAATAAGGGTGATGTGCAGAGCTGTAGTAACTACAGAGGGATTAAATTGATCAGTCACAGCATGAAGTTATGGGAAAGAGTAGTGGAAGCTAGGTTAAGAAGGGAGGTGATGATTAGTGATCAGCAGTATGGTTTCATGCCAGGAAAGCGCACTATAGATGTGATGTTTGCTCTGAGAGTGTTGATGGAGAAGTACAGAGAAGGTCAGAAGGAGTTGCATTGTGTCTTTGTGGACTTAGAGAAAGCATATGACAGGGTGCCTACAGAGGAGTTGTTTGAGTGGAAGTCAGGAGTGTCAGAGATGTATGTAAGAGTGGTACAGGATATGTACGAGGGTAATGTGACAGTGGTGAGGTCTGCAGTGGGAGTGACAGATGCGTTTAAGGTGGAGGTGGGATTACATCAAGGATCAGCTCTGAGACTTTTCTTATTTGGAATGGTGATGGACAGGTTGACAGACAAGTTCAGACAGGAGTCCTTGTGGACTATGATGTTTGCAGATGATATTGTGACCTGTAGTGAGAGTAGGGAACTGGTGGAGGAGACCCTGGAGAGGTGGAGATATGCTTTAGAGAGAAGAGTAATGAAGGTCAGCAGGACTAAGACTGAATATATGTGTGTGAATGAGAGGGAGGATAGAGGAATGGTGAGGATGCAGGGAGTAGAGGTGGCGAAGATGGATGAGTTTAAATACTTGGGATCAACAGTTCAAAGTAATGGTGAGTGTGGAAGAGAGGTGAAGAAGAGAGTACAGGCAGGATGGAGTGGGTGGAGACGAGTGTCAGGAGTGAAATGTGTCAGATGAGTACAAGTAAGAGTGAAAGGGAAGGTCTACAAGAGGGTAGTGAGACCAGCTATGTTATATGGGGTGGAGATAGTGGCATTGAGAAAAAGGCAGGAGTCAGAGCTGGATGTGGCAGAGTTAAACATGTTAAGATTTGCACTGGGTGTGACGAGGGTGGACAGGATTAGGAATAAGTATATTAGAGGGTCAGCCCAGGTTGGAAGCTTTGGAGACAAAGCCAGAAAGGAAAGATTATGTTGGTTTGGACATGTGTTGAGGAGGGATGAAGAGTATATTGGGAAAAAGATGCTAAGGATGAAGCTGCCAGGTAAGAGGAAAAGAGGAAGGCCTAAGATAAGGTTTATGGATGTGGTGAGAGAGGACATGCAGGTGGTTGGTGTGACAGAGCAAGATGCAGAGGACAGGAAGAAATGGAAACATATGATCCGCTGTGGCAACCCCTAACTGGAGCAGCTGAAAGAAGAAGAAGAAGATAAAAAATTCATTATTTTATGACTTGGCTTAATATTTAGAGAAATGTTATCCAGTTTATAGTGGAATTAGATGTAAGTTATCAGCTAGAGATAATGAATTACAATATGAAGTGAGAGGATAAGGCTATAGAGTGGGAGATTATCACTGAAATAGTCAGTGTACCAGAGGTAGTGTATTTGTTAGAGTCTGATAGTAGGATCAAGTCTAATAGGGAATCTGATGTCTTGCTATTATGTGTGGGTCTATTAATTATTTGTGTGAAACCATGTAAGTTCATTCTAGATGTAGGGGAATTAGAGTTTATGTCCAACTAATTGACATTGACATCACTTAGTATTTTTTTTCTTATGGAAATTTTTATGGATATCCAATGTAGGATATCTTCCAGTATAGCTGTATTGTCACCAGGAGGGACGTGAAGGACAGTAATACATATTTATTTATAACTGTTTATTTTCAGGAAAGTAATAAGAAGCTCTGCTGAAATTAATTTTGGTATTGATTTGTTGTAAGCGAAAATGTGATAGCTGTTGGGAAATATTAAAGCTATACCAACTCCTCTTTATATGGTCATTATGGATGATACTATAGCTGAGAGGTGTAATGTCAGAGTTGTTTATGCTGGGATTTAGCCAAGTCTCAGTTACACCACTGATATCAGGCTTATGTTGGGTAATCAAGGCATCTATTTCAGCAGTTTTCTTTCTTATGCTTCTAACATTTATTGCAGCAGAAGTTAGACATCTGGGGTGGGGAGTAGAGAAGTGTATGAAAGATAATTGTCTTGATGATCATTGAAATAGGTGGGGCCAGGATTAGGGTGAATGCCTCCTCCAAAAAGGATTTTAGTATGTTAGGGAATTATTGATAGTTGTATTCCACAGAGCATTTTCCTAATTAATTTTATTTCTGTTTGAGTTGAAATGGAGTTAACCAGTTGATCTTTAGAGTAAAAGTGAGGTGTGCTATTAAACTGGTTTGGTTCAATGTTTGGAGAGTGTAGAGAGGAAGTATGGATAGGTGGTTTGGACAGAGAGTTGGCGAGATGCTGAGAATTATTATAGAATCATGGTAGGATAAGAGATGGCCTAGTAGGAGGAGAGGAATAGAGGATAAGCTGAAGAGTAGCATGATTAAGTAGAGGGATCTGTATTTTATTGATGGCAAGTAGTGGGGTTTAGAAATTAAGAAGGGAACAAGAAAGTTGCAAGGCAGTAGCATATTTGGTGGCGGTGTAATCAGAAAGCTGGTACAAGCTAGGTAGGAAACAAGTATTTTCTATGAAGGAAGAGAGTTAGGTTGTCCTGGTATATTATCTTGAATGCAAGGAATAGAGGGGTTTAAAAGCCAAGATTATGAGGATGTATTTAAAATAGGAGGAAGTGAGGATTTATTTGGGAAAAGTAGAACATACAATGCAGAATAGATAGGTACTGTTGGGGAGGGGTGTGAGTATGAATGGATATAAAGCAAAGCAGTATGGGAGGGGGAAAGGTATTTGGGAAAGGCACTAAAAGATTAAATGGAAGTTGAGAATTAGGTACAAAGAAACAGGAGTGCTTGTATGATAGTAATAAGGTTGTTTATGAGGGTTAGGGAATAAGAGTAACAAGTAAAATGTGTATGTGGAAAGTATAATAGGACAGTAAATGTGGGTGGGTGTGAAATGAGTGTGGGGTAAGGGAGTTTAGTGGGCTTTTCACCCTGAGGTCAAATTGTAACAGAGTAATTCATTTAGAGCCAGTACAAAGTAGGATGGGTTTTCTTTCATTTTCTGAGTACAGAAACCTGGTAGCTGGGGTGCATATACAGTGTAATCTACTGGTCAGAAGAAAGAACAGTGGTCAACTTAGTAAGTAGTCCTTAGAGTGCAAGGGCTACTCCAATGAAACGGGGTTATTTACAGCTACTTTCCAGCATGGGGCAGATGCGTATTTGACTAGCTGAAATTAATGAGCAGCAAGTTTCTTTATGGTATTCAAAAGAAATGAACACAGTGCACATTTATGGCTAAGCCATTTTTGATTGGCCTACAAAAGCAGGTGTAAGTAGGCAAAGCTTTCTGTATTTGCAAGTAGGATAGCATCTTGCCTATTTTCTGATCTCACGGAAGAACTTGTAACATTTTCTGAGAAATTTTAATGCTTGACATATTAATGTATTTCAACAGAATTTCAGGCATGATGGAATAAGTTTCGTGATAATCCTCCATATTTTCTTTCAGATGTGCTGAGTATACTGGATAACAATTTCATTCTGAAGGAGATTAAAATACTCATCATATGGACTTTCAACAAAACAAAAATATACATTGTTGGCAACCTAGATTATTTATATGTCCCCTATTTCTAGAATAATGAAGTATGTAAGACTGACATCAAGAGGTCTAATCTAACTGAGGCAGATCATTACACTGGTACCCAAACTATATAAAGACACCATGGTGTCAAATTCCTCTAATCAATACAGCCATGACGTTCTTGACTTTGACATTAGCAGCATGGCTCAACCATCTGGCTTTCAGGAGGCCCTTCTGTTTTTGGCACTGCCAAAAATTAATTACAACTTTGAAGCATTTCTTGCACTTGGATAAAGAGATGAATAAAGGCAGTGTAAATATTCTTGTAAATACTGGTATCAAATTTGATTCACTTTCTGAAGTACACAGTTTGTACTTTCTGGAGTAACATGGTTGGAGGCAAAAAGCTTAGAAGTGGATTGAAATCCTGAATGTTGATCCTAGTTTAAAAAAAAAAAACAGCAAAGCAAACACTGGTAGCCATCACAGAGCTAAAATTGATACTTGATATGGTTTGCTTTATCCCCCATGCCCTTTTTTCTTAGTGTAACATTCATTCAATTTGTAAAATTAAGGAATACTTGAATGTCAAACAGGACATCAGAAACTATATCACGTGGATGACTGTACAATGCTAGTTTAAAGTCTGAAGGTTGCCTTTCTGCTTTTGAATGACTTGATGATGTAGTTATAAACTTTAATGGGCCTTTCTCTGAATTTTGAGAACTACGACTGTCATACCTTTATTAATGGTCTCCAACTTCAGCGTTATTTAATATCTGCCTATTTTATTTAAATGATAGTCATCTATTCTGTTACCCTGGTGGTGAACGTTAAGGAGCTTATAACTGCTCATACTTATTGAGATCATTTCCTTTTTGTTTGCTTGTTTGCTTCATCGTTTAGTTTCATAGTCAGGAAATATTCCATCAAAATGGTAGATACTCATTGGTATTTCAAAATCCAGATAATTTACTAGACTGTTCTGTTCAATCTGTGTGACAAAGGATGCTACGAAGAGTTTGTAGGGCCACTGCCTGTCCTTATTGATAGCTGAAGGCTAAAGTATACCATAGTTTAAGAACTGTAATACTTTAGTTGGTAAAATGTGACATACGTTTGATGCTTTATCACACATCAAAGCATACAAGTATAATAGTTACTTTCTTCTTACACTCGGGTTGCAAACACTAAACTTTAGCTTTCTCAGACTGTATGAAACTCAGGTTTAAAATGTGGTGATTTAAAATGTACAAAAGGCAAAGCTTAAGTACGGCAGGATGAAGCAAGGGATGTCTTTGATTCATCTAGTCAACATGTTTCAAGAAATTCTGTGTATGTGTCCATGTTTTATTGAAGGGACTGAATTGTATCACACAGGGCTTCGTAACAGATCATATAGTTTGTCCAAATAATGATAATATCAGCTGAATTCATGATGCATCTGATATCTGGAAAGCCCTAAGGTACATCATTAATGAAAATGGAGACTAGTAGTGAATGAAGTACAGTGCCTTATGAAACTCCTTTGGTAATGTTCCTAGTCTCAGTGCATGTGTTCTGACCTTTTACCATAAAAGTCCTGTTTAAAAGATCATTGTCAAACCTTTGTACTAGTTGACTGTAAAACTGGTAATACAATAATTAAAAAAAATAATGTTAGCTAGTTTATAGTCTCAAAGGCTTTCTTTAAGTGAAAAGATGACATCTGTTAGAGGCCTTTTTTCTGTATCTGAGAGCATGAAATTTGTCACTGAGTAAACAGTTGGAATGAAACTTTATTTTGGCCTAATCCTGTGCTGTTTGTTTAAAGTCAGATCATAGTTTTGATATATTCTAATGTCTATGTCTGTAAACATATTTGTGTGGAATTTAGTCAAGGGAACAGATACTTCCAATAGGGTGCTAGTCAGAAGTGGATTTGGAAGATCGTACTTTTGGTAATGGAAGGACTAACATGTTTGAAGTTAGACCGAGTCCTAATGTAAAATAAAGGTTAAATGTAAACTAATGAACTGCTTAATATGTTATTAGAAAGTTACTGGAACTTTGGGTGCAGTATATGAATGAATTATAGTTCTAGTTAATTTTATCAAATATTTCTGTAACAGCTTAATTATTTATTTCAGATGTAATGTAGGATACTGAAGCAATAAAACTTTGCAGAATGGATTTCATCAGATGTGTTATTAAAATGCAAAGGAGGAAAGAGATTAGGAAATGGCATCCTTTATTGCATTAAGTGTATGAGTGTTGCTTTGGTTAGCTGTGGTTGCCTTAGAAGGGAGTCAGATGACAGGTCAAAGGTAAGTAGTCTGCCAGCTGAATGAATTTGAATTATAAATAATACCTCTCTATGCACTCAGTGCAGTTATTTTCTTCCCTTCCTCATTTTTTCCTGGCGTTTTTCTTGGATAGCATAGTACACCATATTCCTTACTACCCAAAACCAACTCAATTTTCTCCCAGCTTACTATCTCCTGTGATCATTGTTTGTATGCATTGTAATCTAAACTGTTGGTATTGTACTTTTTAATTGTATTTGTTAAAATAATCTTGTATTTTTGGAGCTTTTCTCCCCAGGCCTCCACTGGAAATGGATATGAATCCAGTTGGACTTTCCTGGTCAACAAATGTAAAATAAAATAAATACATAAAATAATAATGGATGGTGTAGTGGTAGCCCTATCACCTCACAGCAAGAGGTCCTCTGGTTTGATCCTCGGCTGGGATACCTTCTGTGTGGAGTCTGCATGTCCTTCCTGCATTTGTGTGGGTTTCCTCCTGGTGGTCCAGTTTCCTCCCATGTTTCAAAGACATGCATCTAGAGCATTTCTCCCTGGGCCTCTGCTAAAAATTGGCTTTGTTCCAAGTTGGACTTTCCCAGTAGGCAAATGATAAATAATTGAAAACCACTTTCAGCTATCATTGACTACATTCTTTGTAGACTGCTATGTAACAATGGAGTGAGCCTATGTAAGTGTGGAGGTATTCTACCCACCTGTGGCTACAGGGGTTTGCCCCTGGAAAAAAAAAATATAGTAGTTTTAAGTGATATATGTTCATGCAAATGGTGACTAAAGAAATTACATTCAATCATGAATACCTTTAGGGAACACAGTCTTGGTGTTAGCTGTCCTGAGTTGTTGTCAAAATTTGCTTGGTTGACTTTAACAGGTTTAAAGTTCTATTACATGTGACATTCTTGAGGCTGACCTCTGATAATACATTACAATTTTAGACTGTTTTTACTGCTTTTTGGGGTTTTTTTCATTCAGACAAGGCCGTGTCCTTCATTTTATCATCTCATTTACCACTGTTATTAGCTGTGGTAGATTATTGCCTTGGAGTCTTCTTTGAATAATAGGGAAGAGTCTGTCTTAAACTGGCACAAGGATGGTAGAGATGGTGGTTAGAGTGTTCACTGGATCAGGAAAGTTGAATTAGGGTGTCCAGTCTACCAGCTCAAGCACTGCTGGCAATAATGACTCATTGGTGCCTTGGTGGGGGGGTATCTAGAACAATTCAAATGACTAGTAGGCTTCTTGGTGTTGAATGAGCAGATGGTAACTAGAGTACAATGTCCATTCTTGTCATTTGCTAGAATCTATAGATTTGCATGTTTATTATGGCTGTTTGTTATGAAGTATATCCAGCAGAATATATTCTATTGTGGCCTGAGTCTCGTGGCATCAATGACTATATGTGTAAGATTCAAAGGCAGAAATCTTGCAAGCATACTTTTTATTCTGCCCTTTCTGGTTAATGTTTAGATTACCTAAGATTATTAATTAATGATACTTTGCTATTTCAGTGAGATTTTATTAATTGTCTTATACGAAGCTGACTGAGGAAAGTGGAGGAATATACTCTGTGTCAATTAGCAGCTTTATAAGATCACTTAATATGATTTTTATAACTGTCTAGCAGGAACAGTATCTGAGATGGATTACTTTTTGCTTTTAAGGAGGTGGGCTGGCTCTACTTAGTTCTCAAAAAAGTTAATATACCTCTTCCTGGCCTATTATCTATTTTCTGAGAGAAATATGGAAAGATCAAGTCTACTTTTAACTAGGAGTCAGCAAGTGCAGAAAACTGAGGGTTATGTAAGGCAGACCATGATTCAAGAGACATCCATTTATTATTAATGCTGCCAACTTTATATAGCTCAATGAAGGTACTTAGCATTATAAATAGACTAAATGCATAGAGATGTGGGACCTCAGGTTAATTGTACGTCTCCTGATAACAATGCAATTAAGGAACACAAAGATATAGTTTCTGAAATTTCAGAGAATGACCATGTGAAAGAGACATTTTATATCAGAAAATATTAGAAAATATTTTTTTATTGAAATGTACCAGTTTGTAGGTGCACTTCTTTCACCAGCAATGTAATTCCACATTGAAAAGCAGTTATTGGAAGCTGTATGACTGGTACGTGGTTGGTTGAGTGGTGATTTGATATGACTGCATAAATTCCATAATGGGACAAAAAAGTAAGGGAAAAAGAAAGAGAAGACACTGAATATTTGGTTGCTCAAAGTGAAAACTACATAGCAAAGATAATATTATTGCACTTGTAGGCAGAGGTAAGTACTAGATGGTAAGGTGCACAACATGCATAGCTCTCAACCTTCCATCGCAAAAATGAGGAACACTCGCCTTCATAATGTAGAACAAATGGGCAAAATGTGGAACACATACTAATGGCGTACTAACAACTTCAACTAGGAAGGTCATAGGATGGTTAAAATATGCTGGTTTTACTTAGAAAGAAGATCCTTTAATGAATTAATATGAATAATTTCAATTTACCATGGATTTCACTTAAAAAAATTCCTAACACTGAATGTGCGACAGACTCTTTCAGTGTGGAACTTTGAGGAATTTCGAGGAACATGAACTTTTTAAGACCCCAAATGAGGTACGTTCCTCGTAATGAGGTACACTTGAGAGGTATGACAACATGAAGGAAGAAGGGTCTTACTGATATATAAAAAGAAATAGGTGAAGGTTTTGTTTTTCATAGAAGAAGAAGAGAAACAGAGAATGGTAGCGGGGAGAAAAAGTATGCGTGATAATTTAGTCAAGAGGGTTAGTCTATAGTACAATAGTTGGTGTAAGATAAAGGAGAGGGCTGTATCACCTCTCTGGAAGTGAATGCAGTTATTATATAAGTGAAAGTCGGTGGTATTATTTGCCTATAAAGGAAATTATATGAGTGGTGACTGGGAATGGGTGTAGTGCAGAGGAATAAACCACAGACAAACATAATGGAGATGTGTAGTCTAGGGATTCCCCCAATCTAGGCAAAACTGCAAAAAATAATCAGTAGGACATTTTCTTGAAGGAGACACCACATGCCAGGTAAGCACAGATATTTTATGAACACAACAGCTCCATCTGCAGAGTGGATCAGCATATGACTGTAAGATAAAGAAATGGAAAATATGAAATTATTTGACTTAGTTTTACCTTTTTGATGTTTTAATAGCCCAACCTGCTGATAAGTAAACAGTTTCTAAAAGAACTAGTCTGTGAAATAAACATGTAATACTGTTGCAACAATATGTCTCGATATAATACCTAATGAGAGTTCTGACTTTTATCGGAGGAGATGGGGCACCTCTATCTATTATCAGTCAGTAAAACCACAGAACAACTAACGTAAAAATAAATTAAGTCCTATACAAATGCAAGCAGCTTACCTAAACCAATTGTAAACAGAGTAGGTAGAGTCCCTTAAACTTGGTTTGCCTGCTGTGCATTCCTGATTACGAAACTTAACCAGACAATACTTCCAGTCTGAGTCTGAAAAAAGGCCAAGTAGATCTATGTTGTACCCCAAGTAATAAACAAAAATAAATAAAATAGATATAGTTAGAAATTCCTTAATATGTTGGCACTACTTGCATAGCTGAAAGAAAAGTCACATTTTTTACTGCTGGCTGCTTTGTTTAGTTTTGACTGTCTGTGCAGACTGGGAGAATGTTTATCCTGCCCTTATAGGGTCATAGGTATTTACTAGGCTAATGACAACAAGGGCCTTTTTAAGCCTAGCCATGCATTCCAAATCTCTGAGAAGTCTGATACCCTTGATAAGTATAAGCAAGGGCTTGAGAGATGAAACATTTACAGAGGCCTGGGAGATGAACCATTTACAGGTTGTTTGTGTCCATTAGAGACATAGGTGCCAAACCAGGGATACATTTCTTGTTCCCCATCCAACTGTCCAAGCTGCACTTGAATCCATTTAAGGAGAAACTCTGCTTCACATGGATGGGGAGCCTGTTCCAGAAATGTAGTAGTCTCTGGGATACATACCTGTCTCTCCAGCAGGTCCAACTTATATCACTGGTAAGGTTTAAGTCTATAGAACAGGTAATTCTGGTGCTGTTTGTTATGCTGATATGCAGGAGGTTCATCAGAGTTGCATCTGACAATACCCTATATGCCAACCATAGATCTCCCCTCCAAAGCCTGTAGGAGATGGAATACAGGCTTTACACCCTGTATTATTTGTTGGATATGGCTAGTTAGGTACATACCAAAGGGGCATTGTTTTTAATGATATGTCTGATGAATGCCGAATACAGTGGAACAATGACTTCCTTGGACTTAGATGCCACACCTTTGTATAAGTTCCACAACATAGAATGATTTCCTCACTACTGTAGACATGTGATGGTCAAAGTTTAGATTACTGTCTATGTGTGTCCCTAAGTCCCTGACTACTGATTCATCTCTAAGGGGTGTGTTGTCAATATGATACTTACCAGGGGTGGATGACTTCCCGAAGTATACTATTATGCATTTCTTGGCATTTAGTTTTAGTCCATGGCTTTGATACCAGATGTTTGTCTGTCAGTGTCAGCTCTTCCTGGAGAACATTTGTGTTAGTGTGGTATCCAATGACAGGTCTGAATTTGCAATCATCTGCAAGTTTAGTCAGCCAGAGACTGTTGATATTGGTCTAGACTTCAGAGAAGTAAATGCCAAAGACAAAAAGGGGCAGTCCAAGGAATGATGCCTGAGGGACTCCACTTGTGAGTGACCTCTTTGCAGAGGTTTGACTCCCCAATTCTAACTTCCTGGGTCCTATCTATGAGCTAGTTGACTATCCACCAGGTGACATACGGGTTTATACCTAACCTCTTGAATTTGTCAACAATGCCTGAGTGGGGTATTGTGTCAAATGCGTTGGCCATGTCAAAATAGGCAGTATGAACCATTTTTCCCTCATCCATTGCTTTGGTGACATTCTCAATAAAGTCCACCAGGTTAAGTAGTATGACTTTCCCTTGACAAAACCAAACTGGGTTGGGTCCAGTGTCTGGAGGTTTATTATATCACCATTGATCATTTCCATGATAATTCTTTCCATGGCTTTACATATATAACTAGTGAGACTCACGGGTTTGTATTTTCCAGGGTCTGTAAATGACCCACCTTTGTGCAGAGGGATGACAGTTGCTGTTCTGGAGGCTACAGTTAATTATCAATTCCAGAAGGCCTAATAGGTCATGTGTCATGCTATTTAGAAGATATCCTGGGATATTGTCTGGGCCATTGATGCCAGTATTCTTGGCCTTAAAGAGAGCATTAAGGACCTGTTCCTTAGTGATAGCAGTCACACTAGTTCAGAACTTAGCAGGGGAGTTATATTTGATAGTATTTCCAGAGGGAAGGTCGAGGGGGAGAGAGAAGTAAAGTTGTCTCTGAATTTATCAGCCAGGAGGTTTGCTTTAGCTATTGGCTCAGTATAGATGGCTCAGTTTACAATGAGCTCTGCACACAATTGTGTATTGCCTTTGAGGTTGTGGCTAAAGAATATATTGTGGTTGTCCTTGGCCTGGGAGGCCACATTTACCTCATATTTGGCTTTGGTAGACTTTGTTTGTCCTCTGAGTTGTTTGTTTAGTTTGATGAGAATGCTTTTATCCTGCTGGATGCTGCACCTCTTAATTTATGCCATAATTTTCTTCCTTCTGTTATACAGCCTATTGATTTTGTGATTCCACCAGGGGAGCCTGTTTTATGAGTTAGTTATGTACTTCTTCCTGGTGGGTATAGCTGCCTCTATGCAGCTATTAACATGCTTGTGCAGGGTTTCTGTGAACAGTTCTGTATAGACAGCAGTGTTCTCAGGGTTTTTGCCAGGTTATCACTTAATAGCAGGAAGTTAGCCTTAGAGTAGTTCCTGAATATTCCAGGTTTAGTTGGGGTCCAGGTTTTGGTTTTGCTTCAAAGGAGACCATTTTGTGGTCTGACCTTACCAGGGAAGACATTACAGTAGGGGGTGTGCAGCACTCTCCCATATTAGTGCAGACTGGATCCAGTATGGTTGCACCCCTAGTTCATGTACTGACTATCCAGTTCAGGGAATTTGAGTATACAAAATCCAGGAAATCTCTGTCCCTGTATGTTTGGTGTCATATAGGATTGCCAGTTAAAAGTGTGGTAATTAAATTCGCCCATGAATATGGTATTGGGGTGGATGATAAGTGTTTCCAATAACTTTAAATACATGGTATGTGTTTACTAGGTAATAGATGGGGACCTATGCTTGCACGAAAGTGCTATTGGATTTTGCCGATGGTGTTAGAACATGGAGCAGTTCAAGTGTATTGTCCTGTTTGACCAGCTTTGAAGTATATTTATTTTTGATGTGAATTGAGACCCCTCCACCTTTAGTCCCTATCTCTGTAGTAGCTGATATAAATCTGTGGATGGCATTATAATCTTGCAGTACTGTTGTGCTCTCCGCAATTTTAAACCATGTCTCAGTGACCACACAGATACCAGCATTCTCTATGGTGAAGAGAGCTTCTACGGAGTAGAGTGTTTTGTTTAGATGTCTAGCATTAAGCAGTAATACCTTTAGATTTTCCTGGTTTTGATTTGCTATGTTAGAAGTGCTTTCAGTTTGGCATTGTCTAAAAGGCAGTATGGGGAAGACAAAATATTACAAGGGAAAACATCAGTTACGTAAATAAATAAGTATAAATGATAGTGACACACAGTATTCACCTACAAAGGGTGCTAATATTTGTTGCAGTCCTATATTAAACCACTGCTCTGCAGCTTGGCAGCAGCAACATCTAGGTGGAAAATTCAAAATATTCTGGGCAAATTTCCCCTTGCCAATTCAAATGCCTGTAGTAGAATGAACACAGTATGGCATAATATCCTTTGTGGAATCAAAACCTGCATAACAAAGTGTGGAGACAAAGTATTATTTATTTATTCAAATCTGTTTATAATTTTTTGACTGGTTTAGTTATGCTAGGCCAGTGGATTATTTTCAAGCAAGACCCAAGATTGTTTGCGTACTGACTTGGGGAAATTTGACCATGACACTGGGGAAATTCCTCTAATGTTCATGACACTAGAGGGCACCAAAGGGCAGACACTGTCATGAAGTGTGGCATAGACTTAGCAGAGAATAACATGATGACTATAATAAACCATTCGAAGTCCACTGTTCTAGAAAGCAACCAAACTATCCAATTTGTTGTAATGGCTTAAGACTGTTTGAAACATCACATGCTCCTTAAACTACTTGAAGAAAATGAACTAGATGAGGATTCAGCATTATCACTGGAAATCATCATTTAGAAATGTTTACAGAATAAACAGACAGATATCTGTCTGTTCATGGTTCTGCCAAAAAAAGTAGAATGATAAAACTGAATGCAATAAAGTCAATTGTGCACAATACTTCTGCCCATTAAAAATGACAACCCTGACCTTTAAAACATAGTAGAGGGTCAGAAAGAAGAGCATTTTCTTATTTTTCATTATAAATGCTTTTCTTTTACTAGACCGTATACTGTAATTGACAGAGGATCTTTGTATTGGCTTGGTTTATTTGTTTAATAAGGAATATTCTCATAACCAGGTCCAAATATATGATGAAATCAATAAAACTCGGCTGATCTACTTTGTCTAAATATTAGCACTTGAGAGGACTGGTCAAAAAAGACATTTTGTGAGACAATGAGGAATTTTACACAGAACACTTACAAAGGTGGACGTGTGATAGAAGTACTATGGAGATGTTTTCCAATGATGTAACTTAAAAGAATAGTGTTATTGTTAACAGCTATGATATCTGGAACAAAACCGTCTTCTTGTTAGGTTTCACACTTGAAGACATCAGAGCATTAATTTATTTATGATTTTCACCTAAATGTTTAAGTGTTTATTGTTTCATTTGTATGTGTATATAAGGCAGGTGATTTTGTAATGTTTTACTCCTTGAAAGCTTTCTGCTGAGATGTTAGAGAACATTAAAGTGCTTCTGGTTACTGGCTAGTCATTTTTTTGCTTTTATTACATCCAGTGTTTGGTAGTATTTCAGTTTTATCCCACTTTGGATTTATGGTCAGTGATCTGAATTTGAATCTGCCTCGAATCTTTCGAGAACCTGGGATGGATAGTACACAATGGTCCCTGGACAGCTTTCTGATCCAGTTTGGTGAGCTTACCAGCCACCAAGACAGTATGAATACCAGTGTGAACAGCGGAGAGGATACATTTAGACCCTGGGATAAATGGGAAGAAGACAGAAACAAACATTGCAGTAATCCATTTGGTGCTGTGGACCATAGATTCATCTCTTTGCTTCCACCGGAAAACAAGATACTGTTTGAACAGTTAGAAAAACTTATTTGGAAGGAGGCTGCTATATTTTCTACCATCCAAAGTCTCCAGAGATATATTAAATTGGATGTTACTCTGAGGGGATTGAGGGCGTATAAAGACCCTTCTTCACTGTTTGATCTTGGTAATGAAGTGGATAAACAGTTTCACAAACAGTGGGTGGCAGCAGTCCACAGGTATACTATGGAATGGGTTACCATACTGGTTGAGAGGGACAGAGTAAAGCAATGAGAACTAAAAGAAGAAATAACATCTACTTGTTCTGTGTTGTCCTCTGGTTTGAACACAGAGTATTCAGATACATTTTTGGTAGACATTAATGTTAACGTGAAGACTTATGAAGTAGAAATTGTAGAAAGGAAAAAAGGTAAACTTTTGAAAAACTTCCATGATTATGATAATGGCAGAGCCTTTTGGTGAGAACCAATCAGAAAAGGTCTCGTAATCACGTGAGATTTGAACAAGAAATAATAATTATCTTTCTGTGTCTGAAGGGTTTAATACTTCAACAGAGTGGGAGAATGACAAAATGGTGAATATTCCCCACTTTCTATGGCACAACATGTAGAGTAGTTTCACCAGACTTTTTGGAGTATCTATAACAACCAACAAGTGGCAATCCAAGGAAAGAAGCGACAACAGGAGCAAACAGTTATGCCATAAGGGGAATATTGGCCACAACAATGTTCTAGAAGAGGTAAATGGTAATTTATTACCTCTAAACAACTGTGGATTTTATGTAATTAACTTATCTGGAAAGACTCTGACTGACTTTGAGTATGCACTTCTTAACTGTGGGTTAAAATTTATACCCTTGGTTTTACTACAGCTATAAGAAATACAGTGCAATATATTTAAGCTCATGAGGAAATTGCACCTAAAAAGTTTTTTTAATTGTAATTTTCATAGAATTCTTGTAATAAGATATATTGTCATTCTGATGTGGAATCCAATGCGTATTTTCTTTTGGACACTAGTCATATTAGGTATAAAACTATGTTTATACCACCCTTCAGTCATGAAGGGGTGCAACATTTTTCAACAATGTTAAATTGTGCAGTTGAAAAAGAGTTTTTTGAATTTAATAAAAAGAAAAAGAATGTTAGTTATAATTTGACTGAAAGGGAATGGAAGTCGTTATTATCTTTGAGTACAAGAAGAGATTTGATATTTAAATCTGCAGACAAGGGGAATAAGTTGGTAGTAATGCATTATATACAATATCTTGATATGTGTAATAAACATTTGATGGATAATAACATCTATAGTAAAGTGAAGCTTTTTGTTTATACAACAGCTTTACAGGAATATAATGATTTATTAAATACAGGCTTGAGGTTGGGTTACTTCTCCAGGGAAGACATTGAGAAAAAATTTAATGTTGATGGATGCAGGGTGGCATACTTTTACTGTCTGCTGAAGGTACACAAGGATTTAATTAATCTTCTTGGCCATCCTATAGTCTTAGGTAGAGACTATTTTTTGTGTAAAATGGGCCAGTTTTTACTTTTATATTTATTACCAAAAGTGTGCCTTTTACCTTCATATATAAAGGATGTTTTTGATTTTTTAGAAAAAAATTCATGACATCCAGTGGACACAGTATATGTACTGGGTCACTTTAGATGTCAAAAGCTTATACACAAATATTCACCATGATTTTGAGATGAAGGCTTTTAGGTCTCTCTAGGGAGAAGTCCAGTAACAGAATACATTATGTAACTTGTATATTTTTGTTTAACACAATTTTTTTTGAGTTTGATGGAATTTTATACCATCAGAAACAGGGAACAGTAATGGGGGCAGCTTTTACCCTCACATATGCAAATTTAAGTATGGGTCTATTTGAAACATAGTGTTTATATAAATTAAAAGTTTTCCAACACTATGTGGTGAAATAATATAAATTCATTGATGACCTGATCTTTCTATGTGAAGGAGGTCAGGATATGGTGGATGAATTTGTATTCAAGTTAAAAAAGAATAGATTTAATTTGGAATTTGATGGATTAAAAGTGGGTAAAAAAGTTTCCTTCCTAGATGTGGTGGTGGATATTAGTGATGGCAAGAATAAGAGAACATCAGTGTATAGTAAATTTGAGGAAGGCATTCAATATTTACAAGGCCAGAGTTGCCATCCACCACATACTCTTCAGGCCATACCATATGGAAATTTTTTGCGAATATGAAGACTCTGCAATAATACCGTGGAGTTTCAAGTAGAAATAAAGAGAATGGTTGATATGTTTAGGTATAGAGGTTACAATAGGGAATTACTAGGTAAATGTTGGGATAAGTTTTTGGTTGAATGTAGGAATGAGGGACCTGTAGATAAAGAAAAATGGATACAGAATATTAAACATATATATAGTAAAGGTGAAAAATATATATTTTGTCACCACTTACAGTTGTTTTAGTTTTAAATTGGTAGAACTGGTCAAGTTCTACTGGGTTTATCTGACATCTTTGAGAGATTTTTCAAAGTGGGTGAGGCCTATACCTCTGATATCATATAGAAAGGGGAAAGTATTAAGGATTTTGTAGTTCAGGGAAAATTTGTTGCCCCCCCCCCATTAATATTTCAGGGACTACAATAGCTTATGGGACTGTACCCTGTGGAAAATGTAAAGCTTATAATAATGTAGTCAAAAGCTTTTCAAAAATCAATGGTTTTGGTTTCAGGGTATCAGGTCAGTTTGGGTGTGATACAAAAGGTATTATATATGCTCTAAAATGTCGTTGTAAATTATATGTGGGGGAGAGCAAATGGCCCTTTAAAGTAAGATTGTTAGAACATGTAAGAGATATTGCTAAAGATAAAAGAGAAAGTTCTATAGCTGAATATTTCAATACGTTTCATAGGGGGTAAGTTGCAGGTTTACAGGGTACAGTGTTAGAGAAGGTGGATGTTGCCCAATATGACAATGTGTCTATAAAGAATAAATTATTGTTTAAGGAATCTATATGCATTTTAAAATTTAACACTTTGGCCCCAAGGGGTTAAATTTAAAGTGTAACTGGAGATTTTTTTTCTAATTGTTTAAGTGTTAATTGTTTTATTTGTATGTGTATATAAGGCAGGTGATTTTGTAATGTTTTACTCCTTGAAGGGTTTCTGCCAAGATGTTAGAGAACATTAAAGTTCTTCTGGTTACTGGCTGGTCGTTTTTTTTTTTAATTAATTTATTTATGTATGAAACTTTTCTGCAAAATCACACTTGAGACTTTTGCTTTGGCTTAAAAATTGTCAGTTCATACTTTAAAAGGTTCTGTGCCTGATGGAATGGGTCTGTTTTTCCGAATGTGAATGTGCAGAGTAAATGAAAGGTATACTTTCAGGAAAGTGATATAGAATAAGTTAATTTATTTTTTTTTCTTTTGTTGTACAGTGTCAAAAAGTATATAAAATAAAGCAAGTGATTTGATTAGTGGAAACTTTGAACTGGGGAATGGAAATGTGGTTTTCATGATGTGTAAAAATAGTAAGTACAGTAATAATAACACCTTTCCACAAGTATAATAGTATTGAATGGAAACAACAGTATAAAGTATTGGGGAAATATTAGGTCATATTTAATTGTGAGAAACCACTCACTTAATATATTAATATAATAAAAAAAGATGTGAATAGTGTAGGGAATGCTCTTTTTCAATGCTTAAAAAACTCTATAGCAAACACATTTTATACTATCAACCAGCCTATCAAAAACTAAAATCAAATCACATGATAAAACACTAGCAAAACATTTTAAGTGCAATATGCAATACATAAGACCCTAATGGAAAATGTAGTGTGAAAAATAAAATATAAAATGTACAATACAATATAAATATAATTTAAACTGTATTTGTATTAATATAAATACAAATAATACATTTAGAAGTGTTGTAAAAAGCCAGTTCTAAGAACAAGTAGGTTAAATACACATGAAGATGACTTCAAAAAAGAATTAGACAACATGGCCAATGATTTTGATAAGAGAGGCTATAACAATAATTTAATAAGAGAAATTAGAACATTAGTGCTTGATGAGTGTGAAGGTGTAGGTAAATCACTTATGAATCAGAGTGATGTTGTACCCATTAGTAATAATAGAAAGAGCAGATCTCAACTTAACTATGTTATGTACACCACAAAGTATACTAGACATCCTAGAGGTGTACAACAAATTATAAACAAGAATTGGTCTATATTGCAATCTAATTCCGATATTGGAAGCATTGTAGGAGAGATCTCAAGATATATATATATATATATATATATATATATATATATATATAAATATATATAAGAGAAAGAAATTTAAAGCAGTTTATATGTTATAACGATATGCAGTATAACAGTAAAGCCAAAGTTGTTCAGAAGAAAGGTACGCATCCTTGTTATAATTGTATATTTTGTAATGATATTAATACAGAATGTTTGTTTCAACATCCTATTACAGAGAAAATGTTTGAATTTAATGTGTATGCTACTTGTTTCACAGAAATGTTATATACCTTGTGAATTGTGTAGCCTGTAATATTTTTATATAGGAAAAATCAGAAATTAAAAGAATGCATTTGTTCACATCTGTCAGATATATGGAGAGGCACTGAAATGAATGCTCTATATAAACACATACAGAGTATGGAAAATAATCATAAATTTAAATTTTGTGTCCTTCGAATAGTTTACACAAGGATACACGGGGGGGTATTGTTAACAAGAACAGAAATGGCTGAGTATAGATGGATAAACTACTTTAGAGCAGATGTTAATCCTGGCCTTAATTATCAGAATAGTATCAAGCCTGTACTTTAGAATAAGCATGATTCTCTATGAAGTTACCCAGGCTGTGTATCTATATGTATTATTTGTATTTATATTTATTGTCTCTCATCCCTCTACACATAGAAGACAAGCAAGGCGGGGTAGTTAATTTAAGATGCTTTATTACATTGAAACACATCAGGATGGATAGCAGCATCAATAAACATAAGCGAGATTAACAGACAGAGCTTACACACATACATGCTTACGTCTCAATAGCTAACTACAAAATGCCACTCTGTCCCTGCACGTGCTCAGTAATCAATACACTTAGTACATTCCCACAGGAGGTTTCTTAAAGAGATATGTACACTAATCTACATCCTCCCTCTTAAAGAAAAGATTGCCCTTTGAGAATAAGATTACCATTAGGCATGCATCAGTATAGACAATCAGAAAAATGAACACAGTGCTCAGGTTGTTCATATTGTTCATGTCCAAGTCGCTGTATAGCTGGAACATGGTCTGGAGATTCGACTGGATCTTGTGACATAACCATCAGGACTGGACTTAGCAACAAGGGCACATTTCAGTGAACAGCTCATCTCAGGATTCATCACAGGAATGGAAATAGCTTCTGGAACTTCCTCAGGGACTGGAACACCAGACAGCTCACTCTGAGATAAAGAATCTTTCTCACAGGCTTTTGCTGTGGTATAGGCTCGGTATCAAATGCTTCCAATTATGCCTAAAAGCTGCTCCTTGTGATTCCACAATGTACAATCTCGGCTGTGGGCAAATGTTCTTCATGACCCCAATCTGATCATAACCTTTGGATGTTTGCATCCTTACCACTTCTACTTCTCATAATGGGTTGAGTGGTTTGCCGGTCTTATCACAGTAGGACCTCTGGGTTAAGAGCTTCTTTAACAGAATGGCTTTCACTGACCTGTTATTCTTGACACATGGAGCCAAAAATTGACTACTGATTTGCAATGTGGGTTTGGTTTGTCTCAACAGAAGTCTCTGAGCAGTTGAACCAAGATGTTTATCATGAGGAATGTTTCTGAGATTCAAGAGATTCAGGAAAATGTCACTATTGTCTCGTTTCAACTTCTCAAGTAACTGCTTTGCACTTTGAACTTGAATGTGCAGTTCTGTCAAACCATTTGACTGTGGATACTCTGGGCTGCTCATGACATGAGTAAAGTCCCACTCTTCGGCAAATCTTTTGAATTGCTGGTGTGTAAACTGTATGCCATCAGAAAGAACTTTGTGCGGGGTTGTACATGGAAATCCACACATCTGGTTCAGCTGAAGTGGTTCTTTCTGTTGATGTGGCTTTGTGCTATTGTGCACAGAACAAGATGAAAGCATTTTCTCAATATATTGTGACATAGAAGGTCAAAATACTAGTTCTCTCACCCTTCTTTTAGTAGAGTCTGCTCCTAGGTGACCTCAATGTAAGATAGTAATGTACTCTTTTTCCAAAGACTTTGGAACAATAACTTTTGGACCTTTCATGACCATCCATTATCAGACAAAATCTCATCTCTATATAGAAAAGATGGTTACACTTCTGGAGGTAAACTAGATTGCTTTGATGGCCAATCTTCCTTGAGAAGGTAGTTGAGCTTCTTTAAAACTGGATCTGAAGCTGTGTGATCTCTCAACTCATCAAGATGTGTAGAAGATAAATTTCTCACTTACATGACTTCAAAATCAAATTGCTCATTGTCATGCTGTTCAGTGTTTTTTTCTGGGTGATCTGGATAACGTATCAGCAAGATAAAGAAGTTTGCCTTTCTTGTAGACAAGATAAAAATAATACTTTTGTGATCTCAACATCATGTGTTGCAATCTGGCTGGAGCTGAATGCATAGCCTTTCTCAAAATAGTGACTAGAGGTTGATGGTCTGTTTCAATCTGGATAGGTCTACCATACACATAATCATGGAACTTGGAACATGCAAGCACAGTTGCCAAAAGATCTTTATCTGAGCATACTGCATTTCAGCTTGGGTGAGAGTTCTGGATGCATAAGTAACCTCTTGTAGAATGACAGCACCAAGACCAGATTTTGAAACATCACATGAAAGAGTAACTGGCTTGCGTACATCATGGTATCTGAGATTAGGTGGACTGGTAGTTCTCTGCTTCAGGACATCAAATGCTCTCTGGTGTTGTTCTAACCAAGACTAAGATACATCTTTACATGTTAGCTCTCTGAGTGGTGCTGATATTTGACTCAAATTTGGCATGAACTTGCCTGTGTAGTTAACCATGCCAAGAAAATTTTGCAGTGCTTAAACATTGTCTGGCATCTCGAGAATGGCTGTTTGCTTAGAAGGGTCTGGTTGTAAGCCTGAACTGGTAAATAAATGACCAATGTAAGTGACTTCTCATAGCCTGAGTTTGCATTTCTATGGATTGAGCTTAAGATTCACTTGATGTGCCCTTTTTAGAACTTTTCTGAGGTTTCTGTCATGCTCAGCTTCACCATTACCTCCTACCAGTATGTCGTCTACTATAATAGCAAAAGAATACCCAGAAAAAAAAATGCTCCATTGCACATTGAAAGACTTCACTTGCACAATTTATCCCAAATGGCATTCTCTGAAATCAGTACTTTCCAAACAGAGTACTGAAAGTAGTGAGCAACAAAGGTCTTTTGTCAAACAAAATTTGCCAAAATGAACTCTTTGCATCTAAGACAGAAAAAACAGTGGCATTTGGCATCAAAGCTGTGACTTCTTTGACTGTGCACATTGGATGATGAGGTCTTTGTAGTGCCTTGTTTAAATCTCTTGGATAAATACATACTCTGATGTTGTCTGACCTTTTCTTATGAGCAACCACTATTGAAGATACCCATTCTGTTGGAGTTTCAACTGCACAAATCACATCTTGTAGCACCATTCTGTCTAGTTCGGCTTTGACTCTGGTCTGCATAGGTATTGGAACTTTTCTGGCTGGCCTGACAACTGGACTGACATCTGGGTCTAACATCATGGAATACACAACTGGAAGCTTGCCAAGTTTGTCTTTGAAAAGATTAGCATAAGTAGAAAATGGAGTGGGCAAAATTAGAGTAGTGGTCTTTTAAGCTAACATGGTGGACTTTCTTATTAAATGAAAGCAGTCTCATTTTCAAAATGTCTCTGAGACCTAATAATGAATGGACATGCCTCTTGACCACATAAAATAATAAGTTATAACTTTTACCTGCAGAGTAACATGAAAGCATAACTGAGCCTTTGGTTTGAATCTCTTCACCACCATAAGCAACAAGCTTATCACACTTTGACAAATCAAGCTTTTCACCAGCACTTACTCTAGCAAATGTTTCTGCAGACATAACATTGCACTTTGAGCCAGTTTCAACTTTCAGGTCTATGGGTTTGCCATTTATCCGAGCAGTGCAAAATACCTCATTCTTGGCCCTTAAATCAAATGCATGGACTGTCTCATTAAGCACTGACACACCATCAACATAAAAAGAATGAGACTCTGGGTCATGGCTTTCTAATCAATCGACTTTTTTTTTTAAATGTTCCCTTCTTGTAAAAGAATGTGCACACTCTTTCAATTTACAAAATCTTTTGAAATGATTCCATTTATTACATTTGTGGCATTGTTGACCAAAAGCAAAGCATTTCTCTCTTTTAGATTTATACCTGTTACTACAATTACAATATTTGGCAATGAAACTAGGTTGAGGCTCATGCTTTGACTTTGCTGACTCACGCTTATGCTTTACTGAGGCTGTGTGAACTCTGGAACATGCTAGAAAGCTCTGATGTTTACCAGTGGGTGTGGCAAAGACTACAGTTGCTGCCATGTGCCTGGGCCTGTTTCTTTTGACCATGTGCTGCATACTATCTATGTGAGCTTTGCTGCAGTAACTTCTAAAGCTATTCTCATTTGTAAGCATATTTGTGTGCTTTTCTGTGATCTCATATATCTGACAAATCTCAATCCCTGGGATTCATAGGTTCATACGTAGGTACTAGACTATTGGCCCTAGGGCCTTTATAAGCCTAGACAAATGGTACCCTGGCTTTTGCCACCCAACAAAATTATTTTGCTGTGCCCCTGTCAAGCAGAGCCACAGAAGTGATCCCCGGGGTAAATTTCCTATCTCCCATCCAATCATCAAGATTTTTCTTGAAAAGTGTTAATGAGGAGCTTTGTTTGATACAGATAGGTAGTTTGTTCCAGAGTATGAGAAGTCTCTGGGACAGGAATCTATCCCTCCAGCATGTTCTGTTTATTGTGGCAACAAGGTTTAGGTCCCTAGAGCATGTAGCTCAGAGGGATTGGGATTTCTTTAAGTGGAGCATGTCCAACAGCTCTGGGTTTGACATAGCTTTGTATGTTAGGCAGAGATCACCTCTGAGTAGGCGATATGTGACAGAGTAAAGCTGGAGTTTTTTGAGATGGCCTATATAGCCACTCCTGCATGGAATATGGCTGCCGAGCGATTCAGCAAAGAGCTGATCTGACGTACACGAGCCTGCCGACACTGTTCCTGCATGGAAAGCCATGCAGAATGTTAATTACCTCATTTGCTGATGAAAACCACTCAAATGAGGTGAATTAGCAATTTAGGAAGCAGGTAGGCATCTGTGCAGTAACAGTGCTAGTTGCAGAAATGTGTTCAGTTACTAACCGAAAACATTTCTGCAAATAGCAAAACGGAGGCATGACAGCTCAAATAAAGCATGTATTATAAACCTTAGGCATGCCAGTGGCCAAATATATGGCCAGTGGCATGGGAAAGTGTTTAAATTAATAAAAAATCAAAGTATTTTTTTTGGCCGATCTCGGCTGCTTAAGCAAAGGGCAGCGACATGCAAACGGGATCATGCCAAAAATAAAAATAAAAAAATGTAAAAACTCAGTTTTACGGGAAATCTGCATTTTGCCATCATAGTCAATGGCATGCAGAATCTAAACATTACCAGGGAAAACCAGTTGTCAAGGGAAAAAGCTCAGTGTCAGAACAGATTGGTGGCACAGCACAAAGCATCAGAGACTATCCATGTGCAACTAACAGTGGGTAAAACTGCCTTCCAGTTTATAGCCTGCTACAGACCACCCTCCCAAACCCAGGAACCCCACTCGGCCTTCCTGAGAACACTGGAAAATATGAAGGTCTCTCCAAACACCATTATATTGGGCGACTTCAACTACCCAAACATAGACTGGGAGCATTACTCTAGCTCCAACACCCTAGCCCAAAGGTTCCTAGAATTTATAAACTCAAATGCTATGGAACAACTTGTTACCACTCCCACAAGAGGGGAAAACATACTGGACCTGATCATCACCAACATGGGGCTCTATGCTCCAGACCAGAAGTGTATCCCTCACTGGTAAGATCAGACCATAAACTAATCTCACTGGATATTCACATCCCGACCCCACCCCTGCCCAGAAAACCACAGTGCAAACCTTCTCTGAGGCAAATTTTACACTCCTCAAAACCGCGGTGGCATCCTTCAAAGCCCCGGCCTGTGGAAAATACGCCCAGACTGCAGAATCCTTTATAAACGCATTCTATGAACACCTTCAGGAATGCATGGATCATGCAATCCCAAATAAAACCAAGACCCAATCCTCCAAAGGCAGGCGTTCTGTCTGGTGGACCCCAGCCATAAACAAACTATACAATAGAAGGAGGAAGCTACTACATGATAGAGCAAAATCCCAAAAAGGGAAGGCATCTCTGAGCAGTATTAGCAAAAAACTATGGGCACTCATAAAATCGTCTAAGGCCAGCTTTGAGAGAAAAATTGCACAGGACACTAAGGATAATCACAAGGCTTTCTTTAGTTATGTTAGGAACCTGGGTGGGAATTCCCAGATATGCTCAGAATTAGTCCAAAATGACAAAAATACACGAACCCACAGACATTGCCAACATCCTAGCTGACAGGTTCAGCGCAAACATCCCCCACCAAAGGGCAAATATCTATCCCAGCAGAGTGCTGCCCGGTGACATCTCAGATGCTCAGGTAAGAGCCGCCTCTCCAAAGCAAAACACAGCATCAATGGGACCAGACGGTGTCCTGGGCTGCGTCCTACATGAACTCCAAGAAGAGCTAAACCCAAACATAAAACTACTGTTCAATCTCAGCCTTACTACAGGATATGTACCCAAAGAGTGGAGTACAGCAACAGTGGTCCCTCTCCACAAAGATGGTGCCTCAACGGATCGTGGAAACTATCGCCCCATAAGCCTGACTAGCTTGGTCTGCAAAGCTATGGAAAGGATCATCATGGACCTCATAAATAAAGACATTGGGGACCTACAGACACTGGATCTTACCCAGTTCGGCTTCGTTAAGGGCAGATCCTGCCTCTTAAACCTGGTCGATTTCTTTGAAACAGTCACCAAGGCCATTGACGAGGGGAAGGTGGTCCACACAGCCTACCTGGACCTGCAAAGCCTTCGATACAATACCCCACTCGGGCATTATAGATAAGCTCACCAGCTTAAATATAAACCCCTATGTCACTAGATGGATTGCAAACTGGCTCAAGGACAGAACCCACATGGTTAGAATTGCTGGAGCCATGTCAGACTCCAAACCAGTTACAAGTGGCGTCCCACAAGGCTCAGTCCTGGGACCTCTCTTGTTCGGTATATATTTCTCGGAGGTACAGGCCAACATGGAAGGACTGTTGCTGAGCAAGTTCGCAGATGACTGCAAACTAGGTGCCATAATCGACTCTCCAGCCGACACAAGCATCCTACAAAAGGGCCTCATAGAAACAGACAACTGGTGCCAGAGCCATGGCCTCAAGTTAAATGTCAAAAAGTGTATAGTCATCCCCTTTGGCAAAAATAAAGTGCCCACAAATTACCACATAGGTGATAATCCATTAAGTACGGAAGAAGTAATTAGGGACCTGGGGACCCAAGTTGATAGCAATCTCTCATTTGAAAACCACGTGGCCAAAGTGGTTAGAAAAACATTTTATATAGCCCACCTAATCATGAAGGGATTCACATCTAGATCAGGGGAGGTCATCGTGCCTCTTTACTCATCCCTCATCAGGCCCATAATTGAGTACAATGCCCCTTTTGGGATGTACCTTACCAGACACCTGCAGTAACTGGAAAGACCCCAAAAATACCTCACCAAGAGGATCAAAGGGCTCAAACAGATGCCATATGCTGCCCGGTTAAAGAAACTCCAGCTCTACTCAGTAGCATACCACCTGCTCAGAGGCTATCTGTGCCTGACATATAAAGCCATGTCCAACCCGGAATTAATGGACATGCTGCACCTCAGAAAATCCAAATCCCATCGAGCTATGCTCGAGACTTGAACCTCAGCACTGAAATAAATAGGACATGCTGGAGGGACAGATTCATAACCCAGAGGCTCCCTTCACTCTGGAATAAAATCCCAGTCCAGGTTAGGCAGAGTCCCTCATTGACTCTCTTCAAGAGGAATCTTGATGAGTGGATGGGAGATCGTAGGTTTACCCCAGGTATCACTTCTGTGTCACTGTTAGACAGAGGCACAGTATACTAACCTCGAAAAAGGGCATAGCAAAATTCATTTAAAATGGGTGGCGAAAGCCAAACACACACTGGCTAGGCTTATAAATGCCCTAGGGCAGATGGCCTAGTATGAACCTATGAACCTATGAACAGTAACTATGGACTAAGGCAGTGGGGTATGCAAATGAGGGGAAATTTACTGAATCACAAAATATTCTAAGTCCACACACTGCACCTAACCGTGTAGGCACTAGGACAGGAGAGTGTAGGCAGGAGGAGCATCTAACATGAAAAGGGGTTGTGTCATGCCTGCTGTAAGCACATTGGAGCTCCATTGCCAGGGTTTGCACTTAGCTAAACACAGCTAAGAAAGGGGGTATGTCTGAGGCTGTAATGTCTTACACCATGAAATGAAGAGCGTGTTCGCATCCAGGGAGGGCCATTTCTGCTAAAATGTGTTTACCTTAGCTAAATGGGTGTGCGTGGTGCACACTGGGACTTTAAAAAAAAATGGAAATAGCAATACTGTTTACATTTAGGTAGCGGGCTTGCGCGCCATGTCTTAGGGCTTAAAAGGGGCAGAGATGGGAAGGGGAAAAGAAAAAAAAAGTGAAATAGCAAAATACAGCCACTCAAATACAAGTAAAATAGCTGGCAGGTGAAATGTCTCAAAGTCAGCCAATCACTAAGGCAGCATCTGCAGCACACCACTGTAAAGTATGCAAACACCTTCCAGTCTGTTTTTTCCCAAAAACTCTGCACCATAGGTGTACACATATGGGGGAATTTTAACTGACAAGACTAGCAAAAAATGTTAGGGGCTGCTGTTGCATTGATCTATCAGTATGAGCAAGAGGACGAGGGTGCTGAGGAGGATATAGCTGACAACCAACTCAGACCGAGGAGGAGGAGAAGAGTGTTCAGGCCTAGGGTTACCTACCAGGGGCTACATGATATGGAGATAGTAGAGAGCTACAGGGTGGACAGGGAAATACTTCAGCAACTCATTGAGCTGTGCCAGCCTCACCTCAAACCCAGAACTAACAGAGGGGAACCCATCCCAGTGGATACCCAGGTATGTGTATCCTTAAGAATACTAGCTACAGGTTCTTTCCAAAGACCAACTGGGGATATCATGGGGGGTCTCACAGGCATCTGCATCCAGGATACTCCACCAGTTCCTAGATGCCATGTGACCACAAGCCGCTGAGCACATTTACTTCTCCAGCACCCTTGAGGAGATGACCAGCAATATGTGTCTCTTCCACTGTGTAGCAGATACTCAGAGGCACTCGGTGCCATAGACTGCATGTGCATCCACATCAAAGCACCACCCAGTGACCAGGGTAGGGTCTACCTAAACTGCAAGGGGTTCCACTCCATCAACTGCCAAGTCATGTGCAATGCCCAGGGCATTATCATGAATGTGTGTGCTGGCAGCCCTGGAAGCTATCATGACTCCCACATCTGGCATTTGTCACAGCTGTACCAGGCATTTGCAAGTGGGGACATCCCATATAGCCATCTGGTGGGGGATGCTGGCTACACCCTGGAGCTGTGGCTGATGACACCCATCAGAAATGGACACACACCCACACAAGAATGCCATAATGAGGCAGACGCACAAACCAGGATCTTTATAGGGCATGTGTTAGGGATGCTCAAGTCACTGTTTCACTGCCTTGACATATCTGTTGGGGCCTTGCAGTACTCTCCAGCCACATGTGCACACATGTTCATAGTATGTGCCATGCTACACAATATGATCTTGAGGAAACAGCTGCAGCAGGAACAAAATGGGGAAGGGCCACACAGCCCCCCACCATTGCCAAGGTCTTCACAGGCATAGAGGAACTCAGATGAGGAACATCCTGAGCCTGCACCTGTAGGCAAATGGAGGCATGCCCAGTATGCCCTGTCCTTGGCAAAGAGGCAATGCATAGCACATACACTAACACTGTATGGCCTGAGCGATTGATCTCTCTCTCTGACTCACACACACAGTAAAATGGATGCCAAACATCACACCACCTATAATTTACAATGTATAGGGAGTGTACTGCATGCATCCGACATATTCAGCCCTCAAGCACCATCCTCACAACTGCCACAGGCACAAGGTAAGTCAGTCTTCTTTACAATAAATGAATGGAGTAGAATGTTCTGGTAGCATATCTATGGTATTGATGCAAGCATGCAAGGGAATGGGGTGGCTTACTGGGATTGCAGCAGACAACTGATAGCTCTGTGGAACAGCAAGAAGTGTATTCCCAGTACTGGCTTACCCACACTATGCACTACCACCCTAGTTGACAAATACCACTGCAGTATATGTGGTGAGCCAAATAACTGGGGGGGGGGTCATAGGTCACATGCATAGATGTCAAAGTGGGGGTCCCATACCCATCCACACCATCACCCAGTAGATCAGCTGTAGAAAACCATACATAAATGTCGGGCAAAGGCCCCCACATGGTGACGTCCATGAAATTCCTACCTACATACTTACACAGTGATATCACAGCAGGTCTGGCAGTGGCAGTATGGCTCTGAAAGGTAAGAAGTCTGAAACTACAAATGTTTATGCCAGAACAATCTAACCTGTGGTTGATGCTGTTATGCCTGTAGTCTCAAAGATAGGGCACACCACTATGCTAAATGGGACAAAAATGTTAAGCAAATATCAGCACAGTCTCTACAAATGTGTATTGTATACAGATGCCCCCCCCACCCATAGTCCCTTAGAAATCCAGTAACATATCCTTAGCCTTAAGCCGCATCCAGCTGTCAACTAGAGTGATGACTCAACATGAACAGAAAGAAATTGTCAGTAACACCCACAGTCAACTTACTGGTGTCATCCCAGGAGTGTCCACTGCCAGCAGCCTGGGAACATATGATCATCAGAGTGCACTGCCTTGCTATATATGGCCTGCATCTGTCACATCTGGGCTACAGGCCTCTGGCAAATGCCCATGCATCACCCACAGTGCCCTGTTACGGAGTGTCATGGGGTCCATAACACCAACATAACACAGTCAACAAAATGCAAAGAAAGGCCATGCTGCTAAATGCCAGGAGCAAACCTGCCAGCATCAGAGAGCTAGAAATCAGGACAAAGCCATGAATAATGGTGTGATAAAGGTAAAAAGAGAAGGACACCTTTGAAATACCACTCTAATAATTTGAGAAAGTTGATGGAATGATTGCAATGGCGTGGAATGTCTGAAGGATATGAAGTCTGAAACTGCAATATCAACTGTCACTAATATCTGACTTCAACCCTGAGTAACTTGCAAAACACTTTTAGTTGAAAACCACACTCATGTGGGTAACCAACCAGATATATGAGTCATGAATCTGAACATTCGGTGATACTCTGTACAGTTGACAGACAGGGCTAGGAGTCTAAACATGGGAATTCACTCATTGCAAGCAGTGCTAACCTGGAAGATGGTGACATGTCTGCACCCACAGAACCCTGGCCCACAGTCATGGGGAGTAACACACCCCTCCCTGATCACTCACCCTAAAATGTGGCCAGCCAAGCAAAATGGGGTAGGCCATACATATAAGTGAGACACACACACACACACACACACACACACACACACACACACACACACACACACACCACTCCAGGCTGATCAAACAGTCTGACACACACAAGATCCTCCAAGTGCATTCAACCTTTGAGAAGACCCCTATGCAATGAACTGGTAGCTATAGGCCAACATATCTGACCCAGGACACCCCTCCCACATATCTTATCCCCTACAAATCTACTTGGGGTCTGCCTGTCACCCTGATCCTGCCTGACTTATATTACCCAACTATGGACTGGAAATCAGTCCATGCCAGAACATAAATGCATAGAGATGCCACCATTGTAATATATCACCAAGGTGCTGGACCATTTCCACAGCTCCAGCAGTCAACTGATTGTAGGCACACCACTGAACCAGATGGATTGTGCAAGAATGCATAGCATTTGGCCCACAATATTGGTGTGTGCATCATCCATCCTGTATTCTTCTGGTAAATCACTGTGATGATCTGAGAAGGTATGTCTCAAGGTACTGAAACAATACATGACAGTGTCAAACATCATATATGTCAGATGTCTGCTAAACCAAACCCTGCAACCCTAGCAATGCATACATTACTGAAAGAAATAGTCACAATTACCGTATGGCCCATTGCCTGCCCATTTTGATAGGCTATCTCCAGATATCCTGCACCAACAGGTTGAGAGTTATGGCTGTAGCACAAAACAAACCAGACTAGAGTACAACAATCCCTGGAATGGAGTCCCACATTTACTATAGAAGGTCACACTGGGCATGCTAATACACTTAGAGAATTGTCAGTAGGATCTAGGAATTAACAGGCCTTCCCCACCCAGTGCACTTCCCATTGCCCTACTTTAGCAGTCCTGAAGATGTCTATCACCATAGAAGTCATTTTCATCAGGCCTTAGCCCTATAAGCTCTGTGGTGCCTGCAATAACTGCATAGCACTATAGTACAAATAACTAGTTAGGTAGTAGTTCTAATCTCAGTCCTAGCAAAGGTAAAAGCATGTGTGTGTTTATAAGTTAAAGATTTTGGGTCATTTCAAACCCAGTACACTTCCCATTGCCCTACTTTATCAGTTATGCAGATATCAGTCACCTTAGAAGTCCCTTTCGTCAGGCCTCACCCCTATAATCTCTGTGGTGCGTGCGATGACTGTGAACACTATAATACAAATAACTATTTAGGTAGAAGTTCTAATCTCAGTCCTGGCAAATGTAAAGGTGTGGGTTTATAAGTTAAAGATTTTGGGTCCATTCATACCCAGTACACTTCCCATTGCTGTACTTTAGCAGTCCTGCAGATAACAGTCACTGTAGAAGTCCCTTTCATCATGCCTTGGCCCTAAAACCTCTGTGGTGCATGCGATAACTGTGCAACACTATAGTACAAGTAACTAGTTAGGTAATATTTCAAATCCCAGTCCTAGCAAATGTAATAGTTTGTGTGCATTTATAAGTTAAAGATTTGGGGACCATTCAAATCCAGTACACTTCCCATTGCCCTACATTAGCAGTCCTGCAGATATCAGTCACCTTAGAAGTCCCTTTCATCAGGCTATAGCCCTGTAAGCTCTGTGGTGTGTGCGGTAACTGTGTAACAGTATAGTACAAATAACTAGTGAGGCAGGAGTTCTAATAGCAATTCTCAGTCCTGGCAAATATAAAAGTGTGTGTGTGTGTGTGTGTGTGTGTGTGTGTGTGTGTGTGTGTGTGTGTTTATGAGTTAAAGATTTTGGATTCAATCAAGCCAAGTATACTTCCCATTGCCTTATTTTAGCAGTCCTGTAGATAACAGTCACCGTAGAAGTCCCTTTCGTCAGGCTTCAGCCCTATAAACGATAACTATGTAACACTATAGTACAAATAACTAGTTAGGTAGGAGTTCTAATTTCAGTCCTGCAGGATGTAAAAGTGTGTATGTTTATACGTTAAAGATTTTGGTCCATACAAACTCAGTACACTTACCCTTTCCCTACATTAGCAGACCTGCAGATAACCATCACCTTAGAAGCCCCTTTTGTCAAGGCTCAACCTTATCAGCTCTGTGGTGCATGCAATAACTGTGTAACACTATAGTACAAATAATTAGTTAGGTAGGAGTTCTAGTCTCAGTCCTGACAAATATAAAAGTGTGTGTGTGTGTGTGTGTGTGTGTGTGTGTGTGTGTGTGTGTGTGTGTGTGTGTGTGTGTGTGTGTGTGTGTGTGTGTGTGTGTGTATGTGTGTGTGTGTGTTTACAAGTTAAAGCTTTTGGGTCAATTCAAACCCAGTACACTTCCCCTTTCCCTACGTTAGCAGTCCTGCAGATAACCGTCACCTTAGAAGTCCCTTTCATCAGGCCTCAGCCCTATAAGCTCTGTGGTGTGTGTGATAACTGTGTAACACTCTAGTACAAATAGCTGTTTAGGTAAGAGTTCTAATCCCAGTTCTGGCAAATATGTGTGTGTGTGTGTGTGTGTGTGTGTGTGTGTGTGTGTGTGTGTGTGTGTGTGTGTGTGTAGTTTAGAGTATTTTGTGGCCTCTCTCACCCAGTACATCATGCATTGCCATACTTTACAAGGGCTGGTGATATTCCTCACCTTAGGAGTACCTTTGGACAACCTTCACCCTATGAACTCCATGGCACATGTGATAAATTTGTAACACTGTAAAAGCAATAAAAAGATAGGTAGGGGTTCTAATATCAGTCCTGGCAAGTATGTGTGTGTGTGTGTGTGTGTGTGTGTGTGTGTGTGTGTGTGTGTGTGTGTGTGTGTGTGAAAACAGTATCCTGTCTCTGTATGTGGGAGGGGGTTGTTGTGTTTATGTGAGAACCATATCCATTAGGGGTGGGTTTTACTACATTTTGCTGTTGCTCACCCAGCACTTGTCCCAGTGTCCACATTACAAGGCCCACTGTTATCATCCACTTTAGAGGGACCTATAGACACTCTGCAGCCCTATAAGCATTGTGTCATGTGCAATGACTATGTGACAGTATGGAATAGATAAGATAGGCAGCCCATCTAATCCTTAAATATCACTCCCCACTCAGGAATCATACACAAACACACTCTTGTAGGCAGCAACCCCTACATCAGTAGGTGGTCTGCAAACCGGCTCACAGATAGAACCCACAGTGTGAAAGCAGTGGACTCAATGCAGAAAAGTCACAAGTGGAGTCCCCCAGGTTGTGTACCTGGGTCCCGTCATGTTCAGGATCCACATCTCTGAGGATCAGCCCAATACAAAGGTGCCCTGGCTGACAATGTTTACAAATGACTACAAGGTGGGTGCTATTATTAACCCCCCACGTGAGGTTGACATCCTTTACAAAGGCCTCTCTGAGAACCATGACTGTTGTCAGAACACTGGACATAAGCTCAATCCCAGATGATGTGCCACCATCCCTTTTGGGTACGACATGGTTCCCATAAAGTAGTACATTGATGGTAGTCCACTGAACACTGATGTTGGTATAACGGAACTGGGAACACAGGTTGACAGTGAGCTCTCTGATGACCATCACAGTGCCACTGAGTTCCAAAAGACCTTTCATTTATCAATTCTCCTGACTAAGGGTGTTGAATCTGGGAAGTAAAAGGATAGTGTATCCCTGTACACTCCCCTCAGTAGGCCAATCAATGTGTACTATGGCCCATTTGCCATGTGCCCCACTGGACACCCGCAAGAACAGGGCAGGCTGCAAATGTACTTCACAAAGACTATCTTAGGTACTACACACTTGCCCCATATGGACACACTCCAACAGCTGCAATGAATCTCTGTCTCATATTGGCTACTTAGTTGTGATCTCTGCTTGACATACACAGCCATGTCTGACCCAACCCTGTCAGGAATGCTACATCTGAAGAAACCAATCTGTCCACACAACATGCCCCAGAATTCTCAACCCCATCCTCACAATCAACAGGACATGCTGGAGAGACAGGTTCACAACCTAGAGACTGGCCACACTATGGAATAGATGTCACGTACATGTCAAGCAGAGCACATCACTGGCCCTCTTCAAGTGAAATCAGGAGGAGTGGATGAGGAATAGAATACCCACCCTGGTGTTCACTCCAGTGACTATACTCAGTAGACACACTGGGGAGTATCGTCAGGTGGCATGATGCCAGTGTATTCCCATGGGCTAGCCTTGTAAAGCCTCCATGACCATTTGCCAATTACGCACCTATGAATCTTTGAACCTATGAATCTCAGTACTGTCAAATATGTGTATGTGTGTGCATTAGTGTGTATAAAAGTGTTTGTGAGTGTGTAAACATGTGGGTGAAAGTAGTTGGTGGCCCTTCTCACCCAGTACAACTACCATTGCCATACCTTACAAGTGCTGTAGATGTTATTCACTATATAGGTACCTTGTGACACTCCACAACCTATATGCTCTGTGGTTTGTGCGGTAAGTGCATAACACTATAATACCAATAACTACATAGCTAGAGGTTCTAATATAAATTCTGTCAAATGTGTGTGTGTGTGTGTGTGTGTGTGTGTGTGTGTGTGTGTGTGTGTGTGTGTGTGTGTGTATTATTGCGTGTAAGTATGTATATGTATAGGTTACAGGATTTTGTGGCCTCTCTCACCCAGTGCATCACCCATGTCCCCCTCACCTTAGAAGTACCTTTGGGCAAGTATCACCCAATAATTTCTATGGTGCTCACGATAAATGTGTAACAATGTAGTAACAATAACTAGATAGGTAGGGGTTTTAATCTCAGTCCTGGCAAATGTGTGTGAGAGAAGCGTATCTTGTGTTTGTGTGAGAATGACATCCATTGGATGGGCATGGTTTCATATTTTATGCCATGGTACTCACAGTACACATTTCTAGGTCTACTGTATGAGGTCTGTTGTTCACATCAACCATAGTGGTATCTGTAGACACTCTTCAGCCCTATAAGCCCTGTGCAATAGTATGGAATAGTATGGTACGAATAACAAGATAGGTTGGTCTGCTATTTTCAGTACTAGCAAGTGTTTGTTTGTGTGTGTGTGTGTGTGTGTGTGTGTGTGTGTGTGTGTGGATTGGTGTGTATTGGTCTGTATAGCAGTGGATGTGAGTGTGTAGACTTCTATGCAACACTATTATGAGTACTTTCACACCCAGTACAGCCACTATTGCCATACCCCACATGGCCACATAATGTTATTTACCTTACAGATACCTTGTAACACTCATCACACTAGTAGTCCTGTGCCACCTGCAATAACAGCATAATAGAGTGGTCCACAACTTGATGGGTAAGGGTTCCAAACATAACACTGGAAACTGTGATCCTGTCCGTGTGTGTGTGTATATGTGTGTGCGTGTGTGTATTTGTGTGTGTGTGTGAACAGTATTTTCTGTGTGTTTGGTCAACACAATATCCTCTGGGGTTGAGGGCATTAGCAATCTGAGGTGTGTTCCACCCATCACACTTACCATTGTTCACTATACTAGAGCTGATGTCAACCACCATAGACTGAGATACAACTCCTCAGCCCTATAAGCTGTGAGGCACATGCAAGAACTGTTACACAGACCTGAGAAATGTTTGCAGATACAGCTGTACCTCGACAATGACATGGTCGATGTGTTACAACACTGCCATACTCTTCATTGGTAATGTCTGCAGGGCCACATCCTGCTGACAGACAGACACCTGGAACACAAACAGAATACAGCATGTGTGAATACGTTTGCTTCATGTTACTAACACCAATAATGCATCATGGCTGAAAAGGTACACACGCACTCTGATGTGTACCCATTACAAATGCCAGATGACAGCACCTTACACAGCATTAAATAGCTACACTCCACTAAAGTCACCCTGTGCATCAGACCCATATTAGCATGTCTCTACATCGATGTTATGGATGGCATGGATGTGGCACAGGTGTCATCATATACACAGGGTATGTGGGTTTGCCAGACACCTAGGCTGGGCCATACAGTTGACATCATGTGTGTCTGTTTGGGGGAGGTGTTAATTAAATGGGCTGTGTAGGTGTAGTGTGTGTGTGTGTGTGTGTGTGTGTGTGTGTGTGTGTGTGTGTGTGTGTGTGTGTGTGTTTGTGTGTGTGTGTTTAAGAATGGAAAGGCTATAGATCCAGATGACATACCTGTGGAAGCGTGGAGGTGTTTAGGACAAATGGTAGTGGTATTTTTAACCGGATTGTTTACTGTAATCTTGGAAAGTGAGAGGATATGTGAGGAGTAGATAAAATGTATTTGGGTACTAATTATGAGAATAAGGGTGGTGTGCAGAGCTGTAGTAACTACAGAGGAATAACACTGATCAGTCACAGCATTTGGTAATGGTAAAAGGTGGTGGAAGCTAGGTTAAGTAGGGAGGGGATGATTACTGATCAGCAGCATGGTTTCACATCAGGAAAGAGCAGTACAGATGTGATGTTTGAGAATATTGATGGGACATACAGATAAGGTCAGAAGTAGCTGCATTGTGTCTTTGTGGACTTAGAGACAGCATATGACAGGATGCCTAGAGTTGTGGTTTCATGATAGGTGGTCAGGAGTGGTGGAGGAATCCATAAGAATGCTACAGAATATCTACAAGGCTAGTGTGACAGCGGTAAGTTCTGCATTGGGAGTAACAGGTGCATTTAAGGTGGAGGTGAGAGTAAATCAGGGATCAGCTATGAGCCTTTTCTTATTTGCAGTGGCGATGGACAGGTTGACAGACATGATCAGACAGGAGCCTCATAGACTGTGCTGTTTGCAGATGACATTGTGGTCTGTAGTGAGAGTAGGGAACAGGTTGAGGAGACTCTGGAGAGCTGGAGATATGCTCTAGAGAGGGGGAGAATGATGGTCAGCAGGACTAAGACTGAATATATGTGTGTGAATGGGAGGGAGGATAGAGGAATGGTGAGGATGCAGGGAGTAGCAGATAGGTGTAAATACTTGGGAACAACAGTTCAGAGTAATGGCGAGTGTGGAGGAGAGGTGAAGACGAGAGTACATGCAGGATATGTGTGGTGGAGAAGAGTGTCAGATGTGATTTGTGACAGACGGGTACCATTAAGAGTGATAGCGAAGGTCTACAAGAGGGTAGTGAGACCAGCTATATTATATGGGTTGGAGACATTGGCATTGAAAAAAGAGGTATGAGTCAGAGCTGGACATAGCAGAGTTAATGATGTTAAGATTTGCACTGGGTGTAACAAGGGTGGATAGGATTTGTAATATGTATGTTAGGGGTTCAGGCCAGGTTGGACAGCTTGGGGGCAAAGCCAGAGAGTGGCAGGATTATGTTGGTTTAGACATGTGATGAGGAGGTATGCTAAGTAAATTTGTGAAAGGATGAGGCTGCCAGGTTAGAGGAAAAGAGGAAGACCTGAGATAAGGTGTATGTATGTGGTGATAGCAGACATGCAGGTGGTTGGTGTGACAGAGCAAGATGCAGAGGACTGGAAGACATAGAGACAGATGATCTGCTGTGGAAACCACTAATGGTTACAGCCAAAAGAAAGAGAATATGATGTTGTATTCACAGGTTTATAGTTATTTAACAGACATAGAACAACTATCGATGACATTTTATTTATTTATTTATTTGCAGTTGGTTTACCAAGATAGTCCATTGGGCCAAAATGAACCCGTTTTCAATCGAGTCCTGGGGAGAAAAGCTCCAGACAATATAGATTACAGTAGGTATTAGACATACTTAAACATTATTAAATCACAGTAGACAAATACAAATGCAATGCACAATTACAATTAATGTAACAGTGTTAAAAACTGATGGCAGATTAGAAGGGATTATACATAAATTCAAAATTCTACTAAAGTTATTTCATAAAGAGAGTTCAACATATGAGAGGTAGAGTGTAGAGTATTCTTACATATTCTATAGTAATAACAGGAAAGTGGGAGTTATGGAAAATGAGAGAGAGAAATCAAGGGTGTAAGCAGGAGTAAGGGGAAATGGGGATATTCAGTGTAGTTAAGTAGGGTGGGAGCAAGAGCATTCCCACTGGGACATTAGATGTGAATGAAGAGATTTTTTTGACCATAAAATGGTTAGAGGTAGTATGGATAGATGGAGGTAGAGAGTTCCAGAGGTGAGCTAACCCATGTGACAGAAGATATTTGCCAGGGGAACGGGTTGGTTTGTACACTTCTAATAGATTTTGGTTGTTGGACCTTAATATTCTATCAGGTATGTGCATTTTAAACACAGAAGAGAGGGAGGGACAGAGGGAGGGGTTGAAAATAAGTTTATGAGCAAGGGATAGTTGTGTATAGGTGAGCTGATGGGGTAGTTCTAGCCATTTTAGTTGCTGGAGAGAGGAGCAATGGTGGGTGTAAGACTTTTGGTTGGTAGCAAACTTGGCGATTTTATTGTAGCAGGAGAAAAGTTGTTTTTCAGGGAGATTTGTAGATTAGTTAGTAGTGGAGCTCCATATAGAAGGGAGGGAATAAGAAAGGAAGTAGAGAGAGTGATTTTAGTGGCAGTTGTAAAGTAGTGCTTTTGTCGATAGAGCATCCCTAGTTTTTGATGGGTTTTTTTAATATTTAGTTGTAGATGGGAGTTGAATTTTAGTTGGTTATCAATTTGGACTCCAAGTAATTTGGTCTCTGTCACTAGTTCCAGTGGAGTGTTATTCTCACTATTAATAGAGAATGAGTTTGTATTGAGAGAGTTGAGTTTAGAAGGGGTGAATATCATTAATTTGGTTTTAGCCGGGTTGAGTGCTAGGTGATTTGTTTTCATCCATAGTTCAATGGTAGAAAAAGCATCCTGAGTTAGCTTTATGATAGTAGGGATAGTTGAGGCAGTGCAGATAATGGTCAAATCATCTGCATATTGGATGATATTGGAGAGAGGGATAGCTTTGTGGAAATCATTTATAAATATATTGAAAAGGAGGGGACCTAATATGGAGCCTTGGGGGACACCAGTCGGGGTGTTAAGAAATGAGGAGGTTGCCTTTTTCCATTTGACTGCTTGATGTCTATTAGATAGGTAGCTAGAGAACCAGTTCAAAGTAGAGGAAGATAGGTTAAGTTTGGAGAGTTTGGTTAGAAGCAGACTATGTGATATAGTATCAAAGGCTTTAGAGAGGTCAAGTAGAAGGGTAGAGACAATTTGGCCAGAGTCCCGGGCGCTATTTACAGTTTCTAGAAAGGAGAGGAGTGCTGTCATAGTGCTGTGATTTGGTCTGAATCCATGTTGTGTAGGAGAAAGTAGGTTGTTATCTATGAGATATGGTAGGAGTTGAAGTTGGATGCACCTTTCCAAGAGTTTAGAGATGGGAGATAGGATAGCAATGGGGTAGAAGTTGGAAACATTGTTGTTATTGCCACCTTTATGTAAAGGTATGATGAAGGCCTTTTTCCAGATTTGGGGAACTATATCTTCTTGAATTGAGCGGTTGATTAGTATGCTAATGGGGTAGGCAATTGCTTCAGCAGCTAAGCTAAGAAAGTAAGAAGGAATGTTATCAGGAGCATTGCTGCATGGTTTTAGTTTCTGAAGGAGTTTTTGTATGATTGATGTGGGTATAGGTTTTAGTGAGAATGGAGGGGAGTGTGGAGAGGGGGTGTTAGGGGTCAAAAAGGATGAGGAGGGAGAGAGAGTAGGAGAGCAAGTGTATATTAGAGGGGGTGGGGAAGATGTGGAGGGAATGAGAGTAGGAGAGGAGGAGGATGGTAAAGAGTTAGTAGATATGAGTGTGGCATTGGTTATAGTGTTGGGTTGAGTGTAGTTGGGGTAAGATGGAGGTGAGTTGGAGTGTGTGTTGTAGGAGAAAGAAGAGGTTAATTTGGAAATAGATTCAATGAAAAAAGAATTGAATTGAGTAGCTAAGTCTATATCAGTGGCATTAGGGTCAGGGGTTGGGATGACTGTTTTACTGGGATGAAGTAGAGTGGAGATGCCTTTCCAGAATTTTTGAGGATTTGTTTTGTTGTTGTTTTGAAGTGTGAGGAAGTAATTTTGTCGATCAGAGATGATACGTTTTTTTACCCTGTTTCTAAGAGTTTTATATTCATTATGGATGAGGGGGGGGTCTTATTTTTCTGGTATTTAGCCCAGATTTTGCCTCTTTTCCGCATAGTAGCTAGTGTATTCTTGGTGAGCCATGGAGCAGTTTTAGTTTTTATTCTTTTAGTTCTTAGAGGAGCATGGACATCTAGTAGTTTTAGGAATGTGGTGTTGAAGTGGGCAACAGCATCATCTAAGGGTAGTGTTTTTAGACAATTCCAGTTTATTGTTTTTAGCGAGTTAGCAAAGGTAGATGGATTAAAGTTTTTATGATTACGTGTTGTAATATAGTTATGGGTACAATGTTGGGTTAAGGGGAGTCGGTGAGTGAAGATGGGTATATGGTCACCAAGGGGATCGGGAAGGGTTCCACTGTCTGAGAAATAGTGGGGATGAGATACTAAGATCCAGTCTAGGATACTGCCGGTGGAGAGATTTTTTGATGGGTGTGTGATAGAGTTGATTAGTTGTGAGAAGTTATGTAAGTTGATGTTAAGTGGGTTTGTGGGAGACTGAATGGAGATCCAGTTAATATTCATGTCACCTAAGATTATAGTTTCATTGCTAATGTTGTCGGTAAGCCAAGAGAGGATGTCTTCGAGTGTGGATACGTTATCTCCTGGGGGAATGTAGAGTGAAACTATACATATGTGTTTATGTTTGTTAACTTGGAGTAGTGTCATTGTGCATAACGCTGGACAGTTGAATGGTATGAGCTCAGTATATCACATGAAGTACAACACACACAACTGCAACAGCATTTCAGTATAAAAATACCCTGTACAGGTCCATCATAAGTCTAAGATCTATATCATATTTATACTGACAATTAACATAAATATCTGCAACATCCCAGTAGCTGGCCTAGCAGTGTCACAGTCAGTATTGTGCAACATACACTCCAGTAGTGGTCATATGTGAGCCATCCTTTCCTGGGGAATCAGGGCCCTGAGCTGTGTTCTGTGTCACTGCAGACAGACACAGATTCTATGGCCATAGGTTCTGCTCAGCAATATATCAGTACAGCATGTGTTGTTGAGCCATAATATTGTTTGAACGTCCTGTTTTCCATGTTTAATTACCCCCTACTACATTCCATCACATGCTTAATTGTTTGAAATACTTGTTTTTTTTTGGTTCAGTTGGTATAATCCATCAGTTTCAGGGTGTGTGTGTGTGTGTGTGTGTGTGTGCGTGCGTGCGTGCGTGTGTGTGTGTGTGTGTGTGTGTGTGTGTGTGTGTGTGTGTGTGTGTGTGTGTGTGTGTGTGCGTGTGTGTGTGTGCCTCTCTCTCTCACTCTATGAGACAGATGTAGGATATACATATGTTTTGTATAGGCAGGAGCTTGCCTTTAGTAATGCTCATGAGCAGCTGATGGCCAGTGCACCAGTTGGAGTCCCCCCACTTGATAATTGTATGTAGAACAGCTGTGGTATCATTCCCATACCCAATAGCATGGAAACACACTCTTATAACTGAGTACTTCATGTGGGCATTGCCCCTTTTCCTTGCCTGTGAGGTGGACTTCATGGAGGTGTGTAACAGACAGCATCAGAGAAGGTAGTTGGAAATACCTCTTACAACAAACACTGTGGAGACAACCCAACAAACTGGGGAAGAATGTTCCAGACATATGGACAGAATGTAAGTATTGCTGTTATACAGTTATAGTAATGCTAGTTTGACAGGTTTTGTGTGGCTATGGCTGCTCTGCATGAAGTTAAGTCTGATAGTGTTATGTAGTTGACGTAACTCTCAATTGTAAGGCTATCCGCAGACTGGCCAGAGTTTGGACTCTTATATTTGGTGTGTTACTCACACATTTTTTGGCCTTGGAAATTCAGTAGCATACTCTGAGGATTGCAGTCAGTAAATGGTAACATCTATGTGTGTGTCTGACTTCATATCCCTCAGAACAGATATGTTAAAATGACCCTGTTACACCAGCAACTTTCTCAGTTTAGAACTGCAATATGTTAATAATGCCCCTGTGTTTGGGCCTCTGCCCCCAAGTATGCCAGGCTTTGTCCAGATGTCATGCTATTAGAGGTGGATACGTCTAGTATATCATTATAGCACCACATAGCACCACCACCGTCCTTCTTTCCTTTACAGATTGCATAAACAAAAAACGTAACCTTAATAACCTTTCTTCAGCACTATTCATTGACCTGTCCAAAGCATTTGACATGGTCAATCATCAGATTCTCATCAACATACTCAAATCCCTATCTTTAGATGCACCTACCATAAAATGGTTCCATTCCTACCTAGACAAAAGACAACAGGCAGTAATTTGGCATAAGACTCTTTCTACTTTCCAACCAGTTACCCTAGGTGTCCCTCAAAGGTCCATACTAGGACCTCTCCTCTTCTCAATATTTATTAACGACCTTCATCTAGCCATCCCCCAAGCCACATGCATACAATATGCTGATGACTCCACACTAATATGCTCAGCCAAATCCACATATGAACTCCTCTCTCTTACCCAGAAGACATTTAACACAGTTGAACAATGGTTTACACAGTGTTGCCTTTTTTTGAACCCCAAAAAAACTAAACTCCTCCTCTTTAATCTGACTCACAAGTCCTCTCCACTTGATTTCTCAGTTGCATCCACCAATGGTACCATTATATCACCCGAGCCAACCACCAGACTATTGGGTATCACCATAGATAACAATCTGAACTTTGACACCCATATCAACAATACAATAAAAACTGTCAACAAAAAACTTGACTCCCTCTATAGGATTAAACCTTACCTTTCCCCCACAGCTAGAACAACCATAGCTCACAATCATCTAATCTCTACTCTCCTCTATGCCTCACCTATTTTTACTAACCTGTAAAAAAATAACCTCAGCAAACTGGAAACTTCCTACAATAACATCGCTAGATATGCAACAGGAAACCCTTACAGAACCCACCACTGCATAAATATAAAGCAGCTAGGATGGCTTGAACTACAAAACGTGATTAAATTCCATCAACTAACCACTGCCCATAAAACTCTCTATAAACCATTCATTACTCCTATTCTATCTACCCTCATCACTCCATATACAAATCTGAAATCACTACATTCCTCACACAAAAATCTTCTACATACCTCTAAACCTAACAACAAGGCTGGTGAATCTCTCTTCTCTAATGCTGTTGGAAAAACTTGGAATCTTCTCCCCAGTAACCTTTCCTCTCTTCCCTCTCCATCACTCTTCAAAAATAGACTGAAACTCTACCTTACAATACACTGGTTGTGCCCCTGTACTAAACCTGACTAGGCATTTATCCATCAGATTAAACTTAGCTCTGCTTATCCCAGACTACTTATAAGCTACTATATATTCTATTATAGATTTTTTCTCTTCAACTACTCTGTGTCTAGATTTATTCTCTTAAACTACACTGTGTCTAGTCTCTCTAAATACAAAGTATTCTCTTATACAAATTTTTTATTAGGAACTTTTTTTGAATGGCTAACTATAGCTGAAATGTACCATGATTCCTGTTTACTGAAATGCAACAAAATGTAATTAATGAGATGAGTATCTGTAAATTTAGCTGTATTTGTAAATGTCTCATATAAATGATATTGTATTTTTTTTGTGTTTGTTGGAGCTTTTCTCCTTGGGCCTCCACTGAAAATGGACATATATCCAGTTGGACTAGCCCGGTCAACAAATGTAAAATAAATAATAAAAATAAAATTATATAGTGACTTCATTTCAGATATCATCCCAGTGATGTATCAGACTGCCAGACATGTTATGTGTAGAAGGCCTTACATATGAGGACAAAGCCCGGATGTTCTGTGGGATGCTATACAGTTGAGAGGACTGTGTATTGCTGGCACTTGTTGACAGACTGTCAGTATTGTGTAGCAGTGTATTGTGAATGTGTTATTTGGCTTGTATAGGAGGGGGGTAGATGTAAGTGTTATGGGTCCTTTTCTATCTGACTTTGCATGCTGCTCCAGTTTCTGGTGCTCTATCAGCTGTATATGTCTGTAGGGGCAGACTGACACATGTCCCATACCACAGTCAGGCATCAGACTACACTGTGAATTGGGCCAGTACATGTAGGTGTAGTGTGTGAGTGGCAAACATGCTGATGATTTTGTTCACACAGTCCATATACTCTACTGTTCATGTGGTTTACCAGTATGTCACTTTGAATGTGGTGAGATTAGTTCTGGGTATGCACTTTCACACTAGTGTCTGTTGGTCAGTGCTGTTACATCCCTGAAGTGCCTGACATATTTGCAATTACATGTGTAGTCCTCCATAGAAAATTGGGTTAGTGTTGTGTCAGTCTGCCTGTAGTTTAGACAGTACTTGGTGACATGCCTAGCAGCTCAGTGTAGTTTCCCTACTGTGATGTTATGTCCTGATATTTTTCAGAGGTACTGTTGCCTGGTCCCCAATTGTGTTGTGTATGTCTGACACATCAGTGGGATGATGTGAAGATGTATGTCAGTGAGTAGTAGGGAGTAATTTGGTTTTTGGACTTGGGCTATTCCAGTCAATATATGTTACAACAGACAGGAGGATGTTACTGCATGAACTGTGTCACCTTATCTACTCCATTATTTGGGATATGTTCCCAGTCCCATGGCTTTACACACCCCTTTGTCAGGCTTGGTCCAGATTTGTTGCACTTAGGGGTTCTGAGCATACCTCTCGGCTGGCCAGATTGTTTCAGACTGTCCAGGTTTATTGCTCATATTTCTGGTCTGTTCCACAGAATCATATTATTTTCATTTCTGTGGTAAATCACTGTGATGATGTAAGTACTTCTGTCAGTAAATAATGACATGCATTTCAGTTTCAGAACTAACATCCTACTGAACATGTATGCTGACACAAACCTTGTTACTGTAGCAACATTCTACATTTATAACTGCAGTACGTACATTATGTCCCTGGTATTGGCCCATTGTCCCCCCATTTTGACAGCCTTTGTCCAGAATTTTGCACTAAGAAGTGGAAAGGAATGGTGCTGAGTATGACTCCACTATATATATATATATATATATATATATATATATATATATATATATAAAATTAACCGCACTCAAAAAATTTTGAACGAAGAGAAGAAATTTTAACTAAGAACTGAACTTCGTGACAATAAAAGCATTCAAAAAAATAGTAAATCACACCAACAACTCTTGTAGAACTTTAGCGCTTTCGTCTTATTTATTATCAAGACTTCTTCAGAAAGACATGTTTCATAAAGGGTTATGTTTCTTATGAAACATGTCTTTCTGAAGAAGTCTTGATAATAAATAAGACGAAAGCGCTAAAGTTCTACAAGAGTTGTTGTTGTGATTTACTATTGTTTTGAATGCTTTTATTGTCACAGTTCAGTTCTATATATATATATATATATATATATATATATATATATATATATATCTGTACTGATATATATATATATATATATATATATATATATATATATATATATATATATTCCTTTTTTGATATCTATACATATATTTATATAGCTATATATATGTATACATTCTATATGTATTTGATTTATATGTATAGCTCCATGTATCTGATATATGTACTTTTTTCATATTAACCTATCACCACATACATCTATATGTGTATATTTATATATACTAAGCATGACTGATTCCACACTGTTTGCTCCCTACTATCCTATACCTGTACTGAATGATATATTTGAAAAAACAGCATTCACTATTACAGCTCAGATGGTGTAGTGGTACATTGCTCTGATTATAGTATACAGGGTCTTGGTTCCAAGATTTGGCAGGGCTGCTTATTTTGTTGCTAGGCATAACAGTGGCTGATGGTGACAGGGTGATTAAGGCAGCTTTAAGCAGTTGTGTGTGGGTTTGCATGATGGTAAGTGATTCCAACACATGGTTAAATGTGAAGCTGCTTAAACTGTGTAGGCATCACTTAGCATTGTGCAAACTTGCTTAACTTGCTTACTGCTACTTACTGCTGTTTACTGCATCTTACTCCCACTTACCCCGTGCTAATTTCTTTAAAAGAAAAGAAAAAAGGGGTGATAGAAAAGTGGTGAAAAAGGGAGCACACAGAGGGAAAAACAATATGAAAGGTAGTTAGGGATGTGCAGGAGGGGTGTAGGGAAGGTTCATAGCTGTCCATTTCTGATACAGCAACAGCTGTGCATTTGTACAGAATTTGGAGGTGAATTTGGACACTCAAACCCTTGAGAGAGGGATGAGGACAACAGTAATGTGTTGTTAAGCCAATTAGACCAGATTACATGTGTCCAGTGACATTTTATTTTTGGGAACAGATTGCCTTTTTTTTAAGGTGAGAGTGGAATGTTGGGGAAGGATAGTAGGTATATTTGGGGAGGTATTTGGGTAGGAAGACAGACAAGACAGATAAGACAGCAGACAGGGGTGGTATATGACACATGTGGGGATAAATACCATAGACAGGGAGGGTGATTGGGAATCAGATGCCCACAAGCCCCTAAATGGATACAGTGGGACTGAGGTCCCCACCCATGGGCAGTCACCACTGCACCTTCATGGCCCCAAAGGTAGCTGTGTTGGGGTCTGAGCAGGAGGGGCAGGCCGACCCTCAAGATGTGCCACACGGACTTCAAGCTGGTGTAGCTGATCTTCAAACTCCTTTTGAAGCTCGCTATGCACAAATCCGCAGACCTGACTATGGGTGGTGGTGTCCTGTCCATGCCTGCTCCCAGGGGGGAATGGTCCCCATCCCCTTAGGTGGTTCCACCAAAGGTGGTGCAGGACCAGTGGATGAGGAGGCCCAGAGTTGTGTCCCAGACATGCTGGGGCCTGCTGCCACAGCCAGTTGAGGTGGGACAGGCAGATCCGCTGGGATCGACCTTCCCAGACGTGCTATAGTGTTGAGGTTTTACAACATATGTTGGTTAGTCATGAACAACACATTCCAGGATTAGTTATAACAGCATGCATGGGTGTTCCCATTAACCCAAAACAACAGATATGAAACAGTTGCATAGCAAACAGAACACATGCATATATGGAACCACAGTGGGCATTATAACAGCATGCAGGTTACATTGATAGCAACAGGCCACCAATGATAGTATTTGAACAGGGAATATTAATAATCAAACATTTAAATATTTGTAGAACAATAGGACATATGTCTCAACAGCAGGTTTGGTGAAAAACATACACGTTGATTTATGTGTTTAGATTATTGGTGCAGATAGTTTGTGGGAGAGAGATAGAGAGAGAGATGTCAATTAACAACTGTATAGGCTTCAATTGCTCACAACTTTAATGGTTATTGCTCTAATCATTACTGGCCAGGTATTACCTTACTTTACGTCGAACTATGGCTTTGGGTTGGGCAGTGGTATGTTTGTACACAGTGTAAAATTACAGCCTTCTTATAGCTCATTTATACCTTTTCTTACCTGTCAGATCTGTGAAGGAAATTTCTGTTAACACTACCTTGACTGTTTCTACCAATATTCACATAGTCAAGGTTACATATGTGCACTCATAGTGTGTGTGTGTGTGTGTGTGTGTGTGTGTGTGTGTGTGTTACTGCTGTACTCCACCTTGATTTCTATCAGTCAACCTGGATGTTGGCGGCAGTGGCCACTAGCTGTGACAGTGTGACACTTGAGGGATATTTCTTAGAGGGGACTACTTGGTGTATGCACTTATCTTGCTGTTATTTGCAGCCTTGGGGTTGAACAGTGGGTGTTGTATACAGTGTATAATTACAGACTTCTTGCAGCTCATTTATACATTTTCTTACCTGGCGGACCTGTGGAGGAAATTTCTGTTAACACTACCTGTTTCTAGACATATTCACATATTCCTGGGTGAAATTATGCATAAAGCTTACTACCACTCCCGGGATTCAAACCATGCCTTTTTGCACAAAAAAAAAAATGCAACAAGTTTGTGTTTCATCAGAATGAGCTACTGAGGAACTGCTGTTTCTTATTTGACTGTCTTGTGTCTAATACTCTCTTGGTTGTACAATTTTACCTTGTAATTCTGACATTCATGCATGGCAGATAGTTCTTATACCGTGTAATCATACTTTGGCATAGCACAGTCTGGGAAACACTGGTTAACACAACATTACTATTCAGGTATTAGATCTTGGTGCTTGGAACATTTCATATAATCTCCTGTTTTACAACTCCACAATATTTGTCAGATGAGCCTTGATGAGTTAATGCTTTCAGAGCTATAGTTGCTGTACAGAACCTGTACATATTTAGATTCATACGACCACATACCAAAGTAAACACAACCAGTCTGGGGTTTTGCATTTTATTGACAGATACTGACACTTTTATTAATATATACCCTGTAAGTCATTATTACTCTGCTAATGTCTCATTTATTCAGTACAAACAATACCCATTTTTAAATACCAACAGGTGACATTCTACTCCTTTCAATTTATTTGCCCTAAATACTACAAGCTAGATTTGTACTTACCAGCCTCTTGATGCAGCATTACCAGCCAGCTGGCATGGGCATCCAAGTTTGTGGCCCTGTCATCTGCAGCTGTACAGGAGATAGAGAAACATTTATGCATAACTATACATCACATACACAGGCTGGACTTTGGCAAACACTAATTGATACTGATACTTACACACATCTGGAACATTCCCTGCCCAAGCATCTTGGACCCACTGGTCCAAGAGCTCCCTCTTCCTATGCTTCAGGTCAGCGAAATGGTGCCAGACCTGCTCACCAATCCGAGGGATGCTAGTGGCACTGGTGAGATCATGTGCGATGCAGTCCAGGACTCCACTTTATACTGGGAGCCCTGGTACTGGTCCTGCAGCAGTTTCCCTTCACAGTCTTTTACTAGGAATCCAACCATGACCCTGGACTCCTGAATGCCCCAGTGCTGCACCTGAAAGCACACACCCTCACCAACCCCAGCCATAGTGCCTGCAGTGACGAACTACAACTGGTTATTGGCTGTATTTCCACCTGCGAGGTTTAAATAGAGCTGATGTCCCACCCTTTGCCATGATTGCATAATTTTGAATATGCTGAGCTAAGTTAAGTGATGGGCAAACCTGCTTAGCACAGATAAGCCTTGCTTAAAGGGGTAGATGCTAGGCACTGCATACCAGTGTGCAAATCGGCTTAACTATGTTAATTATTGCTAAGCATTACACCAGTTAAGCATAGCGTAGCACTATTTAATGTTGTTCAGCTTTCATTTTATGGATTGTGGGACTGATTCCTTCTTAATGACATCTTATGATATGTATGTTTACTTTCCATAACATCCCCCTATGGGCTTTCATTACATTATATTATTTTGTGACTATACTGTATGGGACACTTGTGTTTATATGGAGGTTTCAAATCTGTACTACACTGACACCTCACATTTGGACCTGCTACAATATCCTAGTTAACAAATATTTTTTATTCTGTACTTATTTATAAAAAATATACTTTTAGTGTTGCTTTCACATGTAAAAATGAACTGACTGCATGCTAAGTGAAAGCTCTAACCACTACACTATTTCACTTCAGCTATTTTGGCTGTATATTGTTATTTAGCTCCTTCAGATGTTTAAGCTGTGCTATACACAGCTGTGCGACATGCACATCCGCTCAGCTATGCTTAAACTTTAGTGGGGACGAGAAAAAAATATATATTTGTTTAATTTTTCTTAGTTTAGGGATGTGCACATAGCTAACAGTCATACCTCTTCACCTCTTACAGCATAAAATCTGGACAAATCCTAACAAGATGGGAGGCCAAAGAGGGACATATTTTAAATATTGCTCTTACAAAATTAGGAAGTTGATGAATAATAGGTTTTGCATTAGCATGACTTACTTGTAAGATGTGGAGTCTTAGACTCAAATGTTTGTCATTATTTACCAACTTTGAGGCTCAGCTCTTGTCAGGACAGTAGGAGGGACACACCTGATACATGAGGCGGAAATCTGGACATTCTGCAAATATCTGTTCAGTTGAGGGTATGCTAACAGTGTCCGTGGACACTGTTTTTGTTTTCTAAGTGCCGTACGGCACTTCCTGAGTACAGGGGGTGTGTTTACTGTGTGAGCACTGCTCGGACACACCCCCTGACCTTCTTCATGGATCTTGCCCATGCAGGTTATACAGCAGTGTGCCTTCATGAATATGCAAGGTGCACTGCTTGTTCCTGAATGGGCATGATCCGCTCCATGCACGAATAGCCTTATTCTTGCACAGAGCTTTCATGAATCCCAGGGAATGACCTTATTCAAAGTTAAATCATTGTCATGAAGCAAAATCTTTTTCACAGCATCATCTTTAATACCAGACACACATCTGTCCTTTATTAACTCATCTTTTAAATCACCAAATCTGCAGGTTTTAATTTTTTTTACTCCGGTCAGTTATTTATGCTGCAAAAGTTTCACCCTTTTATAAAGTAAGTGCCTCTCCATTGTAATGTTTGTCTGGGGGTTACACATTTCTATAAATTTACGTTTCAAGCACTCAAGGTACTCCCTTGACTCAGCCTGTACAACAATATGATGGTTTTCCCCCTCTCCAGCATAGATAGCAGGTGCATATACAAATGAATGTTCCCTTTCAATCACTTCTGACCCAGCTAAATTAAGTAGAATAAATGCCTTTGTATGGTCATCTTTATCAGAAAATGCAGCCTGTATGAAAATGTTGTACTCTTGCTCAAATACTCAACAGTTCTCAGCAATATTATCAAACATGACTGGACCTGTTTTTTGAAAAACTTCAGCCATGCCAACAAAGTATTTACAAACACACTGAAAATATGGCTCTTGTAATTATGCATGAATAAATTGCCTCTCTGAAACTTACAATAGCACACAAATACACAATAAACTCTTCAAAATTCTGCACTTTGTGAAATATACTCTAAAATGGCTGTATTCGGTGAAATAAATTTACTGTAGCACTGCATAAACGTGCAAACATTATATACACTTCTGATAACATAGATAGCCTCGGTTAGTACGAAGAAGTACATGTTTAGAAAAAATGCAGTTGTTTCTCTTATTTTATTTGTTTTATGCAATTCAAACTTTATTTCAAACATTTTCCATAGTAATTTAAATAATTCTAGCAATATCAGACATTTCAACGTATTTTAATATCCTTTAGAGCAGACTGTATGCTTTGTTTCATATTTAGCAAATAAGAAATAGTTTGAACAGGTTTTAACATTAGAAGTTTGTTTCTGACCTGTTTTTTTTTTTTGCAGATTATACATGTAGCAAGGACGGTCCACTTCTGTACATATCATCAACCATGACTACATGCCTCTCGCAGTCAAATTAGAGAAACTGGAGTTCTTTCTGGCCATTAGATATGCCACTTCTGATACCATGTCACTCATCCCTCTACACTTAGAAGACAAGCAAGGCAGGGTAGTTCATTTAAGATGCTTTATTACATTGACACACATCAGGATGGATAGCAGCATCAATAAACAAACTGATTAACAGACAGAGCTTACACACATGCATGCTTACATCTCAACAGTTAACTACAAAATGGCACTCTGTCCCTGCACGTTCTCAGTAATCAATACACTTAGTACATGCCCACAGGAGGTTTCTTAAAGAGATATGTACACTGGTCTACATTTATACTGTATTGTACATTTTATATTTAATTTTCACACTACATTTTCCATTAGGGTCTTATGTATTGCATATTGCAATTTAAAATGCTTTAGTAGCGTTTTATCATGCAATTTGATTTTAGTTTTTATAGGCTGGTTGATAGTATAAAATGTGTTTGCTATAGAGTTTTTTATGCAATAAAAAGTGTCTTGCTCAAAATCTTTGCTGCTTATATTTGTCTCTTGCTGCTATTAAATTGTTGACAGTTGATAGTGTGTTGCCTGTTTTCTTTCTTGCTCTTCCTGATGTTTCTGCTTTCTCTTGTCCACATTTTTTAATGCAATACACATTATTTAATAAAAAAAAATCACAACATTCAAGAAAAAAATAATATACCCAATTCATAAATTGTGTTACATGTTCTTTTTTAAAATAAGAAACACCTTCATTATCAGTTACAATACAATCATATATTTATATAAATGAAAAAACATATTGACATATTTTAGTTGCAAACATTATACATCACTTATAATTTGTCCAGTCATTGTTAGTCAGACTTTATATAGCTCATTCAAATCCTGCCTTATTTTAAATATCATTCCTCCTCCAGACGTTATTCTGCATGTATTGTTCCCAGAATTCCCATTTTTTCTATGTAATTTGCTCCTATCCTTTTCTAAAGATCCCATTTTCAGTTGTTTCATCTCTGCTCACTCTATTCACTACTTCTAGTACAGTTGGTTTAGACATTAATTTCTATTTTCTGTAATTGCTTTTTAGTAGCCACCATAATTAGTCTCAGCAAGGCCTTACTATGTCTGGGCAATTCCGATTATGTATCATAGCTCAAAAACATAATATCCTTGGTTATACCAATTTGCTCACCAAGTATTTCTGATAAACTAGTCTGCAGGAAATGTTTAAAGTCTACAAACTCATTTCACTCCCAAACAATATGTTCCCAATGACTTCTTTCTTTCCAATCACACCTCCAATATCTGCTGTCTACCTAAAGAAAAATCCTTTGGAGTCTACATGAGGTATAAAAATACCTATGTAAACACAAACAAAGATCCTAAATCTTCTAGACTTTTTGCATATTTTGGAGACATATCACTCCTTTGTTTCCTTGTGAATTGCTTATCCAGTCACTCTACCCAATCCTTTCTAACCTCCTCTGATTAATTCTTATAGTTATCATGCAATATTTTATATGATCTTCTAATTATATATTTTATAATAGCAGCTTCTGCTCTAGATTCTACTAAAAATTCTACCAGTGCTGATCTTTCACTTCTGATCCCCCTTATTTATTTCTCTTTGCCTACACTCTGATATAAATCCTTGATAGGTGAGGCAATCTCTAGCCTGCAGTCCATATAAATTCTTGGCCTCTTTCCATTCTACTACCTTTCCTTCTCTAATTATTTGCTTATAATATCTTGGCTCCTTTGCCAGTTTTCTCCAGCAAATTCCAGCCCCCTCTTCTTACATGTTCATGGTAAATACAATTTTACAATGAACTATTAATTATAATTTTCATACAGTAAAATAATTACATTCCACAGTAATCTTAACTTTAGATTCTGCATGTCTTTGTATACAGGTATATAATTGTTAGACCACTGTTTGTTTACTGCATAAACATATTAATGTTGTGTGACTGTTTTTAACTCATAGTTGGAGACCATTCATGAAAGGGGAAAAAATTGCTTAAAATGTTAAATTCCCTAATGAAACTTATGAATGTAATTTGTTTCTGTAAGTATGTCAGTGAGGTTCACTTCTTTGTCTTAAATCACATTAAGAATACTGTATCTGCTTGTTTAGAATATTTTTCCATGGTTGCCTATTGAAAACATAGCAATCAAAATATTATGTATGTGTTTGTGTGTGTGTGTGTGTGGGTGTGTGTGTGTGTGTGTGTGTGTGTGTGTGTGTGTGTGTGTGTGTGTGTGCGTGTGTGTGCGTACATACAAACATGCATCCATGTACATCCATACCTATATGCATATATAAATATGATTTTCTTCTTTATGTTTTTGTTAAACATGAGAATGTCAGTTAAGTAAGATATTTATCGAAGTTCTGAATAAGGTAAACATATACATTATGGACTGGATTAATGAAAGCCTACATTTAGTGCTGCTATCATGTGTACAATAGAGAGCTGTTTGGCATTCATTAAGCAGCCCTGCACCTCTCACCTGCCCTCTAAACAAGGGTAAATGCTAAAATATGCTAATGAAGACATATGTTAATGAAAGCAGAAGTAGTTGCAGTATATACTAATTAACCAATCCAACATGGCAGAGATATCCAGGAATGTATAAAGTGATCATGTATGCTCAGTTCTCCCTTTCACCCTGAAATCCAATACTCTTTGGAATGCAGCCACAAAGATTTAAATGTTAGGGATTGCTGATACCATCATGAATAATTATATGCAACAGGTTTAACTTAAGATGCTGCTGCCAGACCTCAGCTGAGAAAGAAAAGGGTGTTCAGTCCCAGTTTGTGTAGTCAAAGACTGCATGATACAGAAATTGTAGAGCGATATAGGGTGCACAAGGATACACTAGAGGAAATATCCAACTTCTGCCACCCTCACCTGAGGCCCCAGTGAACTTGTGGAGAATCCACCCTACTGGAGACAAAGGTATGAGTAGAAGTATGTATACTAGCTACAGTACTTTCCAGAGACCCATAGGGTATATATTAGATGTGTCACAGGCCTCAGCTTCTAGAATCTTACATCACTTTCTAATTACAATAATGCTACAACATGAAGGAATCATATCTATTTAACACACACCCAAAAAGAGAGAGCAACAACCACAAACAATTTTATGCAATAGCACTACCCTGAGGTTCTTGCATTCATAGACTGCACACACACAGAAGTGAAAGCCCCACCCAGTAAACAGGGAAAGAGCTATATCAACAGGAAAGGATACCACTCTATCAGCTGTCAGGTTGTCTGTAATGCCCAAGGGATCAACTACAATGTGTGTGCAGATAGCCCTAGCAGTTTCCACGACAAACACATATGGCACAACTGTGACCTAAACACAAGGTTTGCTAGGGATGATTTTCAACAAGGGCATGTTGTGGGAGATGCAGGTTAATCATTGGAAGTTTGGCTCATGACACCCATGGGAAACTCACACAACCCCACTAAGTAAGGCCACAGTGATGCTCATGCTCAAACTAGGAATATTATAGAATGCGTATTTGGCTTTACTGGAATCAAGATTCTGGTGTCTAGATATATCAGGAGGTGTCCTGCAGTATGATCCAGACACTTCTTCCAAAATACTCACAGTCTGTGCCATCTTGCATAGTATAATTCTCAGGAAACAGCTTCATGAAGGACAACAAGGCCCATGACCACAGTTTCCAGGACCATAGGAGGGACCAGCAGCTGCAGCAGATACGGATGAGGAGTCTGAGGAAAAAACACCAACTGAAGATGGTGCTGGCAGATAGAGGTGTTCACAATATGCCATAGCTCTGTCTAAGAGGCAAAGGATAGCATACACAATTACTACCTAAGTGAAAGCCTTTGATCCTAAGCACATACAAATATTAAAATTGATGTCTATCAAAGTCCTTAACCTTTACTTAACCATGTAATGGTTGTGTTCTCTTAGCATCAGACAACCTCTACCTCCAGGGATAAGCATCACAGAGTCAACCCCCAGGGATACATATAGTTTCATAGTTTCATAGTTTCATAGTATAGTACTAGGCTATCTGCCCTAGGGCATTTCTAAGCCTAGCCATAGTGATGTGGCTTTTGCCACCCCATGAAGTGGTACAAAAATGTACAGAATAGAATTAGAATACTGTGCCTCTGTGTAGTAGTGACACAATGAAGGTCCCCTTATATAATAGAATTAGTTTACTGTGCCCCTGTCTAGCAGTGACACAGATGTGACCTTGGGGTAAACTTACAATCTCCCATCCACTCAGCAAGATTTCTCTTGAAGAGTCAGTGAGGGGCTCTGCCTAATATGAACTGGGATCCTGTTCCAAAGCATGGGAAGCCTCTGGGTTATGAATCTATCCCTCCAGCATGTCCTATTTATACTTGTGCCGAGGTTTAAGTCTTTAGCTCTCGTGGTCCTGATGGATTTGGATCTTTTGAGGTGGAGCATGTCCATCAGATCCTGATTGGACATGGCCTTGTACGTCATGCAGAGATCACCTCTGAGCAGACGGTATGCTACTGAATAGAGCTGAAGTTTCTTTAGTCTGGCAAAATAAGACATATGTTGGAGACCCTTGATCCTCTTGGTGAGGTACTTTTGTGGTCTCTCCAGCTGTTGCAAATGCCGGGTGAGGTACATACCAAATGGGGCATTGTACTCAATCATGGGTCTGATGAGGGAGGAGTATAGGGGTACAATGACATCCCTGGATCTGGATGTGAATCCCTTCATGATGAGGTGTGCAAGGTAGAATGTTTTTCTAACCACTTTGGCAACGTGGGTGTCAAATGAGAGGTCGCTGTTGACTTGGGTCCCTAGGTCTCTGATTAATTTTTCCGTACTCAGTGGGTTGCTGTCTATGTGATAATTTGTGGGTACTTTGTTTTTCCCAAAGGGGATGACTATACATTTTTTGGCATTTAGTTTAAGGCTGTGACTCCGGCACCTTTTTGTAGGATGTATGTGTCCGCTGGTGTATCGACTATGGCGCCTAGTTTGCAGTCATCTGCAAACTTTGTCAGCCACAACCCACCCATGTTTGCTTTAACATCTGAGAAATAAATGCCGAACAAGAGGGGTCCCAGGACAGATCCCTGTGGGACACCACTTGTGACTGGCTTTGAGTCTGACATTGCTCCAGCAATTTTAACTTTATGGGTTCTGTCCTTTAGCCAGTTTGCAACCCATCTGGTGACATAAGGGTTTATGTTTAAGCTGTTGAGCTTATCTATGATGCCTGAGTGGGGTATTGTGTCGAAGGCCTTAGCCAAGTCCAGGTAGGCTGTATGGACTGCTTTGCCCTCATCAATGGCTCTAGCGACTGTTTCGAAAAAGTCAACCAGGTTCAAAAGGCAGGATCTGCCCTTTACAAAGCCGAACTGGGTGGGGTCAAGTGTCTGTAGGTCCCCTATGTCTCTGTTTATGAGTTCCATAATGATTCTTTCCATAGCTTTGCAGACCAGGCTGGTTAAGCCTATGGGGCGGTAGTTTCCAGGGTCTGTAGATGTACCCCCTTTGTGGAGTGGGACCACTGTTGCTGTACGCCACTGTTCAGGTACATATCCTGAAGTAAGGTAAGGTTAAATAGCATTTTTATGTGTGGGTTAAGCTCCTCTTGGAGTTCACGTAACACGCAACCCGGGATACCGTCAGGTCCCATTGATGCTGTGTTTTTAGCTTTGTTTAGGGCGGTTCTCACTTGGACATCTGAGATGACAGGGAGATTACATTCAGCTGGGATAAGTATTTCTTCTTTTGGGGGTGAGGGAGGGGAGAAATTTGCACTGATCCTGTCAGCCAGAATGTTGGCAATATCAGTGGGTTCAGTGTATTTTTTGTTGTTGTGAACTAACTCTGAGCATATCTGAGGGTTTCCGCCCAGGTTTCTAACATAGCTGAAGAAGGCTTTGTGGTTATCTTTAGTGTCCTTAGGGATTTTTCTCTCAAAGTTGGCCTTGGATGTTTTTATGAGAGAACGTAGTTATCTGCTAATGTTGATCAGAGATGTCTTTCCTTCATGGGATTTTGTTCTGACGTGCAGTAGCTTCCTTCTTTTGTTATACAATTTGTTTATGGCTGAGGTCCACCAGACAGGATGCTTGCCTTTGGTGGAGAGTGACTTGGATTTATTTGGGATTGCATGATCCATGCATTCTTGGAGATGTCCATAGAAAGCATTTGTGAAGGATTCGGCATTGTGGGATGTGGTATCCACTGGCACAGTGGGCTTAAAGGATACCATCTCAGTCTTAAGAAGAGTGAAGTCTGCTTTTGAGAAGTTTTTCACTGTGGTCCTTTGTGCTGGGGGTGGAGGTGGGATATGTATATCCAGGGTGATTAGTTTGTGGTCAGATCTCACTAGTGAGGGGTATACTTCCGGTGTGGAGCATTTTGTCCCCATGTTTGTGATGATCAGGTCTAGTATATTATCTCCCCTAGTGGGAGAGTTGACTAGTTGTTCCAGTGCATTTGAATTTATGAATTCCAAAAACCTTTGGGCTAGGGTATTAAGGCTAGAATAATGTACCCAATCTACATTTGGGTAGTTGAAGTCTCCCAGTATGATGGTATTTTGTGATACATTCATATCCTTCAATGTCTTCAGGAAGGCTGAGTGGGGTTCCTGAGATTGGGAGGGTGGTCTGTAACATGCTACCCGTTGTATAGCAGTTTTGCCTATGGTTAGTTACACCTGTATGGTCTCTGATGCTTCATGTGTTGCTACTAACCTGGAGGTGTGGGTGTCCTTGATGAATATAGACACTCCCCCTCCCTTTGTGGTTCAGCCCGGGTTTTGGGGCCGAAAAGCATGATACGATGTATAGCCTGGTAGTGCTGGGGTGCTCTCAGGAGCCTTGAACCAGGTTTCAGTGACTGCACAGACATCGATGTTCTCCATGCTGAGGAGTGCATCAAGTGCCTGCATCTTGAGATTTAGACTTCTGGCGTTGAGCAGCATTACCCTTAGTTTTTTTCCATTTTTGTTTTCTAAGGAGGTGGGATTGTCTTTTGAACCAGTACTTGAGCCAATTATTAAAGCTGATCATCTTGTCTTTGTATTGTGGTATCATTCTTGGTGAGGGCAAGATGCTGCTCAGGGTCATACCAGCCTGGGCTACATAATCGGAGAGCTCCTCTATGTCTCTTTTCATGTAGTCCAGAGAGGTACGTCTCAGGTCATTCACGCCAGCATGGACAATGACGGAGTCATATTTTTACTTGCTTTGGAGTGACTTGAGTGCGTGTGTTATGTGGCGTTTCCTAGCTCCCAATAGACAGCTCACAGTCACCCTCTCCTTGTTCAGCCTGGTCAGCGGTGTCTGACTATAGAGTCACCTATTACTAGTGTATCAGGCATGGTGTTTGGCCTTAAGGGCTGTGATTGGTTGTCACACTGATTTATTGAAGTATGTGTTGCATGTGCTTTGTTTTGAGGTGGTGGATTTTTGGATGTCTGCTTTGGGAGCATCTGTTGTTTTGGTAAGTTTTTTATTAGAGCCTCCGAGTATGTCTTTGTGTTTTTATGTGTTTGGTTTGCAGTTGTGGTAGGTCTATGTGGGACTGGGATTGTTGTGTGTGTGGTTACCATCTCCTCCTGTCTAGTCATGCCAGCCCTGAGTTGAGAGAGTCCAGCCTCCAGTTTGGCTATATAGTTGCATCTCTCACATGTATTTGTGTTTATTGGGAGGAGGAGAGGGTTGTCTGTGTACATGAGACAATTGTAGCATTGTCTCAAGATACCCAGATTGGCCAGCTGAACTGGAGAGGACACCAGTAATCTACCACTCGACATGCTAGAACAGTATAAAGGAGTGCTGTACATTTAAGGGAAGTGGATATTCACAGGGGTGGTAGGTAGATGTAATGCTTTACTTAGTACGAGAGTGCTCACTTAGTAGAGAAGTATTGAGAACAAGTGCTAGGCTTATAATATAGTGAGTAGTCTGATTATACTAAGAGTAGAGCTTCCTTAAGGGAAAATTTGAAGAGCAGACTTGGCGGAGCCAGAAGAAGTTTAACCTTGTTTAACTGGCGCTGCACAACCGCGCAAAGCCGTGTAAATGTGGATTTTAAACAGGGAACTACAAAAGAGCTAGAAATGGTCCAAAACAACCAATTACTACAGCTTCTTGTGCTGAGGTCACTTCCTACAGGGACAGGTAGGCTGCTCAAGGCTCCCCACTCCCACTGGTGAGCAAAGAAACTTCCTTCTATCCAAGTAAGGTAATGGACAACACAGGAACTACACCACAGCCCAGAATACAGCAATGCCTGTAAACTGGACTAAACTAGTCGAGGAGAGGCGGGAAAACAAGGATTATTTTTTTGTTTTTTTGTTTTTTTGATAGAAACACACAGAAAATGCAGAAACAGTGATAAATCAGTTACACAGGCTAGCACACTTTAGTGGGCAGCCTCCACAGTTAAATTAAACAAACAAACTTTCGATCAAATTCGACTAAAAAGTAACTTTAAGTGCAGATTTTAAAATAATGCAGCAAACAGTTAAAAAACAGTTCAAGCTAGTTCAGGGTAAGCTACAGAAGCTATTCCAAGTGAAAAAAAGCAAAGATACTTAAATCCAGAAAGTAGTCACTTTTCTGAGTTCTCTGTAGCTAAGACCACTCTGCACGACCACGAGGAGCTTGTCTGAGCAGTATAGCCAGAAAAAAATGCCCAGAGGCAGATTTTAAACAGGGAACTACAAAAGAGCTAGAAATGGTCCAAAACAACCAATTACTACAGCTTCTTGTGCTGAGGTCACTTCCTACAGGGACAGGTAGGCTGCTCAAGGCTCCCCACTCCCACTGGTGAGCAAAGAAACTTCCTTCTATCCAAGTAAGGTAATGGATAACACAGGAACTACACCACAGCCCAGAATACAGCAATGCCTGTAAACTGGTCTAAACTAGTCAAGGAGAGGCGGGAAAACAAGGATTATTTTTTTGGTTTTTTGTTTTTTTGATAGAAACACACAGAAAATGCAGAAACAGTGATAAACCAGTTACACAGGCTAGCACACTTTAGTGGGCAGCCTCCACAGTTAAATTAAACAAACAAACAAACAAACTTTAGATCAAATTCGACTAAAAAGTAACTTTAAGTGCAGATTTTAAAATAATGCAGCAAACAGTTAAAAAACAGTTCAAGCTAGTTCAGGGTAAGCTACAGAAGCTATTCCAAGTGAAAAAAAGCAAAGATACTTAAATCCAGAAAGTAGTCGCTTTTCTGAGTTCTCTGTAGCTAAGACCACTCTGCAGGACCACAAGGAGCTTGTCTGAGCTGTATAGCCAGAAAAAAACGCCCAGAGGCGGATTTTAAACAGGGAACTACAAAAGAGCTAGAAATGGTCCAAAACAACCAATTACTACAGCTTCTTGTGCTGAGGTCACTTCCTACAGGGACAGGTAGACTGCTCAAGGCTCCCCACTCCCACTGGTGAGCAAAGAAACTTCCTTCTATCCAAGTAAGGTAATGGACAACACAGGAACTACACCACAGCCCAGAATACAGCAATGCCTGTAAACTGGTCTAAACTATTCGAGGAGAGGCGGGAAAACAAGGATTATTTTTTTGTTTTTTTGATAGAAACACACAGAAAATGCAGAAACAGTGATAAATCAGTTACACAGGCTAGCACACTTTAGTGGGCAGCCTCCACAGTTAAATTAAACAAACAAACAAACAAACTTTCGATCAAATTCAACTAAAAAGTAACTTTAAGTGCAGATTTTAAAATAATGCAGCAAACAGTTAAAAAACAGTTCAAGCTAGTTCAGGGTAAGCTACAGAAGCTATTCCAAGTGAAAAAAAAGCAAAGATACTTAAATACAGAAAGTAGTCGCTTTTCTGAGTTCTCTGTAGCTAAGACCACTCTGCACGACCACAAGGAGCTTGTCTGAGCAGTATAGCCAGCATATTGTAGCTGCATTACTAACCAAGGTAAGTGTTGAACCTGTCAGAAAATGATATATTTATAAACTGATATGTCACATGTCAATATTTATGTCACTGAGAAGAAACATGGCTGAAATATACAGTAATATCGCTAGCAATTTATGAGTATTTTATGCAATATATATGTTTGATTTTGCCCAGTGGTGTGCATCACACGTTACACTTGACTAATGTACCTTAAACAAGAGTGAGTAGGTCAGTATGTTAGTATCATTTGCACATGTTTGTGAGCAAACAATAATTACTTAGCCAGTACGACAGGATTAGTAAGGATAATATAACAAATAGAGGAAATATCAAGAAGTATATAAGCAATTATTCATACGTGAGCAGGAAGAAGAAATATAAATAAACTTACCACAATACAGTTTATTAAAGCAAGTATTTGAGTAAGCAAGCATTAGCTATCCACTCTATGAATCAGAGACAGTCAACCCTAAGTCAGAAAAACATGTAAAAGGCAGGATACAATCCTCCCTTTTGTACTGGATTGGGGGGGCTAGAGGGGGGCAAGTCTAACACCAAAGAAGTGAGTGCATGCAAGTGATAAAAAAAGTTTTTCAGCAGGTATAACATTGCCAGGGCCTGTAGCATCAAATTTATATCAGACAGCAGTAATGTTTACAACGTTTGCATGTGAGATGGTACAGTCAAGATTATTTTTAGTGTGTGGGGGTCTGCATGAACACAATCCAAGCATTTGTGCTAGCACTACATCCTGGTATGTTGGGCAGGTGTGACATGGGTATAGTAGAGTAGTAAGTCCACCATCATCACCCCCAACCACAAGAACTACCGCTGCCATGAGTTTCACTGCTACTGCTATGGGTTGCTACCTGAATGTGATTAATGTCTGGTGGACAAGATCTCATCGCGATTATGTCCACAACCAAGAGCACATGGCCTTCCACATTTGAGTGTGGATACCTCAGTCACTGACAAAGTAATGAAAGTAGTGCAGGTAATGTCACTACAGTGGCAGGCTTATCAATGATAATGATTGCAGACAACAAACAGTGACCTAGAAAAAAAGCTGGTGAAAGTTATGTTATGTAAAAAAGTTAAAGTTAAGGAATAATACATGCAATTGCAATTAGAAAAGGACTTTATAAATCAAGTTTCTGTAAAGTAGTAAGGAAAAACAAAAGGTATATGCCTACCAGTTGCAGGTGATCATGGAAAATCACAATCATACATGTCTAGATGGAAGAAATGGAAATGAAAGTGGGGTGATAAACACTGAAATGCAAATGACATAATAAACGGCAACATGTCCACCATATATCTGCATATTAAGAAATATCTCATACAACAATCTGCTCCCCACTTTCCTTCTGACCCCCCCCCCATCTCACTCCCTCTCAAATCACTCATTCTCTCTCTCTGTATATATATATATATATATATATATATATATATATATATATATATATATATATATATATATATATATATATATATATATATATATATATATATATATATATATATATATATAAGAAAATTATAAATATGGCATACATGAAAGTTCTCCAGTAGACACACTTGGCTAGTCCTCCACATGAGCACCTGTCAACTATACATCTGGAACCCTCTAATGAGCTGTCTGGACCTCTGACAGCAGACAGGAACTCTTCTTTCTCACCAGTGGTGGTTTGGTAGCAGCACCTTCACCAGCAGCCCTCCATTTCCATGCAATAGCAACTGCACAGCTTCTGGCTTTGGTAATCTAGTTGCTGGCCCAGTGACTGAGTTTCAGATAACCATGGCCATGTCCTCCCACTGCATTGTCATCATTGATCACCTGCTCCAAAATATCGTTGTAGAAGGATTTGCTAACTCTGTGTCTGTCTAACAGGTTTAAGCCATATTGACTTTGGGCCTGCCTAATCACCTCATTCTCCACATCTGTGAATAGCAGTTTATGTAGGCCAGGTGTTTTGAGCACCGTTTTCCACTTTTTTATGAAAAATAAGAAGCAAAATAAGGAAGTCAAGCAAAGTGACTGGTAACAAAAGATATATGAATCTATTCAGGCATCACGACCCAAAGAAATTTCTCAGACTTCACACAAGTAATACACAACTATAAAGACCCACCCTCCAAAAAACATTTATATAATGATAGAACTCTTCTGTGATGATGAAAAAACATTTATAACTCTGTAATAGATAGCATCCTTACCTAAAGCAGTTTTACTTAAAATGAAGGCATTTGAACATGCTTATCATTTGCAGTACCCCATCTGGTTGATGTCAGGCATACATCGCACTCTAAACACATTCTTTGGACTACAGTTTTAACACTGCAATTGCTACCACTCATATAACACTTTTTATAACAACCATTCAGATTTCTCAGAGAGCTGTAGCTGTATCTGCAAGTAACATCACTTGAGTTTACTTAAAAAGAAACAAGAGTGCTATATGTACAGTGACAACAACAACAATGGAAAAAATGTAGTCAGCAAACAATTGCAAGTCAACAGTAATGTTAACAAAAATATTCCTTTGTAAATAAACATCACATTCCTTTACAGAAAGAATTTTATGTATGAATAAACAACAGTATCTAAGTCCCTCGATCCAAACAGTCTTTCCCACTATGATACAAGTACCTTACCAACATGATTAGCTTAAATAGTGCTGATTCATCCCTGTGAGCCCAGTGAATATGCAAACCAGGTGTGAATTTGTTAGCATTCATGAATCACACAAGCTACACTAGGTGTCGGACAGGTAAAGATGGATGCTGTGAGGACTTACACAATTCCGCACACACCATTGCAGAACAAAAATGAGTATTAAAAAGTGTAACTTGGTAAGAGCTTGCAAGTGTGATTGATTAGTCTGACTGCATGATTTAGTGCTTCACAATCCTGACACTTTGATGCACACTTTCTGAGGGTGTGTCATGAGAAGAGAGTTACCAAAAAGTAATGGGTGATATTGACTGACTTAAGAGACAAACGTCTCCAAGTAAAAAGTTGCCTGTAACTCTAATTAAGAACATAACCCATTTAGATAAACAAACAAATATGAAAATCAATCCAAATGACATTACATTCATGTAAGAAAACCATAGGAAAGCGAATTATGTTCGTAAAACAAAGAAAAGAAACTGCATGATTGCAAATATCTGTTACAATTGTGACAGGAAGTATTAGCTTAACTGTTGAAAATATCACATTCATCTACACATCTACTGGCAAATTACAGAGGACAACTGTTAGAAAATGCATATGTTGCATCTTTAATGTTAAGTAATACAATGCCTTGTCTCGATTATATGTAATCTACTTGCTCTTCTTTGTAGTACAGGTCTATATCTATGGCAAATAGTGAAAATAATCTCAAATGTTCTTGTTAATGCCATGATTTCAAGGTTCAAATCCTGACAAGGTGCTGTTTGTGTGAAAGTAGTTATATTTAAAGAGCATATTTTTATGTTATAAGATAACAAAGTGAAGAAAACATCAGGAAGTTACATATTAACTGCTTTTTTTCTCACCAGCACTGAATGGCATTTCATTTTCTAAGGTAAAAACTCTATTTGAAATGCCATCAGTAGTGCAAATGAGCCTTGCACTGGTGAACTTTCTTCAGCACTCTGGACAGTACTAAGTGAAGAAAATGCCCTTGTCAGCTACCTTTCTATGTGTCACAAGGTGTAAGTACAGTCAGTTTAGAGAAGGTAATGTAGGGTTTGAAGCCAGTTTACCAATATTTGTTTTTATTTTCTCAGGGTTTCATAATAAATACTGACACATAATTCTGTATGTGAAATGAACAGGCTAAAGTCTGTGTGATAAATGATAAAAATCTTACCTGTACTTGTGAATCGCTATTACAAATGTGTTTTTGGAAATTCAACTCTTTTCATTATTTATAACGTGCTATAATGATGTAATATATGGCAGTTTTTAAAGTGTGATAACACAAATGCATTAATGTGGGAAATGTGGACATATGTCGCATATATGCTGGAGTACTTTTCCATATGTTGTAAGTAGTCATTCTGACAGTAATAGATTTCCCTTTAAAAACATGTCTTTATTAATTGTGCACACTGTGTGAATAATGAGTTGGTATAGTTTTCAGTTTTTTCCTCTTTCCGAAGAATTGACATCACACAAAAGCATTATGATATGCAACAGAAATGCTAGATGTGATGTAGCAAGCAGAGATTAAAAGGATTAATGTGTCAAGATAATGCTGTAAGTGCTCAGTTCATTGCTAGATATGCACTTAAAATGTGTTGCTTTTTACTTATAATTTCTGGGTGTATTCTTATATTGCAAATTTTAAAATTTTATTTATTTGTTTTTTGCCTTTTGCATTTGCACACCACTGTGCAGGGTGCAAACACAGTTCACGACTGAAGGCAAAAATGAAAAAAAATAATTTTGACTGCTTTCCATAGTACAAATGAGCCTGGCACCATTGCATGGCAGTCAGCACTCTGGGCAGTACTGAGTGATGAAAATGCACCTGTCAGCTATTTATCTTTATGAGACAAGGTGTAAATGCAGTGAGTTTCAAGAAAAAAGACAAATAATATAAGGTTTGAATCTAGCTTACAAATACTTGGGGGGTCAGAATGAAATTTGTCACAAACATTTCATTAGGAATATAACACTAAATATAAATGAGTATGATAAATATGATTTTTGCAACAAATCACTGTTGTTTACTATATAAATCCAATTTAATATGTATAAATTATGTTAGTCATGGCGATGATGATAGTTAATGTGAAATGCACTTGCAGAGGTATGATGTGCACAGTAGCTTTATTTACAATTAGTATGACTCATCACATGTCATAACTATATGTTTAGAACAGTATCTGTTTTGAAGTATGTATGTAAATTCCCCAAAATGTATTACTCAGGGCACATCTATGCATTTGCAATATATTTAGAACCACAGATATTGCCCTTTACATAGAAATGCAGCACCATGAATTCTTAAACTACACACGTATAGTCATCTCTTAAGTACATCTACATTCATTTGCAAATTACTATATCTCAAATTATTTATTTATTTTATTTATTTAATTTACATTTGTTTACCAGGAAAGTCCAACTGGACACCGGTCCTTCTTTCAGCAGAGGCCCAGGGAAAAAAGCTCCAAGAGTAACAAATACATACAATAGAGAAACAAATACAGCCAAGTGAGATGCAAATATATTCAAAATAGTGGTTTCAGACACAATAAGTAGAGCAACAGTAATTTACATAGAAAATGTTTGTTTACATTTAGTGAATATATCCAAATGATTATATACAGTTAAAGTGAAACTACCATTAGTGGTAGGTCATGCTAGTAGAGTAAGAGTAATGATAACAGAGTGAAAAGGAGGAATAGTTATCCAGGGGAATTGCAGGTGCAGAGCCAGGTGTTGGTAAGGTGCATTTTTAGAAGTGTTTTAAATTGAAGTGTTTGTTAGTTACTAGTGAGGTAGATAGATTATTCCAGTGTTTGGAGATGTATTTGGAAAAAAGTGATTCACCTGTTGAATTGTTAGCTTTGGTGGTGTGTAAAAGTAGTTTGTTTCTGGAGTGAAGGGGTCTTGAGGAGGAATATGGCTGAATGAGATCTTTGAGTGCATGTTTTTTTCTGATTGATAAGAGTATTTTGTGGGCGAAGGTAAGTTGATTAAAGAGAAGAAGTTGAGGGAGTTCAAGTCACTTGAGCTGCTTAAAACACGTTTTAACTCATTTTTTACAACTTTTTTTTTTACTTTTTTTAACACTTAAAAAAAGAAGCTCTCCCATGACTATGACAGTTAATTGGCAAAGGATGGCATGTTAACCATCTTTTTCTTGTGGATTTCATTCCAGGATGGTTCTACTCAATTTTACGGGTCTATATTATATTATTGCATGCTTACAAAAGCAAATGATAATTAATTGACCCCATGTAAGTGAAAGCTTACAACGACTAATCCTCAGAACAGCAATTTTTTTCCAAGGGAAAAAATTTGCTGTTCCAAAATAAAAAAAAATAAAAAAAACTTTAAAACATTACATAATGTGGGGGGCTTTGCCACCCCCCACACCTCCCCTACTTAAATATACCAACTCTGAGATCGCACTACAGTGCCAAAAATGGCAAAGTAATGAAAGCGGCCAAACAAATTCTTTCAAAGGGAAAGAATTTGCTGAAAAGGTGCTTCGCTGTTTTGCCGTTTAGTTCTTTTAGGTTCGAACAAGATGCATTCGACAAAATGTGTCTGGGATCACGCGATAGGAACCCAATTTTACTAGAGTGTAAGTCTCATCAGCCCAATGTGTCACAATTTATACCATTTTACATCCAACCAGCAATGAATATAGCAAACACCATAAAACATTTCAATGTTTACCACTGGAATATGTGTACATAGGGTAAGCATCACACAGTCATATTTCACTGCCATTTCACGACTTTATTGTTTTTTGATATAATCATTACCAATGTGTCTGCCAAGCCATTTTTGTGCTTTCAATTGTACAAATTCAGCAGGCAAGGCTGTTCGTCCTTAAAGTCTGTTGCACATGAGATCTGAACTGGGTGTCAATTCAGACACACAGTTCTAGGTGTTCTTCTGTAGACATGGCTGGTGAACGTGAGGATGGTGCTACATTTAGAGCACAAAGGTGAGGTGGTGAGGAGGGCAGGATTCTTGTGCCACTCCTCATCAAGTGCTACAGCTGTAGGCTGCTGCAACAGGATTATACTGGTCTCACTCTAAGGCTGAGACATGGAATAGCTTGTCTAAGGCTGCTTCCAGTACAACTGGCATTCCATGTACTTAGACATTATGTCATTACCACTATAGTGGCATGAACAGGAACAAGCGGGACTCCTGAGATGATGGAATGATGAGTTTAAGATTGCCAGCGCCCCTCGGTTGGATAAGTACGCTGACCCATCAAAAGTCAATAATGTAGCATGGATTAGCCATCCGATACATTTTTTTTCATTATACTTTTATCGCGTGTATTTTTTTCTCTTCTGTACAGCAGCTGAAGATGTAGCCCTGAGCTGTTAGGTTCATCAGCAGAATCTTACACATCTCAGAGATGCAAAAGGTAAGTATGCATCAGGTATGAATGCAAGCCAGATAGCACTTTTCAGGCTCAGTCCATATCTGTATGAGCAGGCATACCTAAGCTTTATACGAAGCATACATGACTGCTCCAGTAGCTTTTGGCGATTGCATTAGACAATGGATATACTGGCTTATGTGGGTTCCATTCCCAGAAGCAAAAAATAGCTTTTAATAGAGAATAGTACTTCAAAAATCTTTAGAACAACACTAAATGGCATTAAAATGTGATTTTTGTAACTGGAATTGTGAACTTGGAAAGGATATATCTGATATGCCATAGTGGAATACATGTCTCCATTTTGTATATAATAACAATGAGACTGACTTGTTTTATGACTCATTAATACATTCCCATCATATCTGGATCATATTTATGTGTCATATTTGTTTATCAATTTAAATAATAATGTGGCATGCCATTGATCGTATTCTCTTTCCATTTTGTTTCCCCAGTCCTTACTTTCTTTTTTGTTTATATTATTTATTTATTTTTTTTTACTACATTGCTGCTTAAACCCAAATAAGCATTAGATCAGGGGCTCATGACCTGTCAGTATTACCTCTACAACTCCTGCACTACCTGCTCCATCTGGTTTGAATCCAGTAGTGTGTGACTACTGTGAGTGTGTTTTTCTCTGTTGTGCTGTATAGAAAAGGCTTTACATAGATATAGGATCTGTACCTATACAGTGCTATTGGTCTTCCACCACTTTCTTTTGTTTTTTAGCAGAAGCATCACCCTGTTAAATAATGGTGATATCATCCATTCAAGTGTGCACTGTCAGAGTTGTGAAACAACATCTCATGTGGTGCTTGTGATTCATTCACAGAAAAATAAAATATAGAGGAAAATTACAGTCCAAGTGGTAAGAATCAAATGTAAAAAAGGAGAACCGGATCACGCTGTTAAGAACAGACAGTTTCTTACAAAACATTTTTCTTAATAAATAGTTTGTTCTTAACAGCGTGATCTGGTTCTTCTTTTTTTACGTGTGCTTGTGATTCATGCAATGCTGTCTAGCTTGAGATCTTAGGTAGTCAGTTTAAATCCAGGCATTACTCCTTAGAGTCTCTTGTGTCAGTATGACTATGAATGTGTATGTAGGTAATAATGTTGTTATCCAGATGTCTGCTGTGTACACCTATAGCTGGGGATTCCCCCTTACAATAATTTATGTCCATTTTTATAGATAAATGATTGGTTTAACACTGATGATGCATTTGATGAACTTTGCCTTTTCTAATAGCAGTAGTAAGCCCTTTGCTATGGCATGAGGAAAGAAAATAATGATCTTAAGTTATTGCCTTAGTAAGCCATGGGTCTGAGCTTCTGATTATCAACATATTGTACATGACTGGGGTTTGACCACCACAGTGATTACTGCAGACTGTATTATGTGTCACGTGTTCGGGTATACCGAGCATCGTGCAGTATTGACAGACAACTAAACAGATTGCACCACTCTTTTAATCACATTACAGGCACACATATGCCATACTGGAAGAAGATAATATAATGCCTTCAAATACACTTTTGAGGGATGACCTATGCCTGGCATACAGGACATTGTCAGACCCCAGTCTGATGGACCTCCTGCATATCCACAAAAAGAAAAAAAAAGCAATACCAGAATTACACATTCTAAAGTCTTAAACATTGCCTGTGATATAAGTAGGATCTGCTGGAGAGATAGTTATGAATCCCAGAGACTACCCCATCTATGGAACAGACTCCCAATTGGTGTGAAGCAGAGTTCCTCCTCATCCCAATTCAAGTGCAGGTTGGACAATTGGATGGGAAACCAGAAATTCATTCCTGGTTTGGCACCTATGTCTCTAATGCAAGCAGGTAACCTGCAAATGGCTCATCTCCCAGGCCCATGCTTATACTTATCAAGGGTATCAGAACTTGTCAGGGATTTGGGATGCATGGCTAGGCTTAAAAAGGCCCTTGCGGTCGTTAGCCTAGTAAACACCTATGGACCTATGAACATAAATATCTCATAAATGTAGCAAGATTTCTCCTGTGGCACATTTAGCCCTCACAATATCATGTACCTTCTGCAGTCACATAGGTAGGTGTTCATAAACTGCAGAGAGTGACTATAATCATTGTGTGTCAGTATACTGCTATGGGTGAATGATGTCCACCCCAATTGTAATGTGTATGGTTACAGTCTGGATGGCCTCCCCATCCCTTTTACCTCAAATCACTGGTTTGCAACACAATTATGTGTTGTTAATGAGTTCACATGTGTGGAATCCCGCAGGTGGGTTAAGACTTATACCATGGTATGTGTGATTAATACACGATTCCAGCAAAAAAAAAGAAAAAATTATCTGAGTATACTGGCATGACACACACCATTGTATCAAGTTATTTCTATCCATTTTTATGATGGACAAACAACTTTCAACACATTAGGGAATTTCATGGCAGTGAAACAGGTGTTCTTGAATTTTTGTGTTGAGGGTGCTCTAAGGCACAAGTGGTTAGTACTGACTTGTATAACATATCTACACAGACTGTGGTTTGAATCTGGGATTGTGTGTATACAAAACAATGTGGACAGAAAAGACTGGCTTGGCTACACAATACTGATTATTGGACTATTCTCACTCTGACATTTGTTTATTGGATAAATTAACATAAAGAGTCTTTTCTATATACTTTCACTTTTCTTACTTGTGACAAGCTCAGTTGCTATCTCCTGTGACAGATGCAGTCAATACACAGTTCTGTAGAGTGTATAATATGATTGGCAGGGGTTGAATCTTGTAACATCCGTCTGTCAGATAACTGTGTCAGACAGGAGTAGCTTAGGCAAATTAAATAGTCTTGGCCCAGTCAGAGGACCACATTATAAGGTCTCACACCTCAAGTTTGGGGATCCATACCCATTACCACAGGAGACTCATATAATCTCTTCAAGGGTGTTCTTCATGACTCATCCAACATGCTTCATTCTGTGTTGTAAGTGGCTGATACGCATCTCTTTGAGATCTGCCCTGGCATGTGCTTGAGTCTGGGTAGATGCAAATGTTGAGTATGTCAGTGACTGCTCAAGATATTATCTGTTTTCAAAATAATATTGCTCTGCATTGCAGGTCTTCATACAAACATTAACATATCACTGCTGTTCTTTTGTTCACATGTTAGAGCGTTGTTGGACTTGAGAGCTTATATAACAGTTCATAATGTGTGGCATTCTGTAAAATCATCTGAAAGTGTGAGTGGTTCTGTGTTATGGACTTTTTTGTGTATTTGTGTTGGTTAGTTAGTGTTATGGTATTCTTTGTTGTAATTACTTGTGAGCATGCTGAGTATAAGGATGTAGCAGATGTGAGCTGTTTAGCAAAAAGAACTTTAATTACTGACTGTCATGAGATACTTATTGTCATTTTTTATTCTTGTTTAGGACTTAATTGTATTATCCCCTATAATGTTGGCTTTGCCAACATCTACACAAAGGAGTTAGTGACCTATCGGCAAATGATAAAGACATTTGTCACAGGCTGGTGTACTTTTGCTGTATGCACAATGTAAATCTAGAAATGGTCACTTTGTAATACATGTTAATGCTTCAGCTGAGTCTACTTTATGTGTCATACAGTGCTTGCTATTGTTTTTAACAAGGCTCACTTCAGGGTTATATATCAAGTAAAATATATTGCCTTCACATCTGTAGTTTAATATACTTATTCTAGTCAGCATATCTGGCATGGTAATTACACCAGGAAGGACACATGTCATATCATTGATTATAGTAACAGAAATGCATCATAGTCAAAGATAATTGCAGCCTGACATTTGCGAGGTTGTGTATCTATTCTTGGCTTCCTGCTGGTATGGACTTATATTTTGCCCATGTCTTGTGGGGGCTGCTTGTACATTTGTAATACACACAGAAGTACATCCTAGGCATATTGATATATACCAAAACATTCAGAAACACGACCACTTTGTCAGAGGATGGACTACACTTGAGTTGTACATTGATTTATGTGCATTTTCACATATGCCACATCGGCATGACTCATTTTGCATGTAAGTATGTCACATCTGCTGTAGTTAGAAAATGGTAACAAGTATATCAGATCATTATTCTGTTTATATCCTAGTCAATGTGACACCTCTGAGTATGTGTCATGTACCTCTGTGTTTTCCTTGATACATACACAGATTGCATGCATAGTCAATAATTTTGTACCATCACATCCTGCATGTTGCTTAAAAATGTTTATTTAAATACCTTAATACTGTTATTAGAATGGGTGCACAGCTGTCCTTGATTTTCCTCCATATTTTCTCATACAAAGCTGTGTACACTGCCATAACAACTGTCAGTATTGTTTCCTACATACACATGGGGCAATGCCAGCCTTACAATTCTTTGACTTGTATATGTATTCTAACATCAATCATGCAGATGTAATTTATTAATTCGGAAGACTTCTACAGTATGCATTCCAATGGTTGTGCAGCTAGGAATTCTCAATACAATCATATGAGTAACACAAATGTTACTATACATGCCGCAAAACATGTATGGTGGCAACTGTGCATTTCATTGCTGTGACTGTAATTATAACAATGTCTATCATTTAAATTACTATACAACACAAGCTTGACTAATCATACCTCTCTGCCTTACCAAATTCCTTGGTAAATACCGGTTATGAGAGCAAAATATTGGGGTGCCACAAATTCACGAGTGGCCCCTTTAATTTCTGAATTTCACAGTTTTGTTTTGTTTTTTTTTTGCTCCTGACGTCATCATGTGTGGAGCATAAACAATGACATCATCTTCAAAGCAGGCAACCAGCCTGTTAAAAATGCAAAGCCATATGTAAAATTTAATTTAACTTGCTGCGAAGGCGCCAGTGCACCACCATGTTTTATTCAGGCAGTGTATCACGGCATGTCTTTCTTCCTTCCTATAGCTCTGAATATGGCAAAAAAGACTGTAAGGCTTATTTTTCTTGTAGTTTTTACTGAACGGTTTTGAAATTATTTTTTTTACTATCACTCTTTATCATCCACATATAGGGCACTGGCGCCGCATTAGCAGCAAATCATAAGAAGCAGTTTGTTTATGTCTTTATCATAATTCAGACTCCTTGATAATAATTGTACAATTATGTATCCATTCCATACAGTGTATATATAACAGCTTCGGTTTCATTTACTTACTAACTAATCAAAAGATTGTACGTACTGACTGTGCTGTGCCTGTGTATGAAAACAAAACTGGTCCTGTTTCACAATGTGTATCCCTAATCCGTTCCATTCTTTTCAATAGTTTTACATCACAGACTGAATTAATTTACTTTTTAGTGATGTGCAAAATTAAATTCTTAAATTGGTATCTGACTGGTAGCAGTTTCATAAGGTGCTGTGTTTAGATGTTTTTGTTTAACAGCAACTTGTAGATATGTTCCTGATATAGGATTTCATCTCTAAGGAGAAGGTGTGTCTTGATGTGATAACATTTGCTTCTCATTAGTCTGGTTGACGTTCAGATTCACATTCACATACTAGTTGGTTTGGTTACCAGTCCACATGCAATGCTTTTATAATCTTTCAGATGTTTCCTTGTGTACACGATTTATGTTTGCCAGGGTAGCACATCATTTTAAGGATTTCTAAGCGCTAAAAGTTTTTATTGAAAGAACGCAGTTAAGTAGCACATATGCACAGTTTTTTGTATCTATTGTTGTATTAAGAGTCAACAGACTGGTTCATTCAATGGGTGACAGAATAGGGGTCTGGACCAGAGCCAGAACTTTGGTAGGCTTTTATATATGTATATGTAATACATAATGGGTACAGGATAGTGCTTTTTCTTTCAGCTATATTAATTGCAGAAACATGAGAAATATGTTGTTAATTTACTGTTTCATTATGGTTTTCTGCATAGCATCTGTCTGTGCCCCATGATCAGATTTGCAATATTTTTCTGTACCATCTGTTTGTTTGACAGACTTGCACCCATTTCATAATTATGCGGCATATGAATTGTTTGCTGCATTTCTTCAGTCTCTGCCATTTTTATGGCAGTGAAAAAAGTTTTATTTCTGGTTGGGGCAACATCTTTTATTCAGTTTACTGTCATGTCCCACTGTACTTCAAATTAATTTACCATGTGTTTGAAAATCTGCGGATTGTGGGGAAGAGAATAAGGCAATCTATAGAGTAAAAGATTGTTAGTATGTATGCACTTAATTAGAAGTCTTCTAGTATTTTATCTTTAGTGTATGTGCTTCAACTTTGATTACACATTTTTATATTCTATAGAAGAAATGACAGTATTTTGTGAGGGGGGGATAGCAGCCGAAGACAGTGGTGCATACCTGAAAACTTTTTGGCTGCATTATAAAATTTGTCTTGTCACAGCTACTCATTGTAACCAAATTTGATTTTGTTTGTGTGTTGCATGCAGTGAACTAAAAAGTGTCAGCAGGCTTTGCTGTTATCTGGGCAGCCACACTTAAGCTAAACACCACATGTGTAACATGCACTCGAGACCTAAACCTAGCCTGCAACATTAATAAAACCTATTGGCGTGACAGATTTGGGTCCCAGACACTCCCCCATCTGTGGAACAGACTCCCTCTTCATGTGAAGCAGAGCACCTCTCTGTCCTCGTTTAAGCATAACTTGGATGACTGATGCGAGATACAAAATTCACCCCTGGGATCCAACCTGCGTTCCTGCTTGACAGGGGGGAACAGGTCAGGGCCATATTTTGGTTCTGTTCTTCAGTTTGCATTTGAAAGTTGGTATCCCATCATCCCGTTGGAGTGTGCGGGGTTACATAATGATGTATGCAAATTTTATGTCAATCAGCATACATATCTGTACCTATTTTTCATGGGCTTTAGTCCAGGATTTTGATGTTTCCAGGTTGAGATGTATGCGGCTAATACATGTTTTAATTTGCAATAACCTGTCTATGGTTACAAGTGATAACAAATGGCAAAGAAATGTCACTTTCTGAAGTGCATAAGACAGCTGCACAGTTAATTTATTTTTGTTTATACACAATTGACTAAAGAAAACATTATACTGTCAGTTGCAACAGATCACTTTCTGTATACGCATCTCATATGCAGTAACGGCAGTATATGCAAATATTCACTAATGTATCTGCTGTGCTTGATAACTGTTTTCTCGACTTAGCATTTTATAACCAATATCACATGTACTCCCCTTTTTTACACTGCAGTTCTGTGTCCTTCTAACAAAAGTGCACCCTGTCCCTTTAACAGTCAGATTTTTCCTGTGGCATTTGTGACTAATACATTGTTTTCTAGATTGTGCAACTAGTTAGGTAGAAGCTTCACTGCCCAACATGGAAGACTTGTGTGTGTGCAATGCCTGTTCCTGTATCCACTTCCCCTGAAAATAATACATTTAAATGTGCACACTGTTGTCTTATCCCAATTTTTACAGAAGCATCCTCTATGAAACAATCTGATGAGGTCATCCTGATAAAAGTGCTTTCCATTCCCCTGCCCATTAGATTTCTTCTGCACTGTTTGTGACTAACACATTGCTATATAGATTACATAACTAGTAGTGGGATGTTGAATACCCAACATGGAAGATATGTGCTTATTTGAGTGAGTGAGAGTGTTTATAGTTAGCACAGTTATACTGTGCCCATTTACAGTGTATGGGGTCTATACATCCCCTTCATCTCAGTTATTCTTTACCACACATACATCTGATGTAATAAGTTAGCATAAGTGGATTGTCTTAATAGTATTAAGACTTCCACTTGGGTGCTTGGTTCATCCAGATGTCATTAGTCAGTAGATTCATATGGCTTGCTGTTCAATTCCTGACAGGGACAACATTATATGGATGCACTGATGTTACATAAACACCATTGTATCTAGTTATTCTTGTGCATTTTTATTTGGACACTGATGTATCATCACAGGTTGTGATTATATGGAAGTAAAATGGTTATTTGGGACATGTCATGCTGTGAGTGTGCCTGTGGCGCATGCATTGAGTACAGGCTTGTTTAGCATGCCTATATAGATAGACTGTGGTTCAAGTCCTATATGATGGAAACAGCTTCCTTGTCAAGGAAGCAGTTATATTGTAATGCTCACTGTTGTGTGGACAGTAACAGGTATAGCTCCTTTCCAGCATTGTGAATAAATCAAATTCCTCATATTATATTCATACATCCTGTCTTAATGCATGCATTCAGTTCAGTTATTTCAGACAGCCTCCATTGCTATCTGATGTGGCACATGCAGTCAATGCAGAGATCTGGAGAGAAGGATGTATGAGAAGCAGGGGTTTGAATATGGTAACATCTCTCTGTCAGACAGCATTGGCTAACACAAAGACAAATATTGATGGCACACTTAGATGGCACCCTTTTGCAGGTCTGTTCATACCAAGTAGGTCATCCATACACCTTATTTGACAGTATGTGCTGTAAGCCCTTCAAGGGTGTTCTTCATGACATGACTGATACATGTATTTTTGTGGTGACCATGATTGTTATGCATCTCTCTGATATCTGTCCTGGCATGTGTTTGAAGATGACATAATGCAAATGTTTTTTATGTCATCCATTGCTCATATGCATTATCTATTCACAAGATAATTAGGTTCTGTATTAAATGTCTTTACCAGGACATGGCTTTAATACTGCAATTGTTTTTATCACACAATACAGCTTAAAGACAGATAAGTGATTCCATAAATGTTTCTTACTGTATGACATGCTGACAGACCATCAGGTTGGTCCTCTGTTATAACACTTTGTATTGTGCTGCAGCTGTTGAATTATTGTTCCCTGAAATTCCATGTGACCATGCAGTACTACAATGTTGAAGATGTTTGCAAATCAGCAATGGCAAAACTGGAATCATGACATGCCACCCGGTATGTGCTGTCATTTGTAACTTATATATGCTGTTTGTTATTAGTTACCATTTAACATTTATATAACTATACAACATTTGCTTGTCTATTACATGGTCATAGGTGATGAACCCCTTTCCTATTGGTGCCACTGTCTTTGTATAAACAAGTCCATTTCTGATTTATCTGACATTACAGCTGTAAGGTCCTTTTGTTCTTGTGTGTATATGCTGAGGTGGATAACACAGCGGTGCTGCCAGCTTGCATACATAAATTCCCTGTATATACATCTCATATGCAATAACTGCATTATATGTATTCATCTATAAAGTATCTTCTGCCTTTTCTAACTTTTATTTCAAGTCAGCATTTAATTAACATGTATATCACATTTTTCACTCTTCTTTGTTACATTGCAAGTATATGTCCTTATCACATACTTTATTAGTATGTCCACTTTCATTTATGTGCATAACTGCAGGATTGCCATTAACATTAATTACCATTACATCAATATTGCAGGATTTAGGTCAGAAATGCTTCTTATACACGTTCATCACATTTGCCTGCAGGATATGAGTACACTTCAATCATTTCCTCTTCAACATGAATTATTCATTACAACATAATGTTGTGTACCAGTTCCCCCATTTCATTTCCCTTATTCTGTAGTCTGTATTCTTTCCCAGTACTTACTGTTAATATAAAAATACCACCAAAAGAAAGTGAATTGAAATAAAATAACAACTCGGTCATGTATAAAACATACTTTAATATAAGACGTAGCACCTCGGCCAAAAGCCTTCCAGGAGTAAAAAACACATACCCCCGGATTCATGAAGCTCGGCGCAAGGCCGGTGTAAGGCCTGTGCTGGGCGTGCAGCATATAAATGGTGTAGTAGCGCCATATGCATATTAATGAAGGTGCGCCGCTACCACATCCATGTGCATAGGACACGTGCGCGAGTGCATGGGGCGTTACTAAGCTGCACCCGGAGGCGTGTCAATGTCGGCTGGTGATGAGCAACCTAAACTGCTGAATATTATAGCCTGCCTGCAATAGTAATCGCACCTATCAGTGTCCGTGGATAATGAAACGTATGCAAAGCATGCAAGACAGTTCCCGGCCACACAAAATGGAGAACCAAACAGAAATGCACGCAACATAATATAAGTTTCCGTCCATGGAACAAATGATCTTTAAAATCGTGTGTCCATAATGTACTGCACTGTCAGAAGTGATACCCAGTGGAAGTGAAGCTCATCATGTCAGCGCGCCGCCAATACACACGTCAAGCCCCATGGGCATGGTCACCAGCAGTCCCACAGTGGTAGTGATAGTACACAGCTGGGCAGTTGTGGCTATATAACAACCGTAAAGAAACCTGACAGTCCAAATTGTATACCAAACACACACAAACATATGTATATTAAAATGTGCTATACACATGAACAGGAACGTAACCGTCACATACACATAGGATGTCATATGCGGAACCGGGATATCCAAAAGCAGAACCCATGCATGCAAATGCAATGCGCAACAACCCCTGTATAGCACATAACCCGCACCCATATCCGAATGTCCACCAAATCCAGCTACCAGCCTTGCGCATCCGTACACCTACACATAGCGAGTATTCCCCATATGTAGTAGGAAGTATCGTCCTAGGCAGTGTCAGGATTGCAAATATGTATACCACGTCTGTAAACATCCCATCACAGGTACGTAAATCCAAATGCCCGCGCGTTAATGTTCCGGCAAAATGTATGTACATCCCGTGTGGGATAAGTAACCTGTTGAAACCTCAGAGTTGTTTACATGCCACAGTGTCCATTACTGTACACATCTGGACAAAACATGTATTGTGTAGTCACGGTACTGTTCAGTTTCTACACAGACATGCAAAACATACTACGCAGGATGGAACAGCTGTCCACCATGCAGGTCACCCCACTAGGGTTGCCACCTGTTCAGATGGCCAAGGTGGGACATCCCTTGTAGAAATGTGAGAATTTGCAGGATAAAACATACCCCCGGCCAGTGCAAAGGACAGAATTACATGTGTATGCCAAGATAAAAGCTTATTCCATAGCATTTGAATAGCTTATGCTATCCCAAATAATAGTTATGTGTACCAGATACAAAATACCTGTATCATGCAACTAGTAAAGAAAATAAGAAATATATTATTGTCTTAAAATCACAGGACATTTGCCATGTCTTAGGTGTCGTCGCAGGACACAACTGTCCAAAGTGGGACCTCCCCTCACAAAGAGGAACAAGTGGTATCTCTACACCCCACTGAATTATCGACAGTATATATTCAACTCAATCACATACTGACACCACCTTGAAACCTATTACAGCAACAAAACCTGGACAAAGCCTAAAAGGATGGGTGGACAAATAGGGACAGATGTAATTACTGCTCTCACAAACTTCGGAAGTTCACTGAATAATAGTATGTACATAAGCATGAAATGTTGTGAAGGATATGGGGTAGTCCCCAGTATTACAGAGGTCCGTACATTTATACTGTAACAAACCGTCACATATGTTGACTGTACTACTGCATACCTGTAGTTAATTCATAGTTAAGTCATGTGCAAAATAATAACCCTCGTAAGAATGAATACAGGAAATAGTCAAATGTGAATGGGAACACCACTCACCGTGGATTATGTATTGTAACCCCCCCCACCCATATTATGTATTGCCAACATCATAAGCTGCTGACAGGTGCCCAAACACCTGTGTCTGTAAACACAGATAAAATGTTTAAAATGGACAAACCCTGTCCATGTGCTTTGTCTGTGCTGTACAGACATTTAAATATGTAAAGGTGAACGTGTGTTTCGCATATGTCCGTTAACCGGATTAGAGATATTTTACTGGTACTGTCACAAGTAATAAAGCCCACGTAAGCACAAAGACTTAGTAAACATATGTAACCCACAATAAGGATATGCATGTGCGCCTGCGCGTAGCCCACAATAAGGAAATGCAAGTGCGCCTGTGCGTGTGTAGTCTGCTCACAGCATAGCAAATGAATGCTAGTTTCTACACGTAATGTCTATATATGGATTTATACATTTGTGTATAGATATATATATCCACAGACTTAAACTAAATAAATATATGAAATAAAGAATGTACAGATATATATATATATATATATATATATATATATATATACATATATATATATATATATATATATATATATATATATATACATATATATATATACATACATATATATATATATATATATACATATATATATATATATATATATATATATATATATATATATATAGATATATACATACACTCAAACACATACATCAATTGATATATACCTAACAAACATATAAACAAATGTCCTCGTAGATATAACACATGTACATAAATAGGTTACACCATAGCTAGTATGGATACACATAACAGACATGCAATTAAGGTAAATACACTGCTGCTCCCAAAACTACTGCCCTGAAAGTATCAGTGTGCCAGGTCTGTAAGTTCTTCTCTTTAAACACGGATATAGGTGTCCTTTGCTGGACTCCAAAAATAGTGAATCTATAAATGCACAGCCCTGTAATGATTGCTGCAAAGAAGTGTCATCCGCAACTACAATATAGCTGTACATGCAACAGTAGCTTGTGTAAGTGTAATAACACAAGGGTTGACAGAATGTAAGACATATGTACTGTCATGCGGAGCGTGGATAGTGCTTAGAAGTGTCGTCATAATTAATTATTGCTCACATTAAATATGTGTTATGACTACTGTGGAGGGGTGTCATGTCTGGGAATCATGGGTATGCAATAATGGGCCTAGGTGCCTAGGTGTTGGTTGGCACAGATTTAGGAGGTCCGCCCCATGGGAGTGATTAATATACCTATGTGGGTATAGCAGACGCCTCTAACTTCCTAAAATGAAGAACCCATCTACCGGATATCATGTAAACTATTGGGGGAAGACATAGGGAGTTATATTAGTGTTGTGTAAGCGATTATCATGGACATACATGCGTACGAATAAGATGGTAACCATACCTCTCAATCAGAATAAGACATCTGGACAAAGGCATTGTAAAATAAGTACAAATAGGGAATATCTCAAATATTCCTCTTACAAAGTCAGAGCGTGGATAGAATAATGGATCAGTCAATAGTATGAATGTTTTGAGGGTTATTAATTGTAAATAACAAATGTCTGTCATTATTGTCTAACCCCACAGTCCCAAATGACTTCCCATTAAATTACCAGAAAGGCATTGCACAATATTATTAAAAAAGGAACAAAATCAGACATCTAAGTTAGGGACATTTACCCAAAATGTGTACAGTTGAGAGGTATGAAGGTAACCCTGACCTAAATAAATGTACAGAACTAGTGCGATTAGGTGGACAGGTGTGAAGAAAGACATGATGACAAATGACAAAACATGTATAAGTCAAAAGCATGTACCTCGACAAATCTGGATGAATACTAATGCCCTGTGATAGTCAATGTGGAAGGTTAATAGAAACAACATAAATGTGTCCCTCAGGGTGCTATGCAGTGTCCCGAGACAGTGTTCAGTCTCCCACACACGCATGTGAGTTCTCCCACTGATGGAAAGCGCAAATACCGGCAAACACATAAGGTAGATGATAGCAGAATATGTTTTGATCAGCAGCTGTTGGCTTTTGTGAGGAACACAACAGTCTGGGTGGGTGTGTCCTACAAAGGAATGTAATGGCATCTGGCCTGTGATTTCTCCATATATTGTGTGTAGTGGTGTAATAAAATGACATATCTTGTATCAGAAACAGATACATGTTATAGGAAACAGTATCATCGACTATACCACTACAAGACAAATCTGAAGGTATGAAAAGTGCTGAAGTAGTCAGTTTAGTATTGACCGCAGGTATGTGTGGACTTGTTAAATGTCACAGCTGTACATATAGTCCCGATAGGGCTGTCACCTCTACAAATGATGAAAGTGGGAGGTGCTCTGTATAAATGACAGACGTAGCAGGTCAAAACATACCTACAGCCATGCCTACTCCACAAATAGACATATTAGCACACATCAAAGCTTAGGCCAGGATTCAGGAAGCTTTGGTCGGTGTACGAGTAGAGTAAGAGTAGAGCAAGGCAAGATGTCCGCCGAGCTATTCAGCAATATCCTGTAGGGGCGTGTAACACAGCCGCTCAAACGAACGTTGCATGGACAATGTTAGGATATGCAAATTACCCCATTTGTAGGTGAAAGCTATGCAAATTATGTAAAATATGCGATACATGAAACAGTAAGCTGTCCGTGCAAGAGTAGAGGTATGTGCAGAAATGTACATGGATGTTAACCGAGTAACGTTCTGCAAGTAGCTAAACGGAGCAATGTCATCTGCAAATAAAGGATGGCTTAGTTGAAGAAGCATGCCAATGGCCAAATATAACGCCAGTGGCATGTATTCCCATTGGAAATTAATAAAACTCTAGTTGTCCTCCCCCGATCTCCGAGTACGCGCTGTGCATACAAAACAAGACAAATATGTAAAATATACATACAAATTGTAATGTCAGTTAAAAGTTATTCGTCATGCAGGGAATGGCAAGCTGAAGACAACATGGCTACTGAGTAGTGGTTGCTATGTGTGGAAGCGCACACTCAGAGATGTAACCAAGCATTAGTAGGCAATCCTATGCAATTGAGGCTGAGGATAGTAAAGCACAAGTTGTCATGCCATATGGGCCAAGCCCCTACAGTGTAAGAGTAGGTGAAGGGGACTATCAGCATAGAAGATAGGTGACATCATGAGTGTGTATGTATAAAACACTGTAATCTTATTGGAGCAGTGTGTCACATGTCTGCTGTCAGTGAGTCATCAGTGGAAGAGGCATGTTATGATTTATCCTAGGTAAAGTCAGTAAACTGACAGTGTACGCCATGGATATCACTGAAGTTCCTTGCAAACCTGGTGAAGTGTGTTCGCGCCCGTGCAAGCCTGTAAGCCCGAGTAAGCATGTGTGCATGTGTATCAGCCTGAGTGCGCGACTTGAAGAACGAGTAAGCTACTGTAAGATTGTTGAAGCCCATGTAATGTTGTGTAAGCCAGTGTAAGTGTTTGTACACATGTATAAGCCTGTGTGCGCACGTGGAAGCGGATATACACTTCACTGTGCTCCTATGCACGGTTCCGCTCACTGTGGACACAAACAGTGAAAAGGAAGGTAAACAAATAGCAGTAAGTTAACCAAGGAGAACTACCACAGCTAGCAGGTGGAAACAATCAGACTGAGTATATTACACAGCCAGTACAGTAGCCCAGCACAGCACAGCACGTACAACTCTACAAACAGTAGTCCACCATGTTATTCTCAGACACAATGCAACACTGTAGTATAGTAAGAGAAGTGCAAACTGTAAAAGACTAACTGAGACAAGATAATGTTAGGGGCTGCCATTGCTATTATAGTCAACATATGCAACATGTGGAGGGTTGTACCAATGTGAATGCCGCTCAGCATCACACAGTGAGTAGACGCAGAGGAGTGTGCAGGCACAGGGTAAACTACCAGGGGCTACATGAGCTGGAGATAGTAGAGCTCTATAGAGTGGACAGAGACCACCTGCAGAAGATTGTGGATCTGTGCAGGCCATGTCTCACACACAGACCCAACAGAGGGAAACCTATCTCAGTGGAAACCAAGGTATGTGTTGCCCTAAGGATACCAGCAACAGGTACCTTCCAGAGATCAACTGGTGATATGATGTGGATTTTACAAACATCAGCATCCAGGGTGCTGCACCAGGTCATGAATGCCATGTCAACACATGTCAGTGATGATGTATATATCCCCAATTCCCGTAAGGTATTGGGCAGCAATATGTGTCATTTCCACACAATAGTGGAATACCCTAAGTACTGTGTGCAATACACTGCATGCACATATGCATCAAAGCACCAGCCAGTGAGTGTGGCAGGGCCTACATCATCCACAAGGGCTTCCCCTCCATGAAGTGGCGGTTTGTGTGTGATGGCCAGCCCGTAATAATGAATGTGTGAGCTGGATGCCCTGGAAGCCGCAATGCTTCTGATATGTGGCATCTGACGCAGCTGTACAAAACATTGGGCAATGGGGACAACCCTCATGGTCACCTAGTTGGGGATGCCGGATGTGCAGTCCAACTGTGGCTGATGACACACATCAGAAATGCACACACACATGAACAGGAATGCCATAATGAGGCACACGCACATACAGAAACCTTACTCTAGCATGTGTATGTGTCGCCAAGACACAGTTCTGGTGCCTGGACACATCTGGTGAAGCATTACCTCACTTGTCAACTACATGTATCAGAACTGTCTGTGGCCTAGGTCATCTGTGTCACACACACACACACACACACACACACACACACACACACACACATGACAGTTTATATACATAGTGTGAGTGACTGTTCATGTATGTGTAATACTGCAGAACAGTTCAAACACAGCAAAGTATGTCAATAATGGACATTCATCATAGTTGTACAACCACCTTGGAGGATATGCATGCAGAACTCTCATTACATATGTGATACAGTGATGTACTGCACAATACCATTGTAAATGCAAATATCAAATGACAAATGACATAGCACATATCTATATGTACACATTGTTACCCATTATAAATATTGGGGTGTAATACCTATGTGTTACTGTTGGTAAAGTATGTGTAGTAAATGTGGATAACTGACTCTGTTTAGCCTTATAGGTGTACAACATGGGTTGGATAACACATATCTGTCTGTATCATACCTTTGTGTAGACTAACTGTGTCATGTGCAGAATGCATTCTAGGCCACAGTATGAATTCCCAGATGTGGACAGGAATGTCCCTATTGTCTTTGCTTGTAACTAACATGGCTACATGTCAAACAGTAATGGTCCCAGCAATGTGTGGCGGTCAATACCAGTGTGAACTGGTATAGTATAGTATATGTAGGATCCACATGCTACTGTGTGTCCTACATGTGTGGGACAGTTGTGAAGATATCATATAACAATTGGTAATTCAGACTGTTGAGGTCGTGTCTACTACCATAATGCAAAACCATGACAGATAGTAACAGTATCACCCACAGCACCGTGTAAAACCATAGCAATCACACATGTGTAGACAAGTACAACAATATGTGTAGTATAATGCATACTGGCCACCAATGGAAACTATGACGTGTTAACAGTGTGAAATACAGGGCATGTCATCATTCCAATGTGTCCACTATACATGTAGATGCAGACAGTGCACCCTCACCATGTTCACATATAGATACATGTGAATCTGTACTACACACATCTCACACGTACTGCACACTCTGTAACACATGCTGCCAATACTACACACGTCAGTCAAATGGCACATGGATGGATAATACATCTTCAGAATTAACAGTGCTGTACACTATACTACATTGATGATCATAGCTGGAATGTATCATGCCTGCTTACATACACCTAGAAGGAATTCACACTTTGTGTTAACAACATTGTAACATTATTACAGTGCTATGAAGGCACCCTGTGCATCAGCATCATGTTAGTCCGTACCTGCATCAATGGTACACATTACAAGAGGAGGCACAGGTGTCATGATATGCACAGGGTATGTAGTTTCTTTTCCAGAGCCTGTCAGTGAACCAGCCAATCAACATGTATGCATTTGTGTGTGTGTGAGGGACAACAGGTTTTGCATGGCCCAATGTTGATACAATGTGTGTGTGTGTTATGTGTTATCCCTAGCTGTTTGTTTTATGTGTGTCTCTGCATGTACACTGTTTCAGCATGTGTCAGCCATATACTGGAGGTTGTGGGACAGTCACAGACTGTACCTGCCAGGCTGTACAGGTCGCCATTCCTGGCCATGGACACCACTCCATGCATTCAACCATAGTCCAGTCCTGCACCTGGTAATGTATACACATGCATACATGGGATCTGTATCACAACCTGTGGATAAACGGGTGTCAGTAATGTTAACCTGATTTGCATAGTATTGCCATGTAATACATAGGTATATGAGCCATAGTCATCCTCCAACGTAATAACCACTGCTGACTGCTGCTGAGATGTGCACATGACCGTTTAAAGGTGCTGTACTATCATTGTTTTCAATGTCCCTGGTAATACCCAGCAACAAAATAACTGGTCACTACACAACTATAACCCAGGATTACTACAGCATTAAGTATGTGCACTATCACAGAGCCATAGCACATTCAGATACATCCAAGGTGAACATGTACAGACAATGCAGCACATTCAATAGTGCTAATATCCACATACATATTACAAAGATATATATATATATATATACACACACACACACACACACACACACACACACACACACACACACACACACACACACACACACACACTTGGAAGGGCCAGGAGTTGAACATACACCTACCTACGCTAACACACTACAGCATTACGTATTTACAGAACGCGCTACCGAGATTACTGAACACAGCACTCCCAGAGGCATACTTCTAGGTGGGTGACATCATCCACAAAGACAAAGACGCCGATAGGGAATGTATGTGTTTTGAGGCATCTAAAAGCATGACTGTGTCCCCAGGCAGCTGGAAACACACACACACACACTTGGAAGGGCCAGGAGTTGAACATACACCTACCTACTCTAACACACTACAGCATTACGCATTTACAGAATGCGCTACCGAGATTACTGAACACAGCACTCCCAGAGGCATACTCCTAGGTGGGTGACATCATCCGCAAAGGCAAAGACGCCGATAGGGAATGTATGTGTTTTGAGGCATCTAAAAGCATTACTGTGTCCCCAGGCAGCTGGAAACACACACACACACACACACACACACACACACACACACACACAAACACTTGGAATTGCAGGGAGTTGAACATACACCTACCTACTCTAACACACTACAGCATTACGCATTTACAGAACGCGCTACCGAGATTACTGAACACAGCACTCCCAGAGGCATACTTCTAGGTGGGTGACATCATCCGCAAAGGCAAAGACGCCGATAGGGAATGTATGTGTTTTGAGGCATCTAAAAGCATTACTGTGTCCCCAGGCAGCTGGAAACACACACACACACACACACACACTTGGAAGGGCCGGGAGTTGAACATACACCTACCTACTCTAACACACTACAGAATTACGCATTTACAGAACGTGCTACCGAGATTACTGAACACAGCACTCCCAGAGGCATACTTCTAGGTGGGTGACATCATCCGAAAAGGCAAAGATGCCGATAGGGAAAGTATGTGTTTTGAGGCATCTAAAAGCATTACTGTGTCCCCAGGCAGCTGGAAACACACACACACACACACACACACACTTGGAAGGGCCGGGAGTTGAACATACACCTACCTACTCTAACACACTACAGCATTATGCATTTACAGAATGCGCTACCGAGATTACTGAACACAGCACTCCCAGAGGCATACTTCTATGTGGGTGACATCATCCGCAAAGGCAAAGACGCCGATAGGGAATGTATGTGTTTTGAGGCATCTAAAAGCATTACTGTGTCCCCAGGCAGCTGGAAACACACACACACACACACACTTGGAAGGGCCGGGAGTTGAACATACACCTACCTACTCTAACACACTACAGCATTACACATTTACAGAACGCGCTACCGAGATTACTGAACACAGCACTCCCAGAGGCATACTTCTAGGTGGGTGACATCATCCGCAAAGGCAAAGACGCCGATAGGGAATGTATGTGTTTTGAGGCATCTAAAAGCATTACTGTGTCCCCAGGCAGCTGGACACACACACACACACACACACACACACACACACACACACACACACACACACTTGGAAGGGCCGGGAGTTGAACATACACCTACCTACTCTAACACACTACAGCACTATGCATTTACAGAACGCGCTACCGGGATTACTGAACACAGCACTCCCAGAGGCATACTTCTAGGTGGGTGACATCATCCGCAAAGGCAAAGATGCCGATAGGGAATGTTTAGAGAGTGAGCGGTCTGAAAGCATATTACCGTCCCAAGGTAGACGTACACAAACTTGGCAGTGCTGTCATTGGGCCAACTAAATATCTACGGAGCACAACAATACTAAATAGATACGGGATGCGCCACAGACAGTACACCCTTTGGGAGAGCAACCAGTGTGTTCAATGTAGGCATCCATCGTGACATTGAAATTGGACATCTGATGCCTGGATGACCACCATGGCTATACAGGATGTCAATGGCCATGCCCACACGCTTAGTATCACACGTCTGTTTGGAATTTACTGTGCATGCTCACACACTTACCAGTTGCAAAGGGCCATCTTGCATGCACATGAAGTCTAATCACGGAAGGGCGCAGTGTGGAATGTACTGTGTGTCCATCTACACAACGGCATACTGGGCATGCTCACACACTTAGCATTTGCAAAGGGCCATCTTGCATGCACACGGACTCTACTCACGGAAGGGCGCAGTATGGAATGTACTGAGTGTACTGGGCATGCTCACACACTTAGCAGTTGCAAAGGGCCATCTTGCATGCAGATGGAGTGTACACACAGAAGGGCACAGTAAGGTATCACTGCCCTCACACACAGGGTGGTCACACATGTAGTGACCTGTACACACACAGCTGCCATCACAGCTGGCACAGGTGCAGGTCACACACGTACACACTGCAGTGTACACTGTAGCTGTCAAGTCAGCACCGTGTCATTGGTGCAGCACTACACAGCCTTACGGTCCCACAACACCATGTGACACATGACCACTGGGCTGTACAGTGGTGTACATCAGCTGTGCAGAGTACACACGTACCAACAGGGATCCAACAGGTGTTATGCATTGCAATGATACCAGTATACATGAACAGGTCGGCTCAAGACATACCATGGCCCTTACACAGCTGTGACGCCTGACTGTTGCTGTACACCAATGAACACACGTCTCGGTATGTCAAACATGTGATTGTATGGATGTGTGCATGGACTGCACACACAACACATACATACATGGCCTTTGATGTACCTCGTGCATAACACCGGCCTAATCAATGCTACACACGCGAATTGAAGGTGGGCCCATGTCTGTTGAATGCTCACACTACAGGGGGGAGCAGTGTTGACCGGGACACATACCCTTGTATTGGTCGCCTGTGACACCCGTGATATCATACCGCAGTCCATGTGTTATGTATGTCAACACACATGTCCAACAATAGCAATGCATACAAACATGGCAACAGGAGACACATGTGACATCTGTACTGTGCATGCAGCAAACATGCATGTGCAGTGGCCGATGTCCGTAACATAGTTGCACCTACCTACGATATGCAGACGCAATGCAGACCCATCATTGACATCTGTATACGGTGACATACAAACAGCACGTATGGAGGGATGTGTGTACATAACATGGTGAACCACCTGTCTAGATGTATATGTGCAGGGGGTGGCTCACAGTTGTGTCACACACCATCCTATCATGCCATGTGCTAACTGTACACTATGTCGCTGTTACGTGACGGTGCTGACATAATGCATACACAGCGGTCAGGTGTTAACAACTATATGTCATATGGCACCTGTAACACCTACAACCTCCCGTGTGTATATAGCAGCACATTTGCCAGATATAGCGTTGGTACACATAATGCAATCAATACCGCTGCATGTCCATCAAACGTGTCATCATATGGCAGGTGTATCATTCCCAGCAGTGCCATGTGTGTCCGAATGTGTGACCAGGGATGCCACATATCACGGGGAATATGTCCCAGTTGCTACACATCCCTGTACACCATTGTAGAGATCTGTACATGCGTCAGTGTGGGAAGCATGACGTTCGCCGGTGAGGTGCATCACACACGTCGGCTGTCCGTATATACATGTGTGGTCACCACAGTGTGTGTGTGTCTGTATTTATGTCTGGTGCTTGGTGTGAGTGTGTATGCTAATATACGATGGGAAATTATCAATGGCCCCACGTGTTGACTAACCCGTAATGGTGATGCATTGCACAACCCTGTTGATGCGATAAGTCCCAGCCATACTGGCTACCTGTGCATGTCCCTTCTCTGTGACACGTCGTGTGGGTGCATAGTACTGTGAGGGTGATGACCACACAGGCAAGGGTCCCCAGCTGCACACTATGGGGTGTGCGTTATAGTGGTGTACACCCCGTGAATGTGGCCATGTTCACGTACTGTTACAGGGTCCTACTGCTGCACAGTGTGGCCTCCAGCTACCAAGTGACACCTCACATCATCATTGGCCAGGCTGCTGTGTACAACCCCTGCACCATGTCACCGTACCTGTAATGTGTCCTGCTATGTATGTCACATCTCTGTCCAGTGTAGCCTGTGGCACCGACCACATGCGTCAGGTGCAGTATATGTGCGGACATCTGTCTCATGTTTGTGTGTCCAACAGTCAGGATGAGGGTACATGTAGCATGCTGATATTGCCAGATGTGCCTGTGTGTACTCCACAGTTACATGTGGGGGACTGCAAACACTGCTACCTGTAGGCACATGCAAGTACACCATAGGTGGGATCCAGGGTATCACAACCAACATGGTGCTACAGATATAACCGAGACACATACCGTGAACACATCACAATGCATGCTGCACCTGCATTACATGGTGCGACTGGTGCATGTCGACAGTACACAACCTATGTCACATACACAACTCAGTATTCACACACAACCACTGCAACATACACATCCCTCACCATGCATACACAGGTATTACATACACCTCTCACTATGCTGTTCACCCTGTGCATCAGAATATTTGTGCATAACCCTGCACCGATGATGTGGATGACAGGGATGCGGCACAGGCTTCATCATATGCACAGGGTGATATGTTTGCCAGGGGCATAGGCTGCACCAATGGATAACATCATGTGTGTGTGTAAGGGCCGTTGAGTTGACTGGACATGTCTGTGCAGAATGCATGTGGATGTTTTGGAGCCCTACAGTTGTGTTTGCTGTGTGCGTGTATGTGTGTATACAGTTCTGCCATTTGTGATGCCTACACGGGGTATAATTGACAGCCCCAGATTGTACAGTGCAGGTTGTACAGCTCACTGTGTCCGTCCACGGCCACGTGACCTGTGCCAGCCTGGGGTTGCACGGGCACAACCAGGTGGAGGTACAGAGTGGCTACTGTCCGACGACACATGTCCGCTGGAACCGTGTCCCCGCTGAGACCGTCTAGGGCCACGTCCATGTAGCCTGCTGTGTCCTGGTGTTGACAGCGCAGCAGCAGCTGCACTGCTACTGCTACCGGCACTATGGGAGCGGGCATGTGAGGTGGCACACTCACGTCGACCTACACTAGGTGGTGTTGCTGGCCTACACCCTCGTGGCCTACGCCTCACTCCTACCAGGTGTTCCAGCACAGACAGCTCCCGCTTGCGGATTGCCATGCCTCGGTCAAGGATTCCGACCATTTCACCTAGTCGCCTATCCAGAACATTAGCAATCTGCTGTTGAAAATTTGCCAATGCCTAGATGTTGTCATTTAGGGTATGGATAGCAGCCCTCTGCAGCCTCTGCCCTTCTCTGTTCTGCCATTCAGCACGTGCCTGTGCCGCCATTTCAGTCTGGAACATGTGTCTGGTGATACCAGCTGCTGCGCTCTGTCCTGCAGGTGCATGTCTGCCAGAGGTCCTCCTACGAGCAGCACCGGCCACATGCCTGTGTGGCACATCTGCAGTCATTACACTGACACCATGAGGTGTGGAGACACCTTCTGTAGCCACCACACATTCCTGTTCCATGCCAAGAGACGCTGACTGTCCTTCCTCTATGGCCACCGGTGACGCGGTATGTGTTGGCAGCAGAACTGTGTGTGGGGAAGAGGGGGACATAGCTGGGATGGTAACCATTGGCACAGATTCAGCCCCTGACAACCCTGCCTGTACCTCATGCATATGTTCATCACTGCTAGTATCTGTGGGGACACTAACATCAGATGGACCGCAGGAGGGTAACGCACCTACATCACCTGTGAATGCAAAGAAATACTGTAAAGTACAATAGACACAGACACACACAGACACACACACACACAGACACACACACACACAGACACACAGACACACACACACACACACACACACACACACACACACACACATACAGATACACACACACACAGACACACACACACACACACACACACACACACACACACACACACACACACACACACACACACACACACACACACACAGACACACACAGACACACCATGCATGTGATTTGTCAGATGGCATGCAGCATGCCTGCGATAGAGCAGATGGCATGCAGCTCAGACATTAATAGTGTTAGTAAGCATACCTCCCTGGGGTGCACACTACAGCAAGCAGGTGTCATATCAGTATCCATGCAGTTCACACAATCATGGTAGTATGCATGCATCCCCGTGATACACCATGTGGGCCAGAACAGGATAACAGTGCACATGGCTGATGTGACCTTGACATGTAATCTGCTGACATGTGCATTAACATGCATACATGTTTGACACAATGGTGTCCTGACACATGCACAGCATCATAATGGGCTTCACATTGCAGTGTTGTGTGTATGCCCTACAGATAGAATGCATGTTTAGCAAATGTGCATGAGCATGGGAGGGTAGTGTGAGCCGTCTACATTGCTATACAGTGTGAAGTACAGTCACTGTGCCATTGCATGGCAACATGAGGCATGTATGTTGCTGTAGAATGCATAATATGTACACATTGCATAGCCATAACTGCAACACAGTCGTGATGTTCGACAGATCGTATATGGTAGACTTCAGTGACACCTCCAGTAGCTGTGCACAGGCTTTTAGGTTGTCCAGTGTACCACATCAACTGTATAATCGGTCAACTAAGGCTATAATTGGACCATGTGTGGACAATGTGCAACAGGGTGTATACACATCCCATGTACTGTGTGGCTACATGTCTCTGGCCATCTCCCATATGTTGGCCAATTGTGTGTTATAGGCATCTTCTCCACATGTCTGTGTGGTCCCATATGACATACACCCATACATGTCAGATATGTCGCATTCCACAGGTCTATGCAGACAACGGGTTGTATGTTTGGTATGTGGGGTATAGGTCATGTGATAGTGTCACAATATTGCAGACAGAACACTACATGTCTGGGACATGTCAGGTGGCACATCACATTGTGTGCACCCAATGCAGGGGCATATGACACAATGGTGACACTTGTGGGCTGCCCATATCACAGCTCACTGTGTGGTACTGTGTGCGTACCACACATGTTGTTCCAATGCATACTACATATGCCTCCATTGTAGAACACCTCCACCATTGTATGCATAGCTGACCACACATGTCGCAATGACAAGTACTGTGGTTTCAAGTCTGTGTATCATTATGTTTGAATATATTGCACATGGGTGGCATGTGTGAATGCATGGTGGTGCGACCTGCATTTCATGACTGGAACAAACATCAGGTGTGCAAGTGTTAACTGGCCACATGGCAAATAGATCTACACTGTAACATGCCTGATACTGATGACAGTCTCACCTGCAATGGACCCATGTCTGTGCGGCACGCCAGAGGTACCTGTATAGGGGTGACACACCAGTATGAACATTATCCATGACTTTATGACAGCCACAGGATGCACTGTGCATGTGCACACATTCACCTGTGTAATAGCATATAGTATGCACATGTGTGCATACACAACGTAGCATACTGTAGTATGCAGCATGTGTGTCCACATACCTGGCATATGTTGTTACTTTACATTATGTACAGTGACACATGCAACTACATGGGAAATAATAGCCATATGTGCATTACTGACTTACCAGGCAACTCCAGGCTCATTGGTTGGGAGACACCCACCTCCACGATGGCAGCTAGTGTTTCTGGATGCTGTTCCTGGGTGTCCCCAGACTGGCCAGTAGCTCCTCGGTGTGTGTGAGTGGGGGCTGGGTTGGTGGCCCACCACCTGTTCCACCTTGTTCCCTGGCGATTGCAGTGGCACGCTGTTTTGCATGTCGTATCAGGTCCGTGCAGTGTCTGCGCACCTGCTGGTAGGTGCGGTTATGGCCACCCACATCATTCACCCTCCTGCGTAGATCCTGCCACAGGTCATCCCACTGCTGGGCATGCTGTGGCACATGGCTGAACAACAAGTCATAGTTGTCATGGAGCTGTGGGATGAGGACATCATCCTCCTGGCGGGTGTATGCTGGGAGGTGTGTACGGGGCATTATCTGTAAAACATAATGAAGGTGACAGGTCACAGTTTCAGAGATGTACAGAGATACTGCTGCACATACATTTCTATGACATCTACTGCATCTGCACAGTTATCTTTGCAAAGCACCATGACACTGACACGACTGACGTGTTTGTGTCGCACATGTCACATCCATTATGCATTGGATATCATCACCATATATGTGTGTCACCTCATTACAGTGTTCATACTCCATGTAAATGCTGTCTTGCTGTGGGCATGTCTATTTGCCTGCACTTGTGTTCTTACCTATCTGCACATGCCTCGATGTGCCCACGGTACTACTGTCGACCTGGATGCTGTGTATATGTCACATATCAACACAGACACAGCCGGAATGGACTTGAGCAGTGACAATGCACACATACACATGGACACCTGTACATGCATGTGTTTTGCCATATACATCTACACAGCACTGTAGAACTGTTCAACATCCTGACACGGATCGCCTGTATTACACATGTGATAGACATGGGACAATGGATAGTCAGACGACATTCGCAGGGATGGTCATCAACCAGTTTCCATGCTGTTACAGATGGCTATTGTGCCACCGCAAGCTGCATCAGTGCCACATTACTGATCCAGTCAGTTGATAGTACATCTACCATGCGGCCATCACACCATGTATGACTGGGATGACATCTGCAGCTTTGATGGACAGGGTTGCATGGTATTGCGGGAGTATGTCACATATATGGCACAGGGATCTGTCCAGCCTGTGGCGATCCTAGGATTAGGACGGTGGCTGTCCATGACATATGTCATATAGATCAGGATATGGACATGTAGCATGTCCATTATCATGGTGTAGCAAATGTCCTTCTGCAAGGTAGACGGCATGCTGCATAGTGGAGGTGTGGATTGTGAAGGCTGGTATCGCACATCCATGCATAGCCATTACCCCTTACAGGTGGTATGTGATCCAATATTGGTCACCACAGTGCTGTATATGCCTTACCAGTGATCTCCGTGCTCATGGATGGCACCCTGATATGACATGGGTACCTCAGATGACTACCTAAGGGGCCTGGAGACGTCACCATGTCGGGGGGTGCACTGCACAACACCATCCCTTACACAGTGTCCATAATGTTGACAACAGCCTAGGTAGTAGTTTATGGGTGCAGGGATGTTCACCTAGCGGTGACACTGCTGATATCATCCATCAGACTGTGCACATATGTCACACACCTCACACAAACAGCCCATTCTGTATGTTGTTCACAACACTGACACAGCTAAACTGATAGGTCATGGCCATTCACAGCCTTACATACACAGATGCCTAACATTTGTCTGTGTGGTATGGGCTACAATGAGGGTGGGGTACAACACATTAACCCTGTTCTACTGTATCTGGCACAGATGTGCTGTGCACATGTCACTCTTGCACCTTTTGTAGTTGTGAGTCTGTCAACAGGCCACTGGTGGAACACTCCTGTGACATGTAAAGGTATTTGTAATCAAATATCCATGCTATCTTGTACATCTGTACTGCTAACATCTA
>NC_056730.1:282459272-282514272 GCF_019279795.1 Protopterus annectens | reverse complement strand
GTGCGCGACTTGAAGAACGAGTAAGCTACTGTAAGATTGTTGAAGCCCGTGTAATGTTGTGTAAGCCAGTGTAAGTGTTTGTACGCATGTATAAGCCTGTGTGCGCACGTGGAAGCGGATATGCACTTCACTGTGCTCCTATGCGCGCGCTCACTGTGGACACAAACAGTGGAAAGGAAGGTAAACAAATAGCAGTAAGTTAACCAAGGAGAACTACCACAGCTAGCAGGTGGAAACAATCAGACTGAGTATATTACACAGCCAGTACAGTAGGCCAGCACAGCACAGCACTTACAACTCTACAAACAGTAGTCCACCATGTTATTCTCAGACACACTGCAACACTGTAGTATAGTAAGAGAAGTGCAAACTGTAAAAGCAAAGGCAAAGACGCCGATAGGGAATGTATGTGTTGTGAGGCATCTAAAAGCATTACTGTGTCCCCAGACAGCTGGAAACACACACACACACACACACACACAGACACACACTCACACACACTTGGTAGGGTCAAGAGTTGAACATACACCTACCTACTCTAACACACTACAGCATTACTCATTTACAGAATGTGCTACCGAGATTACTGAACACAGCACTCCCAGAGGCATACTTCTAGTTGGGTGACATCATCCGCAAAGGCAAAGATGCCGATAGGGAATGTATGTGTTGTGAGGCATCTAAAAGCATTACTATGTCCCCAGGCAGCTAGAAACACACACACACACACACACACACACACACACACACACACACACACACACACACACACACACACACTTGGAAGGGCCGGGAGTTGAACATACACCTACCTACTCTAACACACTACAGCATTACGCATTTACAGAACGTGCTACCGAGATTACTGAACACAGCACTCCCAGAGGCATACTTCTAGTTGGGTGACATCCGCAAAGGCAAAGATGCCGATAGGGAATGTATGTGTTGTGAGGCATCTAAAAGCATTACTGTTTCCCCAGGCAGCTAGAAACACACACACACACACACACACACACACACACACACACACACACACACACACACTAGGAAGGGCCGGGAGTTGAACATACACCTACCTACTCTAACACACTACAGCATTACGCATTTACAGAACGTGCTACCGAGATTACTGAACACAGCACTCCCAGAGGCATACTTCTAGATGGGTGACATCATCCACAAAGGCAAAGACGCCGATAGGGAATGTATGTGTTGTGAGGCATCTAAAAGCATTACTGTGTCCCCAGGCAGCTGGAAACACACACACACACACGCACACACACACACACACACACACACACACACACACACACACACACACACACACACACACACCTACTCTAACACACTACAGCATTGCGCATTTACAGAACGCGCTACCGAGATTACTGAACACAGCACTCCCAGAGGCATTCATCTAGGTGGGTGGCATCATCAGCAAAAACAAATATGCTGATAGGGAATGTTTAGAGAGTGAGCAGTCCGAAAGCATATTACCGTCCCAAGGTAGACGTACACAAACATGCCAGTGCTGTCATCGGGCCAACTAAATATCTACAGAGCACAACAACACTGAATAGATACGGGATGCGCCACAGACAGTACACCCTTCGAGAGAGCAACAAGTGTGTTCAATGTAGGCATCCATCGTGACATTGAAATTGGACATCTGGTGCCTGGATGACCACCATGGCTATACAGGATGTCAATGGCCATGCCCACACACTTAGTATCACACGTCTGTCTGGAATGTACTGTGTGTCCATCTACACAATGGCGTACTGGGCATGCTCACACACTTAGCTGTTGCAAAGGGCCAGCTTGCATGCACACGGAGTCTAATCACAGAAGGGCGCAGTGTGGAATGTACTGTGTGTCCATCTACACAACGGCGTACTGGGCATGCTCACACACTTAGCTGTTGCAAAGGGCCATCTTGAATGCACACGGAGTCGAATCACGGAAGGGCGCAGTGTGGAATGTACTGTGTGTCCATCTACACAACGGCGTTCTGGGCATGCTCACACACTTAGCTGTTGCAAAGGGCCATCTTGCATGCACACAGAGTCTAATCACGGAAGGGCACAGAGTGGAATGTACTGTGTGTCCATCTACACAACGGCGTACTGGGCATGCTCACACACTTAGCTGTTGCAAAGGGCCATCTTGCATGCACACGGAGTCTAATCATGGAAGGGCGCAGAGTGGAATGTACTGTGTGTCCATCTACACAACGGCGTACTGGGCATGCTCACACTTAGCTGTTGCAAAGGGCCATCTTGCATGCACACGGAGTCTAATCACGGAAGGGCGCAGAGTGGAATGTACTGTGTGTCCATCTACACAATGGCGTACTGGGCATGTTCACACACTTAGCTGTTGCAAAGGGCCATCTTGCATGCACACGGAGTCTAATCACGGAAGGGCGCAGAGTGGAATGTACTGTGTGTCCATCTAAACAACGGCGTACTGGGCATGCTCACAAACTTAGCTGTTGCAAAGGGCCATCTTGCATGCACACGGAGTCTAATCACGGAAGGGCACAGAGTGGAATGTACTGTGTGTCCATCTAAACAACGGCGTACTGGGCATGCTCACACACTTAGCAGTTGCAAAGGGCAACCTTGCATGCAGATGGAGTGTACACACAGAAGGGCACAGTAAGGTATAACTGCCCTCACGCACAGGGCGGTCACACATGCAGTGACCTGTACACACACAGCTGCCATCACAGCTGTCACATGTGCAGGTCACACACGTACACACTGCAGTGTACACTGTAGCTGTCAAGTTAGCACCATGTCATTGGTGCAGCACTACACAGCCTTACGGTCCCACAACACCATGTGACACATGACCACTGGGCTGTACAGTGGTGTACACCAGCTGTGCAGAGTACACACGTACCAACAGGGATCCAACAGGTGTTATGCATTGCAATGATACCAGTATACATGAACAGGTCGGCTCAAGACATACCATGGCCCTTACACAGCTGTGACACCTGACTGTTGCTGTACACCAATGAACACACATCTGGGTATGTCATACATGTGATTGTGTGGATGTGTGCATGGACTGCACACACAACATACATACATGGCCTTTGATGTACCTCGTGCATAACACCGGCCTAATCAATGCTACACACGCGAATTGAAGGTGGGCCCATGTCTGTTGAATGCTTACACTACAGGGGGTAGCAGTGTTGACCGGGACACATACCCTTGTACTGGTCGCCTGTGACACCCGTGATATCATACCGCAGTCCATGTGTTATGTATGTCAACACACATGTCCAACAATAGCAATGCATACAAACATGGCAACAGGAGACACATGTGACATCTGTACTGTGCATGCAGCAAACATGCATGTGCAGTGGCCGATGTCCGTAACATAGTTGCACCTACCTACGATATGCAGACGCAATGCAGACCCATCATTGACATCTGTATATGGTGACATACAAACAGCACGTATGGAGGGATGTGTGTACATAACGTGGTGAACCACCTGTCTAGATGTATGTGTGCAGGGGATGGCTCACAGTTGTGTCACACACCATCCTATCATGCCATGTGCTAACTGTACGCTATGTCGCTGTTACGTGACGGTGCTGACATAATGCATACACAGCGGTCAGGTGTTAACAACTATATGTCATATGGCACCTGTAACACCTACAACCTCCCGTGTGTATATAGCAGCACATTTGCCAGATATAGCGTTAGTACACATAATGCAATCAATATCGCTGCATGTCCATCAAACGTGTCATCATATGGCAGGTGTATCATTCCCAGCACTGCCATGTGTGTCCGAATGTGTGACCAGGGATGCCACATATCACGGGGAATATGTCCCAGTTGCTACACATCCCTGTACACCATTGTAGAGATCTGTACATGCGTCAGTGTGGGAAGCATGACGTTCGCCGGTGAGGTGCATCACACACATCGGCTGTCCGTATACACATGTGTGGTCACCACAGTGTGTGTGTGTCTGTATTTATGTCTGGTGCTTGGTGTGAGTGTGTATGCTAATATACGATGGGAAATTATCAATGGCCCCACGTGTTGACTAACCCGTAATGGTGATGCATTGCACAACCCTGTTGATGCGATAAGTCCCAGCCATACTGGCTACCTGTGCATGTCCCTTCTCTGTGACATGTCGTGTGGGTGCATAGTACTGTGAGGGTGATGACCACACAGGCAAGGGTCCCCAGCTGCACACTATGGGGTGTGCGTTATAGTGGTGTACACCCCGTGAATGTGGCCATGTTCATGTACTGTTACAGGGTCCTACTGCTGCACAGTGTGGCCTCCAGCTACCAAGTGACACCTCACATCATCATTGGCCAGGCTGCTGTGTACAACCCCTGCACCATGTCACCATACCTGTAATGTGTCCTGCTATGTATGTCACATCTCTGTCCAGTGTAGCCTGTGGCACCGACCACATGCGTCAGGTGCAGTATATGTGCGGACATCTGTGTCATGTTTGTGTGTCCAACAGTCAGGATGAGGGTACATGTAGCATGCTGATATTGCCAGACGTGCCTGTGTGTACTCCACAGTTACATGTGGGGGACTGCAAACACTGCTACCTGTAGGCACATGCAAGTACACCATAGGTGGGAACCAGGGTATCACAACCAACATGGTGCTACAGATGTAACCGAGACACATACCGTGAACACATCACAATGCATGCTGCACCTGCATTACATGGTGTGACTGGTGCATGTCGACAGTACACAACCTATGTCACATACACAACTCAGTATTCACACACAACCACTGCAACATACACATCCCTCACCATGCATACACAGGTATTACATACACCTCTCACTATGCTGTTCACCCTGTGCATCAGAATATTTGTGCATAACCCTGCACCGATGATGTGGATGACAGGGATGCGGCACAGGCTTCATCATATGCACAGGGTGATATGTTTGCCAGGGGCATAGGCTGCACCAATGGATAACATCATGTGTGTGTGTAAGGGCCGTTGAGTTGACTGGACATGTCTGTGCAGAATGCATGTGGATGTTGTGGAGCCCTACAGTTGTGTTTGCTGTGTGCGTGTATGTGTGTATACAGTTCTGCCATTTGTGATGCCTACACGGGGTATAATTGACAGCCCCAGATTGTACAGTGCAGGTTGTAAAGCTCACTGTGTCCATCCACGGCCACGTGACCTGTGCCAGCCTGGGGTTGCACGGGCACAACCAGGTGGAGGTACAGAGTGGCTACTGTCCGACGACACATGTCCGCTGGAACCGTGTCCCCGCTGAGACCGTCTAGGGCCATGTCCACGTAGCCTGCTGTGTCCTGGTGTTGACAGCGCAGCAGCAGCTGCACTGCTACTGCTACCGGCACTATGGGAGCGGGCATGTGAGGTGGCACACTCACGTCGACCTACACTAGGTGGTGTTGCTGGCCTACGCCCTCGTGGCCTACGCCTCACTCCTACCAGGTGTTCCAGCACAGACAGCTCCCGCTCGTGGATTGCCATGCCTCGGTCAAGGATTCCGACCATTTCACCTAGTCGCCTATCCAGAACATTAGCAATCTGCTGTTGAGCATTTGCCAATGCCTAGATGTTGTCATTTAGGGTATGGATAGCAGCCCTCTGCAGCCTCTGCCCTTCTCTGTTCTGCCATTCAGCACGTGCCTGTGCCGCCATTTCAGTCTGGAACATGTGTCTGGTGATACCAGCTGCTGCACTCTGTCCTGCAGGTGCATGTCTGCCAGAGGTCTTCCTACGAGCAGCACCGGCCACATGCCTGTGTGGCACATCTGCAGTCATTACACTGACACCATGAGGTGTAGAGACACCTTCTGTAGCCACCACACATTCCTGTTCCACGCCAAGAGACGCTGACTGTCCTTCCTCTATGGCCACTGGTGACGCGGTATGTGTTGGCAGCAGAACTGTGTGCGGGGAAGAGGGGGACATAGCTGGGATGGTAACCATTGGCACAGATTCAGCCCCTGACAACCCTGCCTGTACCTCATGCATATGTTCATCACTGCTAGTATCTGTGGGGACACTAACATCAGATGGACCGCAGGAGGGTAACGCACCTACATCACCTGTGAATGCAAAGAAATACTGTAAAGTACAATAGACACAGACACACACACACACACACACACACACACACACACACACACAGACACACACACACACAGACACACAGACACACACACACACACACAGACACAGACACACACACACACACACACACACACACACACACACAGACACACACACACAGACACACACACACACACACACACACACACACACACACACACACACACACACACAGACACACACAGACACACCATGCATGTGATTTGTCAGATGGCATGCAGCATGCCTGCGATAGAGCAGATGGCATGCAGCTCAGACATTAATAGTGTTAGTAAGCATACCTCCCTGGGGTGCACACTACAGCAAGCAGGTGTCATATCAGTATCCATGCAGTTCACACAATCATGGTAGTATGCATGCATCCCCGTGATACACCATGTGGGCCAGAACAGGATAACAGTACACATGGCTGACGTGACCTTGACATGTAATCTGCTGACATGTGCATTAACATGCATACATGTTTGACACAATGGTGTCCTGACACATGCACAGCATCATAATGGGCTTCACATTGCAGTGTTGTGTGTATGCCCTACAGATAGAATGCATGTTTAGCAAATGTGCATGAGCATGGGAGGGTAGTGTGAGCCGTCTACATTGCTATACAGTGTGAAGTACAGACACTGTGCCATTGCATGGCAACATGAGGCATGTATGTTGCTGTAGAATGCATAATATGTACACATTGCATAGCCATAACTGCAACACAGTTGTGATGTTCGACAGATCGTATATGGTAGACTTTAGTGACACCTCCAGTAGCTGTGCACAGGCTTTTAGGTTGTCCAGTGTACCACATCAACTGTATAATCGGTCAACTAAGGCTATAATTGGACCATGTGTGGACAATGTGCAACAGGGTGTATACACATCCCATGTACTATGTGGCTACATGTCTCTGGCCATCTCCCATATGTTGGCCAATTGTGTGTGATAGGCATCTTCTCCACATGTCTGTGTGGTCCCATATGACATACACCCATACATGTCAGATATGTCGCATTAAACAGGTCTATGCAGACAACGGGTTGTATGTTTGGTATGTGGGGTATAGGTCATGTGATAGTGTGACAATATTGCAGACAGAACACTACATGTCTGGGACATGTCAGGTGGCACATCACATTGTGTGCACCCAATGCAGGGGCATATGACACAATGGTGACACTTGTGGGCTGCCCATATCACAGCTCACTGTGTGGTACTGTGTGCGTACCACACATGTTGTTCCAATGCATACTACATATGCCTCCATTGTAGAACACCTCCACCGTTGTATGCATAGCTGACCACACATGTCGCAATGACAAGTACTGTGGTTTCAAGTCTGTGTATCATTATGTTTGAATATATTGCACATGGGTGGCATGTGTGAATGCATGGTGGTGCGACCTGCATTTCATGACTGGAACAAACATCAGGTGTGCAAGTGTTAACTGGCCACATGGCAAATAGATCTACACTGTAACATGCCTGATACTGATGACAGTCTCACCTGCAATGGACCCATGTCTGTGCGGCACGCCAGAGGTACCTGTATAGGGGTGACACACCAGTATGAACATTATCCATGACTTTATGACAGCCACAGGATGCACTGTGCATGTGCACACATTCACCTGTGTAATAGCATATAGTATGCACATGTGTGCATACACAACGTAGCATACTGTAGTATGCAGCATGTGTGTCCACATACCTGGCATATGTTGTTACTTTACATTATGTACAGTGACACATGCAACTACATGGGAAATAATAGCCATATGTGCATTACTGACTTACCAGGCAACTCCAAGCTCATTGGTTGGGAGACACCCACCTCCACGATGGCAGCTAGTGTTTCTGGATGCTGTTCCCTGGGTGTCCCCAGACTGGCCAGTAGCTCCTCGGTGTGTGTGAGTGGGGGCTGGGTTGGTGGCCCACCACCTGTTCCACCTTGTTCCCTGGCGATTGCAGTGGCACGCTGTTTTGCATGTCGTATCAGGTCCGTGCAGTGTCTGCGCACCTGCTGGTAGGTGCGGTTATGGCCACCAACATCATTCACCCTCCTGCGTAGATCCTGCCACAGGTCATCCCGCTGCTGGGCATGCTGTGACACATGGCTGAACAACAAGTCATAGTTGTCATGGAGCTGTGGTATGAGGACATCATCCTCCTGGCGGGTGTATGCTGGGAGGTGTGTACGGGGCATTATCTGTAAAACATAATGATGGTGACAGGTCACAGTTTCAGAGATGTACAGAGATACTGCTGCACATACATTTCTATGACATCTACTGCATCTGCACAGTTATCTTTGCAAAGCACCATGACACTGACACGACTGACGTGTTTGTGTCGCACATGTCACATCCATTATGCATTGGATATCATCACCATATATGTGTGTCACCTCATTACAGTGTTCATACTCCATGTAAATGCTGTCTTGCTGTGGGCATGTCTATTTGCCTGCACTTGTGTTCTTACCTATCTGCACATGCCTCGATGTGCCCACGGAACTACTGTCGACCTGGATGCTGTGTATATGTCACATATCAACACAGACACAGCCGGAATGGACTTGAGCAGTGACAATGCACACATACACATGGACACCTGTACATGCATGTGTTTTGCCATATACATCTACACAGCACTGTAGAACTGTTCAACATCCTGACACGGATCGCCTGTATTACACATGTGATAGACATGGGACAATGGATAGTCAGATGACATTTGCAGGGATGGTCATCAACCATAGCATGTGCGGGCACAGTTTCCATGCTGTTACAGATGGCTATTGTGCCACCGCAAGCTGCATCAGTGCCACATTACTGATCCAGTCAGTTGATAGTACATCTACCATGCGGCCATCACACCATGTATGACTGGGATGACATCTGCAGCTTTGATGGACAGGGTTGCATGGTATTGCGGGAGTATGTCACATATATGGCACAGGGATCTGTCCAGCCTGTGGCGATCCTAGGATTAGGATGGTGGCTGTCCATGACATATGTCATATAGATCAGGATATGGACATGTAGCATGTCCATTATCATGGTGTAGCAAATGTCCTTCTGCAAGGTAGACGGCATGCTGCATAGTGGAGGTGTGGATTGTGAAGGCTGGTATCGCACATCCATGCATAGCCATTACCCCTTACAGGTGGTATGTGATCCAATATTGGTCACCACAGTGCTGTATATGCCTTGCCAGTGATCTCCGTGCTCATGGATGGCACCCTGATATGACATGGGTACCTCAGATGACTACCTAAGGGGCCTGGAGATGTCACCATGTCGGGGGGTGCACTGCACAACACCATCCCTTACACAGTGTCCATAATGTTGACCACAGCCTAGGTAGTAGTTTATGGGTACAGGGATGTTCACCTAGCGGTGACACTGCTGATATCATCCATCAGACTGTGCACATATGTCACACACCTCACACAAACAGCCCATTCTGTATGTTGTTCACAACACTGACACAGCTAAACTGATAGGTCATGGCCATTCACAGCCTTACATACACAGATGCCTAACATTTGTCTGTGTGGTATGGGCTACAATGAGGGTGGGGTACAACACATTAACCCTGTTCTACTGTATCTGGCACAGATGTGCTGTGCACATGTCACTCTTGCACCTTTTGTAGTTGTGAGTCTGTCAACAGGCCACTGGTGGAACACTCCTGTGACATGCAAAGGTATTTGTAATCAAATATCCGTGCTATCTTGTACATCTGTACTGCTAACATCTACAGTGCTAATGGTTCATGGACATGCACACCATACTCAGCAGGGTTATAGTGCGGTGCCACCCTAAATGACTGTCATCACTACTTGTGGTTTGATATTATCCAACACCCTATCTGTATTGTATGGTCATGCTAGGCACTTGTTCAGAACATGTGAGCATGTCATGAGCTACTGATTACTATAGTGCCCATTCCACACCATTTCCCACAGGTACACTGGCTGTCCTACACTTCCCAGCTTGCTTAAGGTATGACAGCTGTTGTACACACGTAACGCACATATCCTGTGGGACATGGTTGTATATACAGGCATGTCCAACAGTCATGTACCAGTGCTACTGCCTGTCTATATGAGGGATATGTCGTACATGTGGCAATAGAGCAATTGTCTCATGTACACATTCAATGCTCACCTCCCAACATACGGCACTACAGCCTGTGGGGGATGCACATCTGCAGCCATGCTGGGCCCATAGCTCTCAGGTGTATCTCATTACGGGGAACGTACCTCATTCGGGGTTCTAAAAGGTGCATGTTCCTCAAGGTTCCACATTGGAAGGGTCTGTCACACATTCATTGTTGTATATAGTTTACCTGCTAGCCATGGCTAGATAGATGGGAATCATATTAATGCATTGGAATATCTGTTTATACATAAGACCAGCCTATTTTAGCCATCATATGCCCTTCCTAGTTGATGCTGTTAGTAAGCCAGTTGTAAGTATTCCACGTTTTGCCCATGTGTCACAAAGTATGAGGGCTAATCTTCCTCATTTTGGGGACAGGAGGCTGACAGCTATGGCTGGGGGTAATGCTGTCGTCAACCCTGACTGCACCTGACAGTCATTTGGGGATGTGTAACATTCGCAACACACCCCACCCATCACATAGTCTCACATAATCTACACCACTGGCCACACCTACGAGGATAACCTGTGCAGTACGTCTCCATACTCACTGTAGGCACCAGAGCTAGCCCCCATCATGGAAGACAATATCACCAGCTTATAGCCCACAGACCCATGTGTGCCCACCACATACAGCCAATAGTGTGTTATAACATTCGCAACACACCAGTCATAGCTGACTCTGTATGGTGTCACACTGCAGTTCCACACAGCAGGCTACACAAGGCGTTAGTCGCTTACATCTTGCTGTCGGGTAACTGCTTCTGCAACATAACCTATGTACCCATGCCACACCTCACCAGGTAGGATATGTCTGTCATTCGCCATGTTAGTGTAACTGCCCTGTGATGCCACTTCACAGACTACGTGTGCAGGGACATGCAATAGCTCACCAGTCTTATAGCCCTGAGGGTGTGGGCCTAGCCCTGGGGAGCATTTTGCATTCGTCCGGACATGATACCACTGTACAATGACCGACTGTGTCACTTCAACAGTTGCCTATGCTCCTATTGTCATTCCACAGGCATGTGGTATCTGTCTGCTATGACTGTCCTGGTCAAACACAATGCTGTGGCACAGATGACGTGCACCTGTCGGCCCTGGGAGTACAGCTAACATGCAAGGCTCTTGCTGCTTCTATACTGCCTGTCCTGCACAGTTTCCAATAACTGTCACCGGCAGGGCGGTAACTGGCATGCGCAACATGGGGTCATGTGACACTGCTTGCATCTTCCCCTGTGACGCACGCAGGCAAGGCACACCTTATAATGCACCACTCCAACATATCTGCAGTGACTGGGACCTGCCTGTAGGCTCTGCAGAGCACACCTGCAATGACAGGTTATAGATGGACCATACCTTTCAGGCACATACCTGGACCGGCACACCCACAGCTGAGGGGTTCCCATATCCCACTATGTTTTGCACACATCCTGGCAAGTTGCTTAGCACAATGCATCAGAGGTGCTCCACGTGCAACTAACTGTGTCCGGGACTGCTATACACATTGTAACAAGTACATCATACCCCAAGGGTAACACACCTTCTATGGTGGTATAGTGGACAGTGGGCCTCAGCTACTACTGATGTGTGACTGACACTACCCCACACTTCACTGGGATAGCCACTCGTGTACCGACACATCCATGAGTCATACCCTCCGTGCTGGATCAACACATACACACCACCTCCAAGACCTACATTACCCTTGGCATGAACACTACCACCATGTGACTGGTGTTACACACCTGAGGTTATCCCCTCATTGGTGGATTCTGAACATATGCTAATCTACCTTGTTAGCCACAGAGGCACAGCAAAATAATGGGTATAGTTCCCCATACTAAAGGGGTGGCGTAAGCCACAAAACGATGGGCTAGGCTTGTAAATGCCCTCGGGCAGATAGCCTAGTATGAACCTATGAACCTATGAACCTATGAACATCCCGGCAACACACCCATCACAGCATACACAGTACATGTGTACTACAACACCTACTACACACGTCTGCTGACAGCGGTTGTTAACATCATGACACCCGTGCAGATGGACAATGCACATACAAATGCTGACACATACCCCAGTGCACTTAATTAGCATGTACACAACTGCATGGATCATGCTATGCCACACAGAGCCATGATGGTACACACCAGATAACAGACGCCACTCTGGTGGTCATGTTCCACGGACATATGATGTACAACAACAGGTGTAGGCTGTTGCACAGTGGTGTACATTCCTATGTGTGGGGTGGCTCACTGGTCAGCGGTGGTGGGGCCACAGGGTCCCTCATCACATACTCCAAGACTAGCTACGTAAACATGACTGCCACACATTCCGGGGTGTACCACCAGGCATTATGGTGGTATGTCAGTATTCGATGGCAACAACCACATCTGCTGTCACATACAACAGTCACTCAGGAACATTGCAGACCCAGGTATTGTTGGCAACATGCTGGAGGATGGATTCAATGCTGACAGTACACCCTCTCACTCACTACAGGGCCGCAATCCATACATTAACATTGTGGTGTCCCTGTGGTCACACCTACACAGTACTGACCTACACTCTATATGACCTGGGACACTGGCCCCATGTCACCTTCCAACGTCCCAGGCTGTGATGTCCGCCAACCTCTGAATTACATGTCTCCCCACTAGGCCACCATATTCAATAATAGCCTTGTTTCAGACATTGTAGACCCTGAATGGCACACAGCAGCATTTATCACACTACACACAGGTGGCACCGCATTGCACGAGTGGGACTATAGTCCTACACACCTGACTGGACTGTTCTGCGTGGCTATGGGGCACATCATCAAGGACGACATTCTCAGAGACATTGTTGGCCTCCCGTCCTCTGCTGCCACCTGGGTTGGGCTTGTTAAGGCCAGAGCATGGCCCCTACACATGGTGGACTCCTTTCATACAGTTACCAGGGCAGTTGCTGATGGTACGGGAGTCCACACATCCTACATTGTCCTCTCATTGCTTTTCAGCACCATTCCCTATTCTGGTATTGACAACATACACATCCACCTGCACATCGTACCTTGTGTCTCAGGATGTTATGCTATGTGGCTCATGGACAGGACACACAGTGAGGCCAGCATACCATAGTACCTACTACATGTCAGGTACTTTGGCATACCACGGTCCTCAGTCATAGGGCCCCTCATGTTCAGTATATGCTTCCCTGCGGAACAGGCTGGCACAGGGGACTTTCCCTGTCTAGCTTTAGAACCCCTACATTCCAAGCGCCATGATTGCTCCACCAGCTGATACTGACTCCAACCATACGGGTGCCGCTGTGACAGATACATAATATGACTATCATGGCATCAAGCTGCATGACACATGGTGCATGCACATCACCTTTGCATTACACCATTCACCCACTGACTATCACATGGATGGTAGTCCCCTACATACATATCACATTGTACATGTTTGCAGTACACACATGTCGCATCCACTCCTGTGGTTACTGTATTGCCGCTGTGGCGTGGATATCCTCCTACGTGGCCACACCTATCTGTACTGGGTGTGTAACTGGTACATAGGCACCCATTGTACCTCTGAACTCAAGACATCTACACACATTCCAGGGTACACCACCCCATTTAGGGTGTACCTTACACAACAGCTACAGCTTTACATGCCACAACATTAATACGCCATGACGTTTACTGAGCTCCGACAGTTTAAATATGCGGCTGCACTACGGACACCACATCTGTACACATTTGCATACTACATACTCAGGAGTAACCTCTGCTGACCAGACCGGGCCCATGTCCACAACATTATTGATGGATATACTCCTCATACGCAACATAACCAGAGGCCACTGTGAGCAACATGCTCATGGATATGTGCACACACGCCACAATGAGTGGGATGTGCTTCTGGGTTATATTCCCAAACTGGACACTCACCATGCTGTGGAACATAAGTCCTATGTACATCACTCAGGGACACTCCGTAGCACTGTTCATGTGATACCTCCCTTGGTGGTTGGGAGACACATGTAGGCCTGGGATCACTGCAGTGGCTGTACTGTGCAGTGGTGCAGGTGACACCTGGCTCTGCTCTTCACAGGACACTACCCTGAGGAGGTGCCACTAGTGTGGACACTGTAGTTGTGCTTACACATGGACTTGACAGACTGCATTGTACCCCACTATGCACCTGTGCAGCTATTACATGTCCTTTGTGCATGGTTACTTGGTAGCCCTTCCATTTAGATTAGCTATCATGCTATTACTATGTCCCATACCTACAGGCCATATGTATCCTGTTATTGTACATACCAATAGACGATACCTGTGGTATGTATGATATGCCTGTTATGCTGTGTAGAATATCTGTCATATCTACCTATAATACTATACATTACACATATTTCACATAGTATCCCATAATGCAAAGCATACTTGCTCAGCGGGACCACCTTACATATGTCATTAACGTTATATGCCCATACACATGCGTGCTGTGACAGTATATCAACATATACTATCCCCTGCTATGGCACGTCCTTGTTGGACATACCCTACCACTGACGGCAGGTTGTATGGCATTGTTCTGTTTAATGGCCTCATGTAGCATCCCTTGTGGTGTCTGTGCTGTGTACCTTGTGTCCCACTGCTGGACGCACAGATTCTACAAGCGTTAGTATGCTCAGCAAGACATCACTACATAAATACCTTTCCCCACTTTATGCATTATGGACACGTTTAATTAATGCAAACCAGGCTATACATACAGTAAAACTAATTAATACAGACCATGCTATACATAACCTTACATATTGGGCGTTCTACATACCTTGTTGTCGTTAAGGCGTTTCATTTCTATCTCTCTCACAGTGTTTCAACTGTTATTCGGTATGAGCATACGGTTTGAATGTCTGGCAAGTCATCCTTATATACGTCGATACCTGAAACATGTGGATTCTTCCCGCCAATTGGTGTTCCTGAGTGACTAATTACTTGCATATCAGCTGTGCAGCTACTCCATTCACCAATTACGCGGCGACAGTGGGGTATAATTGGATTCTCCACTTGGGCGTTGCCTATTTGCCCTACCTTCGGGGAGACGGTCTGTATTGTGTTTTGTTATGAGTAACTGCAGCTGCTATGCATGGAGACAAGTATAGTTTGGATTCATGTCCCCCGTGGATTGTGTGTGACAGGTAGAGTATTTGGTTCAACATGTGGGTGTACCTGTCATCCCGACGTCTGATAACGGAGTATTGCAATCAAAACCTGTAACATGGCTGTTTGTTCCATTGTACAATGCCTGCAATTTTGCATGTCGCCTTTAATTGTGTCTCTCACACGGTATGTTGAGGGTTCTGCAGATGTAATTGACTGACTGGATGTTTGTGCTGCTATTACAGTTTGTATTGCTTTAGTTTCTAGTGTGGGGGATGTCGGTGGTTGTACGTAACATATACGGTTTGTGGGCCTTGCATTTCTACATAATCCGTATAAATGTGTGTGGGCTCCGTCCCTAATTAGAGAGCTAACAGTTAGTAGACTTATGTTACGAGATTGTACGTTGGGCCATTGTTAATTGGTTTCTATATCGTCTGCAGGTGAGCTTGCTACTTGTATACCTCCGTAATTGCAGCGATATATCAGGGGATATGTGTAGGTGACAGCTATCCCTTGTATTTCTGTCCCAGATATTTGCAGTCATTGTGGTTGTGTTGTTAAAAGAGCCTGTTTGCCATGGGTTGCCACCTTATCATATGGTCATTGTTGGACACTTGCAGGACACAAAGTGGTGTTTACAGGCCAACATGTAGCCACGGTCAGTACACAGGTGGCACATACTTTTATCCTCACTACATACCTATTGTTGTGTGACTTTGGATACTTATCATATTGCATGTAACATTTAAGTTTCTTGCATACAGGCATAACTATTAAATACGACTGTTACATTATATATGGGACATATTTATGTCCTACCATCTCAGACATTTGCCCTTTGTACTGTTTTATGTCAGGACACACCTGCCCAGGGTGGGGATGTCCCTCCTACTGTGGTACAGGTAGTAACCGTATGCCTACGGCTAGCTATACCCACACCTACCATACTGATCTGCCTCTGACTTGGCACCAACATACACATGTTGTGGACACACACACATTACAGTCACACAGAAACGCACATGGCACCCTCAACGCACACTTACACAGACTACAGCACTCACAGACACAGTTGAACACAGTACCTACATGGACCGCGACACCGTCAGCGGTGACTAACCGTCCCTTCATATCATCATACTATTACTCGCGGATGTACTGTTCCGGTACTGTGTTCTATCAGTCTTTCAGCCTCGTGGTTATGCATGTCGGTATGTTACACATTCCATGGTTGGCGGTATCCTATTTATTTGTACCTCCAAGATGTTATGAATGTCGTTGAACTATCGATCATATTTGCAGATATCGCTGAATCCATCTATATCACCATATATCACTCTATTGCCCTTTCTATCTGTATTATATATATGCATATGTGTATATATATATATATATATATCTATATATATCTATCTATCTATATATATATATATATATATATATATATATATATATATATATATATATACACACACATATATAGTTGGCGGGGAACGTGACAGGCACATAGCACTACCATATGCTGTAAGACTCATATACTGTTCAGGTGTTGGCATTCCGTGTTCCACTGGCTGTTGTGTTTACAATGTTTGAGGGCTGCCTATGTAGGAGTCACACATTGGGCCACCTATACATTACAATTTACAGGTGGTCATGTTTGTGTGCCATCCATTTTACTGTGTGTGCAGGTGGAGAGGTGTCAGTCCGTAGGGGCATACATGGTCAGAGTATGTGCTATACGTTCCCTCTTTGCCAAGGCGTAGGCATATTGGGCATGCCTCCATCTGCCTACTGGGGCTGGCACAGTGTGTTCATGGTCTGATTCCCTCTGTGCCTGTACTGGCCTTGGCAATTGCGGTGGGCTATGAGGGCCTTCACCATTTTGTCCCTGCTGCAGCTGCTTCCGCAGGATCATATTATGTAGCATGGCACATACTATGACGATGTGGGCACACATGCCTGGAGAGTACTGCAAGGCTCCACCAGATGTATCCAAGCACTGGAACCGTGATTTCAGCATTCCGAACACACGCTCTATGATGATTCTGGTTTGTGCGTGTGCCTCATTATGGCTTTCTTGCATGGGTGTGTGTGCATTTCTGATGGGAGTCATCATCCACAGCTCCAGTGCATAGCCAGCATCCCCCACGAGATGGCCATGTGGGATGTCCCCCCTGACAAATACCTGATACAGCTGTGAGGCATGCCAGATATGGGAGTCATGGTAGCTTCCAGGGCTGCCAGCACACACATCCATGATAATGCCCTGGGCATTGCACACGACCTGGCAGTTGATGAAGTGGAATCCCTTGCGGTTTATGTAGCGCATACCCTGTTCACCGGGTGGTGACTTGATTTGTATGTGCATGCAGTCTATCGCACCCAGTACCTCCGGGTATTGTGCCACATGGTGGAAGTGACGCATATTGCTGGCCAACTCCTCCTGAGTTCTGGGGAAGTATATCTGCTCATTGGCATGTGGTAACATGGCATCCAGGAACTGGTGTAGTACCCTGGATGCTGATGCCTGTGAGATACCCATTATATCTCCAGTTGGCCTTTGAAAGGTACCTGTGGCCAGTATTCACAGGCTTACACATACCTTCGTGTCCACTGGTATGGGTTCCCCTCTGTTGTTTCTGGTTCTCAGGCGTGGCCGGCACAGCTTCACTATTTGCTGTAAGATGTCCCTGTCCACCCTGTAACGCTCTACTATCTCCAGGTCATGTAGCCCCTGGTAGGTTACCCTTGGTCTGACCACTCTCCTTCTCCTCCGAGGCCTGCGGTGGTTGTCGGCATCATCCTCCACAACACCGTCAGTCTCTAACACATGCTGATGAATCACAGCTATCGCAGCTCCCAACATGTACATTTTAAAAGTTCCCCGTGTGTTTACACCTATGGTGCAGTGTTTGGGAATACACAGGTGTGTGTTGGGTGCTTTCACACTTTATATTATTGTGCTGTGAACACCGATGATGTCATAGGGTGTGTATGTACGTTCGTAGCTACAGGTTATGTTATGTGTTTTACTGCCAGAACTACTATTATGGTGCCTTTGGTGTTGAATTACATTTGCCTGCCACGGATTATCTCTTAACCTTCCCTTTACATTTCTGCGCATTGCACCTCCCATTTTCTGGCATGCATCCTGCAGCCTACTTTCATTTGTACTTTCCTGGACCTGGCGTATCTTGCATTATGTCTACTACTGCCGGTCTGCTGTTGGTTTGCTTTGCTCTGCTGTGTCAGGTCTCCTATCTTTGCAATCCAATACCTCCCCTCCTTTCTTTGCATTCACATGCCTCCCCTATCGTGTTTTGCAGGTTTCTGCGAGTGGACTTGTCAGCTGCCGTCGATTGGCCTTTGTGGGTTGATTGGTGTTGATTGCTCATTAGTACTCCAATTACCCTACTTCCGCATTTCCTTCTTTTCTTCCCCTGTCCTTCCTGTTTCTGCTATTGTTTGTGGCACATGCGTCCGATTACTGGGTTTCGGGCACGTTTTCATCCTCATACACATGCGCTTTTGGCCACCATGTGTGGTCTCAGCTAAACGATTCCTCCCCACCCCTATCCTGCAGCTTTGCTTAGCAATGGACAGGCCAGATTTGCAATGCTCCAATGTGCTTGGTGCTATGGTGGCACACCCCTCTGCTGATGTCATGTATCTCCTCTGAGCCACTCCTCGGTGTTATACCGCTGCGCCGTATGGTACAACCTTCCTCCGGCGGTACATTTGCGATTCGGTATTATCTGCCTCATTTGCATGGCATTGACTACTAATTCATAGTTACTGCTCCAAACACTATCGCAAGCCCTTAGCAACCCTTGCACCTTGGTTGTGGTGTTCCATGCCTACCATTGTGTGTTATGCTGTAAACCTGATTTCTATTACGTTGCGATTTTATGACATTTTTATATTATTTCTTTATGTTACAGCTTCCGCACACATGCCCTGCGGTTCTGCTGTGCGTTACTCTGGACATGACATTAAATGTTGTTATTTACATGTTGTGCATCTTTTCTTATGCCATTGGCTGTGTTTTTCGCCATTGGCATATGTTAACGTTGTGATACCTGGGTCTGGCCCTCTTCCATAGCTCCGATGTTCTGTTTGAGAAAATGTAAACCGTGTTTTTTTGGTTTACATTTCCGTGGGCTTATGCTACGCCTGCACCACTTCATGAATTGCTATATGCCTTCATTTGCATGGTGCAACACTGCACATGGGATGATTTGCATACCTACACCGGGGGCTGCACAGATCTGGCGTACACCGGTAGTGCACGTGGAATTGGATCATACCTGAATCGCTCGGCGGCCATATTTGGCATTATAACACCTACGCTATGCGTGCGCCTGGCGCAAGCTTCATGAATCCCGGGGACTATCTAAACTACGTAAGTTGTTAATTCGTAAGAGCTCATTATAAGGCAGCATAGACATTAAATGTACAGGGTGACAGCGTGTGCCATATAAAAACAAGTTGCCACTGTTCTGTTTCCTATGTGTAGAAGTATAACTGATAAATCAATATCTAAAAAAAGTTACATGTTTTCCAATCTGTATTCCATCGAATTCAAACCAAAATTGTTCATTTGTATATCCTGTATAAAAGACTGGGCTGTGGAGATATCACCATCACATAAAAAAAATAAATCGTCAATGTATCTAAAATACTTGACTACATGTGATTTTAAAAAAAGGATGGTTGTATATATGATCAATTTCAAACGTTGCCATCACTATATTGGCATACATGGGGGCAAAAGCAGCCTCCATTACAGTGCCCTGCAACTGGTGAAAAATCTCTCCATTAGAAACAAAATAATTATTCTGAAGGCAAAAAACAATCAATTCTAAAACATAATAAGATACAGGAGCATCCCCTAAAAATAAAATAAATCCTGTACTCCTATATTGTGTTTAATTTTGGTATAAAAACTTTTTATGTCTAAGCTTAGCCAGTACATAGTATCTTTCCAAGATGTTATATTAATTTTTTTTCAAAAAGTTCTGCCTGTCCCTTATATATGAAGGAATCTTCACCACATAAGGTTTTAAAAATTCATGTAAAAAATACACGTTTTTTAAAAAATAACTTTTTGCAGAGACAATAGATCGACCACTTAGATTGTCAATGCCTTTGTGTGTCTTAGGCAGACAGTAAAACAATACTATACGTGAATTAACCGTGCTGAATTTTTTATCCAAATCAGACTTAATAAAATATTTGAAACGTAAACCCTTTTTTAACAAAACAGAATATTCTTCCATTGCTAAATAATACTTATTTAAATCAAATTTTTTATAGACATCAGTATTATTTAAATGTGCATAACAAATCTCAGCATATTGTACATGATTTAAAATTACAATCTGAGTTCCTTTATCAGCTGGCTTTACCACCACTATTTGGTCCTCAAACAACTTGCTAAAGGCTATCCATTGCTCTTTAGTCAAATTATATTGTATATTCAGTTTTTGTTGCTCAAAAATATCAACCAAGTTCTCAACACGATAATTTAAAACAGACATATAACTTTGTATATTCTCATGTACATATGGTGGTATAAACATAGAATTGCATTGGATCTTACTTGTATCAAAAACACTGTAAGCATTGTTTGGTTCATCTAAAAATGCTAATATAATTGTAGATGTGGATGATAGCTTAGATAGAAAGAGCTATCTAAGCTATCATCCACATCTACAATTATGTTAGCATTTTTTTTACAATAATCTAGCAGATGAAACTTTCTGCCAAGCCAGAGCAGTTCACTTTTGATAATATGTAACCTAGGTAATACCGTGGGAACAAATTTCAGGCACAAATTGAGCACTGAAATAACCATCTCTGAAATGTCAATAGCAGATAAATTAAGTACCAAAGAGTTATTTAAACACAAAGCATGTTCACAAGCATTAATTCCATTTGATCTTTTTATTATCTTTCCCAAACAAGTGTCTATCAGACTTTCTGCTCTGTCCCCAATCATTTCTGCCCCTTTTCTTACCCGGGTGTTTGTTGGTTTTCAGTCTGAAAATGCTTATTATGTTTTATTGGGTTCTGAGCTGCAGGTAGCAGTGGATAGCTATCCGTTTCACTCTCTCCTTCCATTGTAACTCCCATTTCATCTGAGGTAGCAAAGGAAACGGAAGCAGCTTTATAACCTTTCCTTCCAGGTCATGATGATGTCACTGAGCTGTGTTTGTTTTTCTATAGAAATGCTTTATCTTGATTATAATCTCTTATGTCCCTTTTGATTTTTTTCTTTTTTCGATCCACCAAGTTTTGTTTATATTCTAGCAGCTTGATATTAATGTTTATTAACAGTCCATCCACCCATGAAGCGTTCAATTGTTTATAAAATTCTGTTCTAATGGCAAGCACCTCCTCCTTAATTCTTTTCTGTTTCAATGAATCCCTTTCAACAAGTATTCACACTCATTCCATGGAGCACTGATGTGTTGCCATTACCCACCATTTTTTAAAGACATTATCCTCTTCACTGTCTGGGTCAAAAGGGGGAGGTAGGAGTTTTAAATGCTCTCAGACCCCGGGGGGGGGGGGATATTTAACTCCAAATATCTCTGAAGGCACAAGATGTTAAGGTGGACATTAGTTTCTTTTAACAATACATTCTCCAACTTCTTATTTAATTCTTGTAATTCAACAGGAAGTAACACAGTACCTGTACAGCCCACAGAAACAAAAGAGTTGTCAAAGTTACAGGTATATGTCCTTATCACATCCTTTATTAGCATGTCCACTTTCATTTATGTGCATAACTGCAGGATTGCCATTAACATTAATTACCATTACATCAGTATTGCAGGATTTAGGTCAGAAATGCTTGTTATACACTTTCATCACATTTGCCTGTGGGATATTTTTATTTATTTATTTATTTTATTTTACTTTTGTTGACCGGGCTAGTCTAGCTGGATATATGTCCATTTTCAGTAGAGGCCCGGGGAGAAAAGCTCCACACAATTCAAACAAAGTTCACATCTACAGAAAATACATATTTAGAATGCATATACATTTTCTTAAACAGAGAAGGCTGCAAGTTTACAAGTACATAACGAAGGTTACACATATTTGAATAGACTTAGTATAGTTAATAAGAAGTTACATTTAAATGTTACTAAAGAGTACTAGTTAAGAGAAGAGAAGAAAGCAATAGTGTCGATGTAGGTAATAAAGGAAGATAAGGAAAATGAAATGGAGACGCAGTTAGGTAATAAATCTAGAAGTAATATGAGTCACTTTAATGAATCCCGTACTAGCTAGGACTGTGAAGGAGAGGAAGCATAGTAGTATTTAATATGAAATAGATTTAAGAGAATAGAAGCATATTAGTTAGAAAGATGAAGTAATTTCAGAGATGAGAAGGCAGATAGATTCAGGTAATAATGGATAAGTTGGTCAGTCAGGTTTAGAACAGGGGCACATCCAGTGTGTTTTCAGGAAGAGCTTAAGCTTATTTTTAAACAGAGTAGTAGAGGGAAGTGTGGTAAGTTCAGAGGGAAGTAGGTTCCAGATTTTTCCAATAGAAATCAAGAACAGAGAGTCTCCAGCTCTATTATTTGATTTGTTGATGTATACAAGAGATTTTTGTGATGATCTTAGGGACTTAAGGTTATCATAGGGGTGAATAAGATTAGATAGGATGGGTGTTTTGTCAGGTTGATAAAGTATTTTGTGGACGATGGCCAGTTGATTGAATTTCAGATGCTGGTGAAATTCAAGCCACCCAAGATGCTTTAGATTAATACAGTGATGTGTTCTATATGGATTACCTGTGGCAAATCTGGCTATGCTATTATAGGAGTTTTCTAGTTTCTTAAGGTTATTTTTTGACAGATTGGTAAATATGGGTGAGGCATAAAGAAGGGTGCAGATAAGATGTGTGTGGGCAATGGTTATTCTAGTTGCAGGAGTGAGGAAGATTTTAATCCTATAAAGAGAGCCTATTTTTTTATTGGTAGTTTTCAGAATGTTATTGATATGGGCATCAAAGTTTAGGTTATTATCTATGGTGCTACCTAGCAGTTTGGTAGTTAGATCTTGGGATATAAGTGTACCGTCATGGGATGATATAGTGAAGTCTATTGGTGGAGATTTACTGGTAGGTGTAAAAAGGAGAAGTTTAGTTTTTTTAGGGTTTAATAAGAGACAGCGTTTTGTAAACCATAGTTCTACAGAGTTAAATGTATCTTGAGATAGGGAGTGAAGTTCTGATACAGATGAGGCAGAGCATATAAGTGTAGAGTCATCCGCATATTGGATGCATGTAGCTTGGGGAACTACTTGGTGAAGGTCATTGATGAATATAGAGAACAGGAGAGGGCCCAGTATGGAGCCTTGAGGAACTCCAATATTAACAGGTAGTTGTGTAGAAAGAACGTTGTTCCAGAGTACAGCTTGATGTCTGTTATCTAAGTAGGAATGGAACCATTTTATAGCTACTGTGTCGAGAGACAGAGATTTGAGAATGTTTATGAGTATAGTGTGATTTACCATGTCGAAAGCCTTGGACAGGCCTATGAAAAGTGCAGAGGAGAGCATGTTAAGGTTTCGGTTGTTATTGATAGTGTCAATAAAGGAAAGGAGGGCAGTAGTTGTGCTATGGGAAGGTCGGAACCCATGTTGGGTGTTGGAAAGCAGGTTATTATGGAGAAGGTGGTCTAGCAATTGCCTATGAATACATCTTTCCATGATCTTAGATAGAGGAGAAAGTAGGGCTATGGGTCGATAGCTGGAGAGTTCAGTGGAGTCTCCTCCTTTGTGAAGGGGAATAATATGAGAGACTTTCCAGAGTTTGGGGATATATCCTTCAGTGATGGTTCTATTAATGAGGATGGAGATGGGGTAAGCAATAGATTTGGCTGTATCTGTAGGTATTCTGAGGGTAGTTGGTCAGCAGAAGGAGTGCATGGTTTCAGTTTTTGGATAAGGGTGAGAATAAATGCTGTGGGGACAGGTTGGAAGAGAAAAGGGGGAGGTGGGTTAGAGTCAGAATTAGATGTTGTTATGTCTTGAGGAGAGAGCTGAGAGGCAAGAGCTTGAATTGCTTTGATAAAGAAGGTGTTAAAGGTGTTTGCAGTTTGTTTAGGATTGTCTTTGTCAGTGCCTTGTGGGTTAGGTGTGATAGATTGACTTGGATGTAATAACTGATTAATACTTGACCAAAACTTTTGGGGTTTATTATGGTGGGTCTGCTGAAATTGTAAATAATAGTTTTTTTTATCAAACACTATGGCTTTTTTGTTTCATTTCTCAGTTGTTTGTAGTTTTGGATGTCAGTATGGTTTTTCGTTAAGCGTGATTTATTCCAGTATTTATTTCTGAGATGGATTTTTTGTTTGGTTTCCATAGTAAGCCATGGAGCAGATTTAGTTCTTATCCTGATAGAGCGGGTAGGAGCATGACGGTTGAGTATGTTTAGGAAATTAATATTAAAGTAATCAACAGCTTCTTCAAGGGAAAGGTATTTTAAGGGGGACCAATTGCATGCTTTAAGTTCACTAAGGAATATATCTAAGTTGAAGTTTTTCTTTGTTCTAATTGTCCTATATATGGGTTGAAAGGGTGGATTGGTTTTGAGTCTGATAATGTAGGTTAATGAGTGGTCGCTTATGTCGTCAGGGAGGGTTCCGGCTTCATAAGTCTGAGGTTGATTATTAATAAGTATCCAATCTAAGGTACTTTCTTTCTTGTTATTTTTGTTTATTCTAGTAGGGGAGGTAATAGTTTGGGTGAACCCATAGAGATTAATATGGCTAGTGGGACAGTTGTTATTGCAAGAATTCCAATCTATGTTAAAATCGCCTAGGATTATGGTTTCTTGGGGAAGGTTTAGAGATAACCAACAAAGTATGTTTTCAGTGGTAGTGATGTTATTACCTGGAGGAACATAGATGCAAATAATATAGATAGATTTAACTGGGTTTAGCTGAAACTTGGTAATAAGTATTTCAGCATTTGAATATTGAGAAGGTTTTTGGTTAAAGATGGTTATTTGAAGATCAGATTTGAATAGAACAGCTACTCCACCACCTTTCTTGGTTACACGGTCAAGACGTATAATGTTATAACCAGGTGGTAAAATTTCATTGTCTTTTGTTACTGGTTTTAACCAGGTTTCTGTTAGACATATAATATCAAATGAGTAGAGTTCCAAGAGAGCATGGAGTTGTGTTAATTTATTATTAATGCTCTGAGTGTTAAGGTGAGCTATTAAGAGTGAGTTTGGAGGTTTTATAAGTGGATGAATGGCAGAGGGGTTTGGGTTATTGAGTTGAATGGTATTTAAGGTGTTTGGGCCAGGGTTAGGGTGAATGTCTCTGTCATTTAGGGAGTGGAGTAGTGTTAGATATTTATTATTAGTACGTTTACTGCGAAGAAATGGATATCTTCTGGAGTTAGGGGAGTTATATCTAATGTGTACTGTCCTATGGTATTTAGGTAATAGATAGTTGGGTATGGATGTAACGTTGAAATGGTCAGTGTGAGAGGGTAGTGAAAAAGAGGTAGTTTCTTTAGTAGGATGTAACAAGTTTGTGTATACAGGGTGATCATAGGAGGTTAATAGGTAGACAAGAGTTAATGGAGGTAGAAGTGTGAGTATGAGTAGCATTTGTAAGTTGATTAAGGTGTAGGGTTTATCCATAGACATGATAGATAATAATTATATCTATATGTGCAGTGGTAAAGTTGGTGAGGATAAAGAAAGAGATTGGAGAGATAGGGAGTGGTTTAAAAAAGGCGGGAAAACAGGGGCGATTGTGAGATGGAAGTGACACTGTGATTGGTGCAAATTGAGAGGGGGTGTGGTTTGATAGGTATAAGGTTAGGACCTCTGGGGGTGTGTGGGAATTGGGGGTAGGGTAGGGGAGTGGAGTGAGCCCGCAGGGCGAACGGAGCGGGTTAGAGCAAGTAAAGATGAGATCCTGGAGACAATCAGAAAGCTACTAATTGTAGAGGAGCTCTAGGTAGTTCCAGGTGAGTGTAGAGATTTAGTACTATAAACAATTTGCAAGAGATAGTAGAGAAGGGGAAAGGGAATATAGTAAACAGAGGGGGTAGTAATAAAAAAGAGGATAAAATGAGGAGAAGATAAGAAGTAAAGAGGGATATGGAGATATAGGAGAGAATGGAGTGTAAGAAGCCAAGTTAAGGGTGCCACCTGGTGGATAACAGCTTGAGTTACAGCTAGTTGGCTAAGTAGAAATAGAGAGGAAGAGGTAAGTCGATTAATAGAACCAAGGAGAGAAAGGTTGAAAAGTAGGGTGAGATTTAGAACTGGCTGCTGGGAACCTATCTCAGGAGGGAGGCTTAAAACATACACTACTTGAGTTCACTCAGATATGAGTTCACTTTGATCATTTCCTCTTCAACATGAATTATTCATTACAACACAATGTTGTGTACCGGTTCCCCAATTTCACTTCCCTTATTCTGTATTCCCATTACTTGCTTTTAATATGTCTGGGCTACAGCTCTTGCTCATTTGTGAGGCATTTTGTTTGCATCATATGCTATATGGTCATGAACATTATTGCTAGCCAGAAAAAGATGCTTGTAAATGTGTAGACATGATGAACAGCATGCATATTCATTTAGCTCTGCTTCTCATCGAATGTGCACGAGCGATGAACAGCATGCATATTCAGTTAGCACTGCTTCCCATCAAATCCGTAGGTGCAATGAACAGCATGCATATTCAGCTAGTACTGCTTCCCATCAAATCCGTAGGTGCAATGAACAGCATGCATATTCAGCTAGTACTGCTTCCCATCAAATCCGTAGGTGCAATGAACAGCATGCATATTCAGTTAGCACTGCTTCCCATCAAATCCGTAGGTGCAATGAACAGCATGCATATTCAGCTGGTACTGCTTCCCATCAAATCCGTAGGTGCAATGAACAGCATGCATATTCAGTTAGCACTGCTTCCCATCAAATCCATAGGTGCAATGAACAGCATGCATATTCAGCTAGTACTGCTTCCCATCAAATCCGTAGGTGCAATGAACAGCATGCATATTCAGTTAGCACTGCTTTTCATTGCACTAACAATCTCACATTTTGTAGGCGTAGAGCAGCACCTACACGTTTGGTCATGAATCCCAGAGACTTTATGCACAACATTATTTGCAGCCATGTTATTGTTCACTATTCACAAAGCATTTTACTTAAAACAATATTATTTATGTCAGTTTGATACATTGTAGGCTGAGAACTGCCACGGTTTTATATTTATATTTGCATCATTTTGTGTATGTATGTGTATGTGCATGTACGTGTGTATGTGCATGTACGTGTGTGTGTGTGTGTGTGCGTGTGTGCGTGTGTGTGTGTGTGTGTGTGCCTGCATGAAAGATGATGGATTTGTTTGTTTTAGCTTTTCTAGTGATGGTTCTGATATACAGGAAGCACTTCCAAGATCCAGTTGTAGCTCTCATATAGGAAGAAAAAAGTTGCCTTCTAACTTGCAAGTATTATACATTAAAGTCTTGCAAAAACAAATGATATGAAGGCTATGTAACACCAATAATGTAGGATTGTTACTTTAGAATCAAACTGCCATATCTGCTCCATTTTGCACAAATAGATTGGTGCCCTGCAGAAGTGCTGAATAAAAGTTTGCTACAACAATTATTACAGAAACTTAATTTAGGTATTTTACCACCACTGATCAAAGACACAGTATAGTGTCTTTTCAGTTTGTAACTTGAAAGTAAAGATCTCAACAGAACGAGGTAGTGTGTGGCATGAGTGATGTTAGTTTCCATCACAATGTGCTTAGCAACCATTTCAGAGTATTACTTTTAATGCATCCTAGACAGATAAATAGTTATGATGAACCACTCCAGTTCTTTAATGAAGAGCATAGTCTGGCCAGCAATACAAAGAGGAGCTTTACATATATAATTTGCTTAGCAACATATGTTTATTCAAAAGAATATTTTCTACCATTGCTGGAAGGAGAAGACAGTTCCTTCTACAAATTTAGAATGTCATACATATGTGTAAGTTAAAAATTATATTCGCTTAACTTGCAATTTTTGTTAAATTAAGTTAAAGTATGGTTTACTTCCAGAATGCATAGAAACACTTCCAAGTTTTTTCTGGAATGCAGTAATGATGAGCTTCCTGGCAATTATGGATGATCAGCGATCACTAAGGAGCTAAGTGAATTGTATGACAACCTGTCACTCTGTCTCTCCTTGGCAATTTTACACTGCACTTTTAATCCAATGCATATTTCTTCCATGGCTCTGCTATACAGTGTTTTCAAAAGAATGAAACTGCTTTCCATCTTTGAAAAATATATGATGGAACTTCACTGTGAGTTATTTCATATCTGTAAAATTTCAGTTTACATTAGGCTGCATGTAAATTGACTGCAATATGCAGTGAAATGCTGCATAAAGAATGGCTGGTGTCAACCAACATCAGAGTTCTGGAAGGAGTGTAAACATCTAAGGCTGACATAATGAAATCTTTTCATGAGACAACCTTGTAATATTATGGAACCGATTATTAGGTTGTGCTCACCAGTATCCTCTGCATAATTCACACACACACACACACACACACACACACACACACACACACACACACACACACACACACACACACACACACACACACAAAACCTCTTATCAGTTAATCTCTAAATTCATTGCATTGACTTCTGGTACATATCCTGCAGGTTTTTCGAGTCCCTATTATTCTGTTATTCTGTGATACATAAGACATGATTCAATACACCTTAACAACTACTAAGACCTAAATGGCATCAGAATTATCATCTTGTTGTATTATCTATCATCTTAAAAATGATGTGGCACTTGTTAACGCTCAGTAGCAAATGAACTGATATTACTGGGAAAAGGATAAATCTAAATTAATATTAGATGGCAGGAAAGTTATCAATCTGATATGTTGTGACCTGTTATAGTGATTCCCTAAATATGGAGACTGAATGGCCAAAAAATATGGACTTACATATATTAAATCCAAGATGGCCATTTCCTGGAATATGCTCTTTTCTGCAAGGTATAGTGATCTCAACTTAGTATATATAAGTTTGAAGAATGATGGGACTTGCTCCCTAAATTGTGTGTGCAGGAGGGCTTGCATACACAGCAAAACAGAAGTTTATAGGAGAAAAGAGATATTCATGATTCACTTTTCTCCTTCATTTTCAATCTTTTTTTTTTTTTGCATGTCTCCCCTCAGTATTTCAAGACCCAAAATTTCAACAGGGAGATGGCAACAAATAATATGGCAAATAGTGGGATTCATAACCAAGTTCTGAGAGACATTGACCCACTTTTATTGTACTGTATTAGCAAAAATTGTTTGCAGCTCATAAGCAGTGGCAATTGAAAGAATATGCAAGTTCTGCTAAATACCCAAAGTAAATCAACATATTCCAGAGGAATACAAATAAAGTTAGGTTGCTTCCAAAATGACACGCCACTAATCAGTATCTAAATCAGATTCAGCATCTCTCTCTCTGTATATATATTATCTATCTATCTATATCTATATATATATATATATATATATATATATATATATATATATATATGTGTATATGTATAGGTTCATAGGTTCATAGGTAAGTACGTAGGCTATCTGCTGTAAGCCTAGCCAGAGTGTGATGGCTTCTGCCACCCCTTGGATTAGTTCCCTGTGCCTCTGACCAGCAGAGCCATTAGTTCATTGTGCCTCTGTCCAGCAGAGCTGCTGCAGTGATCCCCGGGGTAAATTTTCTGTTTCCAATCCACCCGTCAAGGTTTCTCTTGAAGAGTGCTAGTGAGGGGCTCTGTCTGATGTATATTGGAATCTTGTTCCAAAGCATGGGGAGTCTCTGGGTCAGGAATCTATCCCTCCAGCACGTTCTATTTATTGTTGTGGTAAGGTTTATATCCCTAGAGCGTGTGGCTCTCAGGGATTTTTTTTTTTTAAGTGGAGCATATCCATCAATTCTGGGTTGGACATGGCCTTGTATGTCACGCAGAAATCACCTCTGAGTAAGCGGTATGCAACCGAGTACAGCTAGAGTTTCTTTAGTCGGGCTGCATAGGTCATCTGTTTGAGGCCAGTAATCCTCTTAGTGAGGTACTTTTGTGGTCTTTCCAGCTGTTGCAGGTGTCTTGTAAGGTACATCCCAAATGGGGCATTGTATTCTATAATGGGTCTAATAAGTGATGAGTAGAGAGGCACAATAACCTCCTTTGTTCTGGATGTGAACCCTTTTGAGATTAGATGGGCTACGTAGAAGGATTTTCTAACCACCTTGGCAATATGATTATCAAAGGAGAGATTGCTATCTACTTGGGTCCCCAGATCCCTTATTACTTTTTCTGTATTTAGGGGACTACCACCTATGTGGTAGTTCATGGGTACTTTGTTTTTTCCAAAGGGTATGACTATGTGCTTTTTGGCATTCAGCTTTAGGCCATGATTTTGACACTAGGTATCTGTCTCAGTGAGACTCTTTTGGAGGATGTCTGTGTCAGCTGGTGAGTCAGTTATAGCCCCTAGTTTGCAGTCGTCTGTGAACTTGGTCAGCCAAAGTCCTCCTGTGCTTCTCTGTACCTCTGAGAAGTATATGCTGAACAGGAGGAGTCCTAGGACTGAGCCCTGGGGGATGCCACTTGTAACCGGTTTAGAGTATTATATATATATATATATATATATATATATATATATATATGTAGAGAGAGAGAGAGAGATAAATAGAGATCTAAAGATATTGAGAAATGCCAGGACATTACATTTACATAAAACATATTGCAGTACACAGGTGGTAGGAACAACTAATAGATGAGAAGCATAATAGTCTGGGTTACAAAATGGCACAGTGGCACAGGAATTAGGAAAAACTAAGGCTGAGGCTGAGACATGGGCAAATCCCATGTAAGACAGAGAGTTTTGTTTTTTTGTAAAGAGTCAGGAGATGCAGAAACACTAGAAGTGTATCTACCCTATTCCAAAAGGTCTCACTATATGAAAACATAAGTTACCCCATCTTTGTCATAACAACAAGAGAAACACACTGGTTACCTACTAAGGATAATCTAAGAGTCTACTATGAATTTGCATCCAGGATAGCATCTATCATTCTCAGCTGTGCAAAAAAGCACACATTCTTCCTTGGAAGCTCTCAGTGACACCACACCACCACCACCACACAGGTATTCCATATGGCAGCAGTCTCTCACTGGAATTAGTGTATGGATGGGAAGCCTGTTCCATAGGTGGGGCAGTCTCTGGAATACATATCTGTTTCTCCAGCATGTTCTGTTATAGCCATAGACAAAATTCAGGTCCCTAGACCTTGTATTTCTGGTGCTGTTTGAGTTACAAATATGTACTGTAAATCAGGCATAGATCACCCCTTAGCAATCTATAGGAAACTGAGTAGAGGGAAAGGGCTTTTAGGTACTCTGCATAAGGCAGGTTTGTTACACCTTATATTCTTTTTGTAAGGAACGTCTAAGATCAGTCTTGTTGCTGCATATTCTTGTTCAGGTATGTACCAAAGGGAGCATTGTACTCTAATATCACTCTTATAAGGGCAGAGTACAGTGGGATAATGACCTCTTTGGACCTATATGTTATGTCCTTACTTATAAGTTGTACAACACAAAAAGGTGTCCTCATCACTATGGCCATGTGGTGGTAAAAGATAAGACTACTGTCAACATGCGTACCCATATCCTTAACCACTGGGTCAACTGTTAGCGGTGTATTATCAACATGGTAATTAGCCAGGATGGTTGACTTCTCAAAGGGTACGATTATGCATTTTTTAGCATTGAATTTAAGACCATGGCTTTGGTACCATTTGTTAGTCAGAGATATGACTTCTTGAAGAATGCTAGTGTCTGCAGGGAAGTCGATGATAACTCCCGGCTTGCTATCATCTGCAAAGTTAATCAGACATAAACCTTCAGCATTTGCTTCCATTTCAGAGAAATAGATACCAAAAAGGAGCTGGCCCGGTACTGAGCCCTGGGGAACTCTTCTAGTAGCTGGCCCCTTGGTGGAGTTGGCCTTACAGTCTTGCCATGCTAACATTTCTAAACCAAAGCCATGGGTTCATTAACAATGGTTTAAACTTTGCTCTAAGCCTACACAGTTTTTACATGTTATTGTGATTAGAAGCAATGCTCACTCAGTATGCAAGCTGCTAAGGAAGCCTACACAGTTTAAAAGTACCTATTTCTGGCCAACACAAGTATTACCAGCCACAAAAAGGTGCATGGAGGCTTAAGCACACTATATAAGCAAAAGGTGTTGCCTGCAGGCAGACCTAGTAAGTGAGCACATGGGAACAACAGAACACAATGCAAGGCCAACTTTAATGAAAAGAATTAAGATGCAGGGGAAGTTAAATGTGAAAACTGTAGTCAGATGTAGGGATTAGTGCACAAAAAAGAAGCAGGGCAATCTAATTGGGGAATATGTACTCAGATATAAATATGATTAGTGCGCAATGAGCATTAGTGACATAAATTATTTATGTTGATTTAATAAAGTAATCCTAATCCTGTTCACTTTTATTGTCACATACATAAATAAAAACAGAAATGCTGTCAAAGGATGTGAAAGATACACAGAGCCTCATTAGTGTGTTTCATAGAGGATGTTTCCATAAAATGTGGGATAGAGGAACCATACCACTCAATTGTCCAGATTTTTGCCTCATAATTCTGGTCTGTTCCTCCTAAAATTTCTGGTTTTCTAGCACATCAATCAAGACTGAAGTCACTGAATAATGTGTGCAAATTTAAATGTGTTTGCTTCAGGGGAAGTGAATGCAGCAACAAGCATTCACACATATACACAAACACACAGACACACACACACACACACACAGACACACAGACACACACACACACACAGACACACATACACACACACACACACAGACACACACACACAGACACACACACACACACACACACACACACACACACACACACACACACACACACACACACACACACACACATGTTTTCCATGTTGGGCATCAAACCTCTGACCTATATGGTTACACAATCCAGAGAACAATGTATTAAATGCAAGCATGACAGGCATGGCAAGTCTGACTCTTAAAGGTGGAGAGCACACTTTTGTCAGGGTGACCTCACCAATGCATTCCACAGAAAATGTTTTGTCCAAACTTGGGATAAGGGACCAGTGAGAACAATTGAATGTGATCTTTTCAGGGGAAGTGGATACAGCAGCAAATGTTACACACAGTCATACACACATCTTCCATGTAGGGGATAAAACCTGCTACCTATGCAGAACACAATCTAGAGAGCACTATATTAGTTGTAAGCATCATAGAAGAAGACTGACATTATAAATGTGAAACAGGACATTTGAATATGCATATGTATGTGGAAGACATATGTAATTGGGTAGTTTTGTACTGAAATGCAAATACTGTCCTTAATGAACATTTTGTTGCTGTGAGGGATATTGACATGTTGAATATAATGAGATGATATACACATTTGCTGTTGTATACAATTGGATTATCAATCAAACATCCCTTTGACTTCATGTTGGCATGATTGCACACTTGTATTGTCTCAAAATTGCACTATGTGTATTGGCAAGACAAAAATGCTAGTTGCATATAGGACATTGCTCTGTAAAATGAAAGTGATGGATTCTGTGAGAACAGGTTAATCAAGGTGGTAGCACAGTGCATGTATGAACACTACAGAGCAGGCATACTTCAAAGGAATGATTAAAGAGAGCATAATTCTGAAGTCATGATCACCTGTTGACAAAAGTAATGCAGAAATACAAATATGCAACATTAAACTATAGATATTTGATTTTCTCTTTTCTTTATTGTCCTCTTTGAGCACAGCACTGCCAAACTGAATTGTGGTGACGATGACAAAGTGTTAGCACATGTGTAATCATATCCTGAAGTGTTGAATTTACAGTGGGAATTAGCGGTACTCTCTTTCTCTTTGCTAACTTTCACACAAAGATCTATGCAAGACAGCTTCAAAAAAGGTAGCAGGCACATTAATATAGTGTCAGGATAATGATGTGTTAAATAAAGCTGTAGCCAACATTTACCTACACAGGCATCAAGCAGCACATCCTGAAACAAATTTCCATCCATCTGTATTCAAACATTTACAACATGCCAAGAAAAATATTTATAGCTGAGTATTATCTGAGCATATCATGTAGGACATCATAATTCTGATATGTACTATTTGACAGCAAATTTCAGAAAATGTGAATGCATGTATTCGTCTTCATAACCCTATTGACCTTTGTAATCTATAAGTGCAGCTCTTCAACTTGTTGAAAAATACATTAAACTGAATAATCATAGCTTAACACAGTGATGTAAAGGGCAATAGAATAATGTAGACAAAAGCAATCACATTCCAAGATATTGCCATAAGCAGTGTACTTCAATCTAGCACCATAGCTATCCAATTCAACACAATGCAAATGTACTATTGCACACACAATTTCATGACATTGCAGAGTCAGCACACCACTGATGGCTGGCAAGAACAGACTAGTGCTGTATGGCCAATTGGTACAAATCAATTACATCAAAATGACACACAGGCAAAGTGGAGAGCTATGTATGTGGCATATTCTTTTCTCTGGAGCAGGTGGCCACTTTTTTTCTGAGAAAGAGGGAAATGTTGGCAAAGGTGCTTAGGAATGAAGGGGTCAGGTCAGTAAGATAGTTTAGGAAGCATGTTCAGACATATAAGACATGCAAGACAGACTGGGATGGTAATGGAGCAAACAGCTGGGAGACACCATGATTAGGGATAGCTAGAGGACATCAGAGGTGCATCCACATTTAGCTTGAAAATATTGAGAATCTAGTCCTCATCCTTAGAATTGTCATAACTGTCTCTTGCAACTGCTCTCTGGGTCAGTGCTGGATGTGGCATCATCTTTGCAATGCAACTCAAGACATTGTCAACTCTGCTAAAGCTTACACCAAGGCCCATCCCCATTATATCCACCACCAGCCCTGTCAACTGCTGCTGGGAGACAAAATCACTACTTCCACTACTACTATTCCCAGAGGTTACCACTGCACCAGCAGCCAAGGGAGAGCTACCTGATGCACTTATAGCAGGTAGGGCAAGGGTTCTGGAGGCAACACTGACAGGCTGTGATCTGAAAGTGATGGGTGTGTATGTTGCCATCTGTTGTGGTATGGAGGGCTGAGCCACAACGGTTGGTGCACTGCTCTGTGCTGTTTTAAGCAGCAAGTTATGCAAACAGCAGGTTGTTAATAAATTATACCCCCCAAAAAATGAAAATATAAAAAAGAGAGACAGAAAGGGTGGAGGGAGACAAACAAAAAAGATAATTAGATACATGGCATGCCACGGTACTCTATTCTTTAAATAAAATTGGTTTGGCAATATATAAACAATTATGATAATTGACTATTTTACACCTTTTCCACTTCCATATATAATGGAAGGGTATTTATTTGCCATAAAATAAACAAATCTCACTGCCATAATATAAAAAAAAAATCAACCCTTATTTCCCTATGACTAATAGGAAATATGCATTTTAATTTAATAATTGCAGTTACCAGAATTTCATTATTTCTGACATATTGCTATTAATATTAATATTTTATTAATATTTTAGAAATATTTATTCACAGTAAAAAGGAGCAATTGCTACTTCTGGGTACTGAACCCACACAGTTAAGCTGATATTCTCATTGCCTAATGCAAGCAGCAAGAGGTATTGGGGAAGGTATGCATGCATGCTTGTGATGAGGGTTGATGTATGCCTACTCAGGTTGCTACTGCCTGAGGAATGAAAATAACATTATGGCTTGCATTGTACCCGAATCATACTTACCCCCTGCCTGTCTGAAATGAGTTAATCTCTCCTGGTGTGCCTCGTGGTTTTCAGCCATTTTTTGTACAGCTGCACAGTACAAAAAGAAAAGACATATGTATGAAAGGATAATGAGTACCTGCATCGGCTGCCTATATCATTAATACCATATCATATACAGGTTATGGGGCAATACACTTACACAACTGGGAGGTGTTTACAGTCGTAAATTCAGCCTTCCATTGGCTAAGAAGGTCCTGCTTGGGCTTCTTAAGGTCATTATAGTGATGACAACATTGATACCAATTGCATGGAATCTCTGTTGCACTGGAGACAGGCTTGACAAATTTATTCCAAGCCTCAGCTTTATGCTGAGACCTGGTATAATTCCCGTGCAGCAGCCTATGACTGTAGCACTTCAGAATGAATGCCACAAATATCAGGGACTCCTCAACACCCCACCCTTGTGCTCAAAATTTAGCACCATTCTCTCTCTCATGTGTCATGTCTGCAAAAGTCAAGCTAATAAAATATGTTTGAATTGGCCCTCAGTTCAGATCTGACATGTTACTGGTGAGATGATACACAGCCTTGCCAACTGTATTTGCGCAACTGAAACACATGGACTCCTTGGCAGACAGATTGGCACTACTTACATCACATAACAGTAAAGATGTAAACATGGCATGGAACTATAACATGTCTGATGTTCAACCTATTAATACTTATTCCATAGTTAAACAATGGCATGCTTAATGGTATGGCTATTAAGGCTTGCAATTTGGATAGAGAATGATTATGAATTATGATATATTGTCTTGTATAGGCTTACATAAGATTAAAATATTATTGTAAGAGCTGGGATTTGAACTCGTGGGATAAATGAGAAAAAATGTAAGCTATTTTGTTAAATGACATTGTACCAAGAGAGCTGCTTTGTAAGTATGGAAATTAGACTTATAGTAATTTTAGAATGAATGGAGATACACTTCAAAGAGGCATGTACGTGTGTAGTTGTAATTATTTCTTGGACTGCATTCTTGTGTAAAACGCATTATTTCTGTTTGTAAATATATTTCAGATGGAAGCAGTTGAATGTGCTGATTAATACTGGTAGGTTTATGTTATATACATAATTTGAAAGACATAACTGTCCTAAACATATAGTTGGGCTATGCATTGAGTCATGATTATTATAACAAAAGCACTGTGTCATTATACATATGCAAGTGAATTTTATATTAAAAATAACCATTGCTATGTCTAGGAAATTGGGCACACATTAGCTTGGGTTTATATATGAAGCATTAATGATATATAAATAAATAAATAGAAAAGTTTCATTATGGATGAATTATTGATACTTTGCTTGAAAAAAGTGTTTAACGTTATCAATTTTCTTTAGTGTTACAGTTCTATTCAAAATGATGTGAGAAATGGGCTTTTTACACCCTTTGTAAAAAGTATGTTATAGCTGGATTCAAACCCTTAATTATTTGTAACAGAAAAAAAAAAAAAAAAAACCTGTGCTGTGTAAACGTCTCACCAAACAAATAAACCTGAGTAAAGCAGTCCAAAAAAGTAGAATGATGAGATGACACTAGGCTCTCAGCATTTAATGAACATTTTTTTATTTTAAAACAACATAAGCATTTTCACAGCTCTTGCTGCTTCTTCAGATGTCACTATAAAAATGCAGTCACACACACAGCAATTTATATTAAACCAACTCAAGTAAACAACGAAGTAATTCAACCTTACTTTCACTAAATACATGCGTATGTTAGATGTTTGAGGCTCTGGATTCTCCTGGTGAGCAACCTCTGTGGTCTCTCCAGCTGCTGCATGTGCTTTGCAAGGTACATGCTGAAAGGGGCGTTGTACTCAATAATGGGCCTTATAAGGGAAGATTACAGGGATTATGACCTCCTTCTCCCTGGATGAGATACCCTTACTTATGAGGTGGTCCATGTAGAAGGATTTCTTTATACCAGAAGGAACATGATGGTCAAAAGTCAGGTTGATATCAACCTAGGTGCCCAAATCCCACACAACTGATTGAGTGCTTAGGACATTGTTATTAATGTGATAATTTGTGGGGACCTCAGTCTCCCCAAAGTGGATGATGATGCATTTTTTTGGTATTCAGCTTGAGGTCATGTTTCTGGCACCAGTCATTTGTCTGAGTGAGATGCTCTTGGAGGATGTTCACATCACTAGGGGAATTAATGACAGAACCTAGCTTGCAGTCATCTGCAAATTTGGTCAGCCATGGCCCACTGGTTTTGGCCTGCACCTCAGAAAAGTATATTCCAAATAACAGAGGCTCCAAGACTGAACCCTGGGGTATACCACTTGTTACACGTCTACTGCTTGAGGTGGCTTCCCCTATTTTGACTATGTGGGTTCTATCAGTGACCCAGTTTGCTACCCATCTGGTGACATATGGATTGATGCCTAGTTGAGAGAGTTTATCTATTATGCCCGAGTGGGGAATAGTGTCAAAGGCTTTGGCGAGGTCAAAGTAGGTGGTGTGCACAGTGTTCCCCTCATCCATGGCTTTGGTGACTGTCTCAAAGAAGTTGACCAAATTTAGAAGACATGACCTGCCCTTGATGATGCCAAACTGTGTGGGATCAAGTGTTTGGAGGTTACCAATGTCCTTGTTAATGAGGTCCATGATAATCCATTCCATGGCCTTGCAGATCAGGCTAGTTAGGCTGATGGGTCTATAATTTCCCAGATCGGTAGATGCTCCACCTTTGTGTAAAGGGATGACAGTGGCTGTCCTCTACTCAGCTCAGATGAAGCCAATACTCAGGCTTTGGTTGAATAGGGTGTCTAGTGGTGCTGCAAGTTCCAGCCTGGGTTCACGTAGGATGTAGCCTGGGATGTTATTGGGTCCCATGGAGGCTGTATCTTTTGCCTTTGAGAGAGCAGTGATGACCTGTTCCCTAAATATAAGGGGAAGGGGCAGGTACTGGGGATGTCCTGATTTACTGATGGGAGGGCAGATGGGTAAGGTTTTCACTGAATCTGTCAGCCAGCAAGTTTGCTATATCTACAGCATTTTTCTATGTGGTGTCCTTGACCACCAATTCTGAATAGATCTGGTTGCTTCCTTTGAGGTTGCGGACATATATGAAGAAGGCCTTATGATTGTCTCTAGTATATGTGGCTAATTTGGACTCGAATTTTGCTTTGGAGGATTTCACAAGTGCTCTTATTTGCTTGTTCAGGCTAAGGAGACATTGTTTCCAATTTGGCACCTGGTCCTTCTTGGTCTTGGAAAGCAATTATTTTCCTTTTGTTATAGAGTTTATTTATTGCAGATGTCCACCAGACAGCTTTACTTTTCCATGCAGAGGATGATTTTGTCCTATCGGGTATTCCTGATTTCATGCATCTATATAAATGCTCGTATAGTGCTTTGGTGTAGTTTTGGATATTGGTGCCAGTTCATACAGAGGGGGAGGGGGCTGTGAAGCTGTTTATACCATCCCTCAGGAGGCTGTAATCAGCTTTGCAGAAGTTTTTATGTCTGATCCTATTGATATGGGGGTTGGTGGAGATGGTGACTTTGAAAGTGACTGCTTTGTGATCGGATCTTACCAGAAAGGATGATACTATACAGATGCTGCAGTGGTTACTCATGTTGGTTAATAAGTCCAAGATATTATCACCTCTTGTGGGGGTATCAACTAGCTGTTTCTAGGCATTTGCATTGACAAAATCAAGGAATCTCTGGGCATTTGTGTTCTGACATGAGTAATTCTTCCAGTCTATGTTTGGGAAGTCACCCAAGATCAGGGTAAAGGGTTGAATCTTAATAGATTCGAACAGGTCTAAATAGGTGGATTGGGCATCTTGAGTCAGATTTAGGGGCTGGTAGCTAGCTATGATCTGAATAGGGGTCATGTCAATGGTTAACTGCACATGGAGTGTCTCCTGTGCATCATGCTGTTTGACCAGCCTAGAGGTGTGTATGTCTTTAATGTATATTGAAAGTCCACCTCCTTTGGCTTTACTGCCAAGTGTTTGGGGTCTGAATGTATGATAGGATGAGTAACCAGGTAAGGCTGGGGTGCACTCCGCAGTTTTGAGCCAGGTTTCTGTCACTGCACAGATATCAGCATTTTCCAGGGTTAGGAATGCTTGCAATGAATGCAGTTTCATGTTTTGACTCCTAGTGTTTAGCAGCATGACCTTTAATTTGTGTTTTGTTGAAATTTTTATGCTGGTAGTTTTAACTTCATCACGTTTCCTAAAAAAAAGGCACTATAGGGGAGGCAAGAGCCTTTGTCAGAAGCCTGAAGCCCAGGTGAGACAGCTGCAGGCATACTTTGGGCAGCACAATTTGTTATTCTACAAATCTGCAGTAATCATGATTATTTCAAGGTACTCTAATAGAAACCTCAAAAAACCTATTAAAAATACAGAGTACAGTGTGGCCTCATTTTTGATTGGAGAAAGCCATTATTGATTCATTTGATTGATTTTTCTCCTTAGTTCACCTAGGCAACAAAATAGACTTTCAGAGTAATAAGCAACGTGCTGAATATTTAGCCCTGGCCCATAGCCATACCTTCAACTGTCCAGATTTTTGCAGAGTGCCCTGATGTTCACCTCATATAATTTGTGGTTTTCTGGCAAATCAGTGAGGATTGAACTCATTAAATAGTGACAGACATTTGTGCTTCACACTTCATTTCCCTCAAAATATGCATACCATTACAAACCCTGTTATTCTAGCAACTTTCTAAGCGTACATTTTAAAACAGCAATATTTAATACCTGTCCCTATTTTTAGGCCACTGACTGCATTATTTTACACTTTGTCCAGATTTGCTGTGACAAGAGGTTGAGAGGTATGCACCCCAATGCTGCTTTCATGACTGCAGAGGTATATGTAACTTTTTTTTTTCAGTGACTAAGACGAGACTAGTAATATAAATTTGGAATGTGTAAGTGGCTAGCCCCTACATTGAGGATGCAAGAGAGCCTGTGCCCCCTGAAAAAACACTTAAATTTCAGGAAGCATGATCATCAGGGGTTTAATCTTCAGTGAGTCATAGTGGAAGTGTTTACTATATGCTCATTTTAAAATCAAGAAGAATATACATTAAAACTATGCTTGACTTTGCCGCACTGCTGCCTATCAAGCAGTGTAGCTGCATTATTTGCTTTCTTTCTCCAAATGTCATGACGATCCCTTCAGTAGTTTCCCCATAAATCTGGCCCATTATGTTTCGCTTTATGGCAGGCTGGTACACATTATTGTTCTAAGAAAGGTTTCCACTGACAGTGCTTTAACATGCAATCTCCCTCTTTTATGGTATATAAAAAGCAGGGCTATAGTAATTCAGGAAGTTGGACTTTCCATACAGGGAGGGACTTTTTTACCTGGGAATTGATTCTGGGGAGTATGCAATAGCAAAGAAAAGAAAGCTGGAAAAATGTGAAGTAGCTTGGAGGTATTCTACTACTATAGATAACTTTGGTACTGTAGCTGAACCATAAAGTAGATTTTATATATATATATATATATATATATATATATATATATATATATATATATATATATATTCAATTTGAAGGATTGAAATTTCACTTTGAAGGCTCTAAATTTCAAAACATCGAACCTCTGATCGTGGAATACCTTCAAAGTGAGTCCATACACACACACATGTATATATATATATATATATATATATATATATATATATATATATATATATATATATACTTACTATTAGTGACACATCACAATGTCAACAAAATATAATCAGCACAGAAATTTTGACAGCAAACTGCACGTGCTCTGAGATACCAACCTGGAATCTATAAATCATAAAACATATATATATATATATATATATATATATATATGTGCATTTTTTTTTTTTGGTAGCAGCCTCCTCTCCCCCTGCTAATTATATATATCAACTCAGAGACTGCCCATTAATAACAAAAGTACATATTTCCCAACCCATTATTGCTGCGACCTAATGCAATTTTCAACCATCTGTTTTGTTAACCTAATTGTACTGATGAAAGAGTTGTAAATAATATTGAACTTCAGCTAACATAAACTCTCTCCTATATCAATTTTCCAGAGGCTGACCACAAAAAGTTGACACAGCAAATATCAACATGCTACCACACATGTGCCAAGAAAGACTCTTGGCATGTGCAATATTTACAGTAAAAATGAAAACAGAAAGTATTATTTTTGCAGGGGGCAAGCCCTCTTGCACCTCCCATGTGTGTGTGTGTGTGTGTGTGTGTGTGTGTGTGTGGCGGGGGGGGGGCTGCTACACCCCGTGCGAATTACATATACTAACTCCAAAATTGCACAATATCAGGGAGAGGGCATATTGCTTAACCTTGAGAACTGTGCAGTCTTGCACACCTCTTTAGCCAACCAGATGTGATCAGTTAAACCAATGTTGACCAAACTCCCTGTCAACCAAAGGATCACACATATACTGATATATATAGTGTGTTACTTTAACCTAATTTAAGGAAAAGTCTGCATTGTATTTTTCCTGATTAATAAAAACACATTATTTTATAGATTCATAGATTCATAGATTCATAGATTCATAGATTATTACTAAGCTAACTGCCCTTGCAAGCCATTGTAAGCCTAGCCAATTATCTTATGTACTAGATACATCTTTTTACCTCTTTTGTCTTATTTGATTTAACATTGGTGGATGGAATCAGAATATTTGGTGCAGTTTTTTCATCCCTGAGACAATCATGACTTGTACTTTTACTGCCAGAAAAAAACATTACTTGAGCAAAATTTTACCCAGTTGGTCAGGCAGAAGCCCTGTCATGTAGGTTGAGAGATTTTATGTGAAGTAAGTCTGTGCTGTTTTTTTTTATTTTTTTGCTAAGATGGTGACCACGAAGCAACTGCATCAGGTAACTGCTGTTGCAGCCAATGAGCTGGTAGTAGCAGTTGCCAATTTCACGGCAATGCCAACCAGCAACTAACCATGGAAGAAAAACTTTAAGGCATACCTTGTAACCTTTGAAAGGTATTCCCACTACTGGGGTTATATCTTGATTGACAGACCTAAAATCATCTCAGCTCAGTTAACAGCTGACCCTTTAATGGCCTTACTGGACATGTACGAAAGTGAATATTAAGACATTGATAGCATAAAAAAATGGCACTGTTAGCTCAAGTGGTGTTATATCTGAGATGCTCAAAGGATTAATTTTGGCATTTTATTTTAAAAAAATTTTACGATCATAAATATGTGATTTAAAGCATATACTTAAATGGTAAGATCCTAAGGGTCAACATATTAAAAGTAAGGTGTAATACAGGTAAACACTTGGTGTAAAAGCCATGGCTTAAACCTCAATGCCAAGAAGTGAATTATAGTACCTTTTGGGAACTGTACCACCCTGAGTATGTAAGTCACCAACGAAACACCGTTAGAAGTTGATTCTCTAGTCAGGGATCTGGGAACTCATGTAGATAGTAACCTAGCTTTTGACCAAAATGTGTCCAATGTAGTAAGAAAATCCTTCTATGTTGCTCAACTTATAACCAATGGCATGGCATCTAGGTCCAAAGAGGTTCTCATACCACAGTACTTGGCCCTTTTCAGACCCATTATAGAGTAAAATGCCCCCTTCAGTATGTACCTGACTAGATACATGCAACAACTGGAGCATCCATAAAGGTTCCTTACAAAAAGAATGGAGGGAGCCAACACAGTGTCCTACACTGATTGGCTCAAGTCCTGTCTCTTACTTGGTATCATGCAAAGTTCTACGAGGTGATCTTTGCCTAGCATACAGGACATCCTACACTGATTGGCTCAAGTCCTGTCTCTTACTTGGTATCATACAGAGTTCTACGAGGTGATCTTTGCCTAGCATACAGGACATCCTTTGACCCTGTTTCGATGAACCTTTTGCACATCTGCAAAACAAACAGCATCAGAACTACTAGATTAAAAGACCCAGATTTTGCTTTTTACATGTTGAACAGACATATATGTTTCTCATAGAATTTTCATTCTACGGAACAAGCTTCCCATCGATGTGAAGCAGAGTTCCTCCTTATCCCATTTTAAGTGCAACTCGGACCAATGGATGGGTAATCAGAAATTCACCCCGGTCTGGCTCCTATGTGTCTGATGGACAGCAGTCAGTAAATCACCATCTATATTAATCAAATATGTGTTTCGCATTTGGGTTGAATGACTAGGCCCTAGTGGTCATTAGCCTCATATACAGCTCTGTACCAATTAATCTATGAAAATGCTGCAAATATTAGCCAAAGATAAATAGAAAAGGACCTTACCCACTTTGCTAAGAAAGTGCATATTTCAAACTGACCTTAAAAAACTGAGAAACTGTGCTACATTTGTAAAAAGATTGTTACTTATTGAACTTCTGTTTAAAGCTGAATAGTGTAAACTTGTGGAAAATAATATGTCAAATTCTGTTAGAGAATGGGTAAAATGTACATTGTCACCCTACCGGAGAGTAACTCCATTGTAGTTAATGTGCAGGCTGTACTAGACTCCATGAAACATGCTAGGCTGTTAATCGTTCCAACTGCATTTTGAGCATAACAGAAGTAAAATACTTAGGGTATGCATTAGGTGTGAGGTCCTAGAAAGAACAGCTAGAAGCAGTCATAGTCCATGTGGATGTGAATAACCTGAGAAATACCTCCTTGGACTATATGGAGAGAGACATGATTGAGCCGTCTGAATATGTGTCACAGTCAGGTATGGGCCTAGCATTGAGCAGCATTCTGACATCTTAAAGGATGATGCCACAATACCACAAGTGATATACTTTAATAATTGGTTTAGCTGCTGGTCTGGTGTCATTCCATAGGGTCCAATACTTGTCAGACTAGGAGGTCATGGTTGACAGGAAATGCTGCTTTGACAGGGATGGTCTTCACTTGTGACCTCTATGCTTTCAGATATTGGCCAAAATATTATTCACCCCTATAATACATTCTTTTTGCATTGCCAAACAGACAAAACTTGCAACATAACAAATGCTACCAAGGGCAAGCTAATGACATTACTGCTCAATTCTAGGAGTCTCAACAAGAAACTACACCCATTGGAAGCTCTCCTCACCCTGGAGAATGCAGACATTTGTGCAGTTACTAAAACATGGCTGAAAGCCACAGAAAGTGCATGGCCCTAATGCCTTTTATAGATTCTTACCACCCTCTGAACATGAAAGAGCAAAAGGTAGAGGTGTATCTATCTACATAAAGCATAAGTACATCTCAAGACTGGTCAAACAATATGACATGCTTGAGCTACTCCATGTCCAACTAATCATGGGAAAACACCATTACCATATTCTTGCTAGCTACAGGTCCCCAGCCATGAAACAGGAAACCCATATATCATATATGAATCACTCACCATCCAGCCCAATGCCACACTCATGGGTGATTTTATTGGGTTTATATTGTAAGTTTGAAGTTTGAAAACTTTGAATCTCATATATGATCGACATCATATGAGCAAAATTTTCAAACATTGAACATTACAACGGAGATCACTGTAGGGAATATTTCCCTTCACTTCAATGTAGTGCAATCTTGGAGTTGGTATATTTAAGTAGCGGGGGGTGTGGGGGGTGCAGGGGGGCTTGCCACCCCACATAGAGCGTTAAGGTAGGTTTTTTTATTTTTAATTTGTTTATATTGTACGTTCGAAGTTTGAAAACTTCACTCATATGGAGTCGATCATATGAGATTCAAAGTTTTCAGACTTCGAACACATAATATAGACCTGATTTTAACTACCCTTCCATTAACTGGGAGGGATACATGACCACTAATATGCAGGCCCAAAGACTTCTTGAATTTGTAAATTCAAATGCCCTGGAGTAGCTAGTCCATACTCCCACTATGGAAACAAATATCCTAGATCTTCTTCTTCTTTCGGCTTTTTTCCCGGTTAGGGGTTGCCACAGCAGATCACCTGTCTGCTCATGATTAGCAGTGGAGTTTTTACGGTGTCGAGTTGCCAGCCCGGCGCCCAACCTTCCACAGAAGGCACACACATGCACACACTCACACCTAGGGCCAATTTATAGTGTCCAGTCCACCTACAGAATGTCTTTGGGATGTGGGAGGAAACAGGAGCACCAGGAGGAAACCCACACAACCACAGGGAGGACATGCAGACTCCACACAGAAGGCACCCCAGTCGAGGATCAAACCGGAGAACCTCTTGCTGTGAGGCAGCAACACTAACTGCTGCACCACCGTGGCCGCCCAGAAAGAAATATCCTAGATCTGGTACTCACAAATATGGCACAATGCTGCCCCCCTCATGTGATGTCCTCACTGGTTAGATCTGTGATCTACCTTGAAATAAAGGTAAAACTAGTCCCCCACCTAACCCCAAAAACTTTAGGAAGTTCTCTAAGGTAAATAACTCCCTATTAAGTAATGACATGGCTAGTTTCCAATCTCCCTGAAATCCAGAAAACATAGAAACCTACGCCAAAACGAAAAAGGAACCAATAACGAAACAGTTGGAAACAGGACGCTCCTCACGAAATTACTAAAATTAATTTTCCTTTATTAACATAGAAACCTATGCAGAGGCATACAGAAAAGCCCTATACAACCATATAAACAACTGCATAGAAACAGCAGTACCAGACTGAAATAAAGCCAGGTCATACTGCAAAAACTAGACTCACTGGTGGACCACTGGTATTAATAGGTTCTATAACAAAAGAAAGAAACTCCTGTTGAGAAGTAAGAGGGAATGTGCACAATAGAGCAGAAATTCTCTCATTAGTTTAAACAAGTGAATCAGGGAACTAGTCAAGTTTCTGAAAGTAGACTATGAGGTAAAAATAACCTCCGGATTTAAGGATAACCATGACACATTTTTCAATTATGTCCACAATCTTAATGGCAACATCCACCAATGTATGGAATTAGTTATAGATGTTATCACCTATACTCAGCTAGTAGATATAGCAAATCTGCTGGCCGACACAGTCATCTCAAATTTCACCCCCCCCTATCACTCTCAGTTTTCCACCAAGAAATATCCTGCAACACTCCACCACCAATTATCACCAAAGAACAAGTTGCCACTGTGCTGTCTACAGCTAAAAACATGGCTTTAATTGGGGCCTGACAATATACCAGGTTGCCGCTTAAACAGCTTAAATCAAGACTTATCAGGCCCATTAGGATCTCTATTTGACCACAGCCTCCAGAATGGCTTTGTCCTGACAGAGTGGAGAACAGCAACAGTCATCCCAGTGTTTGCCTTACAAACACAAGGTGCAGGGTTTGAGTCTCACAAGGGATAATTGTGCAAGCCTTACAATGATGCAAAGGGCAGTTAGTCTAGTACTAACTTATGAACCTATGAACCATCTACTAACCCAGGAAATTGCAGACCCATAGGTATGACTAGTCTTATATGTAAGGCCATGAAAATATTAAGGCTGAACCTGATAAGTAACGACATGGGAAACCTCCAAACACTGGCCCCGACCCAATCCAGCTTTGTCAAGGTCAGGTCATAGCTACTGAATCTGGTGGATTTCTTTGAGAAAGCCACTAAAGCAATGGATGAGGGTCAAACAGTAAATACCAACTGCCTCAAGCTGGCCGACGTATATGACAGAATTCCCCACTCAAATATTATAAATAAACTCACAAAACTGGGCATAAATCCTTGCATCACCAGATGGCTAGCCAAATGGCTCACAGACAAGACATGTGTGGTTAAATTGGGTGAATCCAGATCCAGAAAGAGGCCAGTTACTATTGGTGTGCCGCAGGATTAATGCTGAGACCACTCCAGCTTGAAATATACTTTTCTGAAGTTAAGGATAATGTGGAAAGCCTCTGGATGACAAAGTTTGCCAACAACTTCAAGCTGCAGGCAATCATTAAATCCCCCAGTGATGTCGATTTCCTTTAGGAAGGTCTAGATTAGACAAATGATTGGGGCCAGAACCATGGCCTAAAACTAAATGTGAAAAAATGTATTACCCTACCCTTTGGGAAGTCAAATACTCATGCAAATTACAACATCAATAGCACACCCCTAATAGTAGTCTCAGAGGTGAGAGATCTAAGTACACAAATAGGTAGTAGCCTGAAGTTTGACTGTCATGTGAGGAAGGCCTTTTATGTGATGCAACTTATAAGTAGAGGTATGGCATCTAGATCCAAGGAAATTACAGTCCCGCTGTATTCAACACTCATTAAACCAATAATCAACTAAAATGTGCCATTTGACATGTACTGGACTAGGCACTTACAGCAGCTAGAGTGACCTCATAGGTTCCTAACAAAGAAAATACAGAGAGTAAACAATATGTCCTATGTGAATAGACTAAAAGCCCTTATCCCTTTACTCTGCATCCCACTAACTATTAAGGGGTGACCAATGCCTGACCTACAAGATACTCATAAATCCAGCCATGATGGAGCTGCTACACATCCACTAGTCAAAGAGCATGAGGGTCACCCAATCTGGGGATCTGAACTTTCAGCAACTCAATCAAAGCATGTTAGAAAGACAGATATGTGTCTCTGAGATCGCTCCTTCTTTGGATCAGGCTTCCTATTCGGGCAAATGATGAAGAAAACATATATTTTTTATCTTGCCATGATTTACTGCACCTCCCAAAGCTATCTACAGCAAAATAAGTACTCATTCCTAATATTATTTTGTTTTTACTCTTGTCTGCCCTTATGGGGGCAGACATCGTGATTCCTTTGGAAAGCTAAATCTGTCCCATAATGCATAGATTGTGAGAATAATTAGCCCTACCATTTGTTGTCAGACTAGACTTCCATTCACTTAGAATGGAACACCTGAAAAAAACTGCCAAGTTTGAGAGTTTGCAGCGCAAGTGTCATTGACTGGTATGCACTGAGTTTTACAAATGTTGTTCCTATTGATGCACTACACATTCTCTGAAAGAATCTTGCAAAAGTGTCAACAAATTACTGAGATAAAAAAGACTTTTCACAAAGAGCAGTTGTGCAAGTTTGAATTCCTGGCCAGGTTACTCCTTCCAACCCCCCTCCTTCAGTGGGCTACAGTCTCACATTTCCAGCTTGGCTAGATTCAACTATTTATTCAGCTTTGTATGACAATAGACTAGGGTTACCACCTGTCCCACTTTGCGAGGGACAGTCCCTCTTTGAGTAGTTGTGTCCTGCAAAAAAATTTAAAAAAATGGCAAATGTCCTGAGATTTTTAGGACAAAATTATTTCCTATATTGTATGTAACAGTTGCATAAAACAGTTCTTCTGCATCTGAAACACCTAAATGTCATAAGAAACAGAATAAGCAGCTAAAATGCTACAAGAATAAGCTTTTATTTTGGCAAAAAAGTGAAGTTTTGTCCTTTGTACTGGCCATGGGTATCTTTTGCCCTGCAAAACTTGACGTTTGTACCAAAATGTTCCACTTTGGGCATTTGAAAAGGTGGCAACCCTACAATAGACATCAAAAAAATCACAGCCTGGTGTGCCACTAAATCTGTTCCCTTGCATGTCTCTTCACTTCTGAATAACATTTCCAAAGAATAAAAAAAAAGTACGCATGTCAGTCCAGAGTTTAGGCCAATTTATCCATTTTTTTAAATGTGCACAGTAAAATATTCAACTTATAATGCATTTTGGCTGCTGACATGGTTATCTTTACATAGTTATTCTCTTATAGCATAACCCGAACTTATGGTATTTAATGATAAATTTTACCACAGTTCTCAGTTTCTTAACAATGACCTCCCAAGCCTCTGATGTGACCTAGTGCTTTTTCTTACTATTGCTTTATGTAGTCTGTCTTAGTTGTATACTTGTAGCATATTTCTCATCATCTCAGCAACAGACTCTTGGAGAAAACTTCGAAAGCAGATACTTGTATTGAAAGAGTACCACCAACTGTAGCAGTGATACCATACTCCAAAACAATGCACTCAAACATAGTACTGACAAACACAGGGGAATGTATATGTCTGAATCAAGCAGTGATGAAATTGCTAGGGACTTCACTGAGCACAATTTTACTCCAACTCTCCATTTCATAATGCATAAAATTCGCACCACACTTACAAAGACACACTTCCACCTTCCAGAAACACAGCTACCCACACCCACACAACATACCAGTCAAATGTAAGGCTTTTCTGACCTCTCTGCAAAACACTGCTGTAATGGCTTTGGCAAACAAATGAAAACAATTGATGGGTGGTGGTTCAGGACTCCCATCCGTATCTCTCAACAGTACAGATTTTTGCAGAAAGTCCAGATTCTTTGTCTCTTTTTCATAAAATTGCAGTTTTCTGTCAAATCACTGGCAAATCATTGAACACTAAAGCCAGAAATTTATGACTGGCATTTGATTTTCGGACCTCATATCCTTCAAAAAAATTCACTCTAATGCAAAACCAGTTATCAACTTTTAAGGCAGTAAGAGCAATATTTATAAATTGTCCCTATTTTTGGGCCTTTGTCCCCTATTATTTATGGCCTTGTCCAGATTTCTTGTTCTATAATGTTGAGAGGTATGCTGCCATCCCTTCCTACTGGAGCCAGTCCACTGCACTTGCACAAGTGTCCCCCTCAGCAGGGCAGCAAGCAGGTATCAGTGCAGTTTTGTTTTATAGTTATTTTACACCACACACACACACACACACACACACACACACACACACACACACACACACACACACACACACACACACAGTAAATCTTGTTGTCCATGTTATTTCTTCTTTTCCTTGGTTTCATTTCTCTTACTTGTAATGTTGCTTTTACTCATTTTCTCTCCTGCCTCCCATATCTACCCTAATTATTACTTCTAACAAATACTTTTTCTCACTCTTTCTTCTCTTCCTCTCCTCCTCTTTATCCACTATTTGAACTTTTCCACTCTGACATTTCTTTTATGCATAAATAATGAACTGCTACCCTTATAATGTCAGCACATTTCAATGCTACATAATATTGTATTTAGTCTGATAATATCTGAATAATTGAGTGGGATTTTCATGACAGCATCAAGGAACATTTTCCTTCCTTCTGTGTTTTTTTTCCTTAAGCTTTGGAATTTTCTTAATATATTGATTGATTTTCTTAGTAATATTTTATTTTATTTTTTATCTATTTCCAATTTGTTTACCAGGTTAGTCTGACTGGACACAAGGTGACCTTTTTTAGGGGAGGTTCGGGGAGAAAAGCTCCAGATATATAGTAAACAATTATAAAAAATAATAAAAATATAAATTAATTATTAAAAAAAATAAATTATACACACATAGCTGTTTTGTACAAAGAGCATAGAGCATATAAAAGGAGTAAAATCAGAGTTTTACAATTTATGCAGCATACAGTGGTTAGAATATTGAGAAACAATTAAACAAGATAATATACAACAAATATACAATTGCTTGAACATAAATTCAAAAAGAAGTTTCCATAGACAGAGTCATAAACTAGAAATCATAACTATATTGATATGATTTATATTGCATTTATCTTGTTTTAATTATGGTATATGTGTATTATTGTATGGGTCATATGTGCACAAATATTTGTATTACTCTATGTATTTACAGTATATTGACAAAGTACTAGGTCACATCAGAGGCTTGGGAGATAATTGTTAAGAAACTGACAATTGTTGTAAAACTTGGCATTAAATACCCTAAGTTCAGGTTATACTACAAGAGAATAACTATGTAAAGATAGCCATGTCAGCAGCCAGAATGCATTACAAACTGAATATTTTACTGAGCACATTAAGAAATGGATAGATTGGCCCAAACTCTGGACTGATGTGTGTGCTTTGTTTTTTTTTTTATTCCTTGGAAATGTTATTCAGAAGTGAAGAGACATACAAGGGAACAGTTTTAGTGGCACACCAGGCTGTGACTTGTTTTTCATGTCTATTGTCATGCAAAGCTGACTTAATAGTTGAATCTACCAAAACTGGAAATGTGAGACTGTAACCCACTGAAGGAGGGGAGATGGGAGATGTAACCTGGCCAGGAACTGAAACTTGCAAAACTGCTCCTTGTGAGATGTCTTTTTTATCTCAATAATTTGTTGACACTTTTCCAAGTTTCTTACAGAGAATGTGTAGTACATCAATAGGAACATTTGTAAAACTCAGCATATAACAGTCAATAACACATGAGCTGCAGACTCTCAAACTTGGCAGTTTTTTCAGGTGTTCCATTCTAAGTGAATGGAAGTCTAGTCTAACAACAAATGGTAGGGCTATTTGTTCTCACAGTCTGTGCATTATGGGACAAATTTAGCTTTCCAAAGGAATCACAATGTCTGCCCCCATGAGGGCAGACAAGAGTAAAAAAATAAATACAATCAGGAATGAGTAGTTTATTTTGCTGCAGGTAGCTTTAGGAGGTGCAGTAAATCATGGCAAGATAAAAAATATATGTTTTTTCATTGTTTGCCCGTAGTAGTCCTTTAAGCAGATCCCTTGTCAGACACTCTTCAAATGCAATTGGTATCAATAGATGGGGAATCATAAATTCATATCTTGGGAAGTACCTATGTGTCTTATAGATAGGAGCAATCTGTAAGATAGTCAATGCATATGCACAAATCCTTGCCATCCTCTTGCCCCTAGGGCCATATATTGGGTAAATTCAGGTTATATTGGCTAGACTTCTAAGGGCTCTTAAGTGGTTAGCCTAGTAATCTCCTATGAAACAATAAGAAACTGGTCTGTTCTTGGCACTATGAAGCAAGGGAGAACATTGCTTGGGTCAGCTGTATACCATTTTATCCATAGTGTTCACTGTTACAAAGTAGACAAAAGCAAAGATGCCCCTAAATTAAAATGGACACCAGAGATATATAATGATTTTAAACAGATGAAGGAAGCTTTATGTTCAGAACGTGTTTTAGCATCCCCATATTTCAGTAGACACATCTTAGATTATAGTCATGCATTAAAAGCAGGCCTTGGTTCAATGCTTTTACAGTACCTCATAGGAGATGAACACCCTGTATGCTTTGTAAGTCATAAATTAACAGAGGCCAAGTATTCCACTCTTCAGATGGAATGCATGCTAATCAAGTGGGCACTCACACTCCAAATATACTATCTGTTTATCTGGGAGTTTACATTGGTCACAGAACATATCCCCTTTACGATTCAGTGAGCATAGGATGGAAATACTAAATTTTATAAGTGGGACGTCTCCTTACAACCATTTAAGTTTACTCTACAATAGCTGCCAGGATCAATTCACCATAATGAAGCTGGCCTACTTAGGGCTATCAACCCATCTAGATGTACTGAAACTAAGGATTTTAATATGCGGGGTGGAATGAAATATGAAATGGTTGTTATCACCCTATAATGTATGAACATTATGTAAATTAATTATTTAATCATAAATAATACTTGCAAATAGTGAACACTTTGTAAATAACATGGTTTTAAAAAAGCATTACCTAGAGTGTTTTATAGTTGTATTTCCCTTTAAGGCACACAGGCACACTTATTTTTCCTAGTTAGAAAAGTTTCCAGTAAGAATGCTGTCAACAAATCATCATCCTATTGTATGTTTTATAAAAAAATGTAGGTTATAGCCATGGTAATCAGAGAAGTTAGCATCTCAATGCAGTGGGAGTTTGTGCCTGGAATAGCAGTTCTGATGAGTATGCTACCGCAAAAAAGAAACAAGCTTGAAAAACATAAAGGAGCCTGGATATTTTTTACTAAGCACCCACAGAGAAGGAAGCTGTGCTAAATCACATTCGGACTGTAAGAGACCTGATGTGACAGACTGTAGATCTTTTTTCTTTACTCATGCTGAAGAAGAGACTGTATTTTTTTCTTTTCCATAAAATCATACTATATCATGGACTACTTGCCTTTGCAACTTTAATTTATACCATTAGTGTGAATATGTGTGTGTGTGGGGCAGCTGCAGTGGTTAGTGTTGCCACCTCACAGCAAGAGGTTCTTCGGTTTGATCCTTATAGGTTCATAGGTTCATACTAGGCTATCTGCCCTAGGGCATTTATAAGCCTAGCCAGAATGTGTTTGGCTTTCGCCACCCATTTTAAATTTATTTCGCTATGCCCTTTTTCGAGGTTAGTATACTGTGCCTCTGTCTAACAGTGACACAGAAGTGATACCCGGGGTAAACCTACGATCTCCCATCCACTCATCAAGATTCCTATAGGTAATAGCCGAGGTGCCTTCTGTGTGAAGTCTGCATGTCCTCCCTGTGGTCACGTGGGTTTCCTCCGGGTGTTCCGGTTTCCTCCCACATCCCAAAGACATGCTGTAGGTGGATTGGGCACTCTAAATTGGCCCTAGGTGTGAGTGCGTGTGTGTGTGTGTGCCTTCTGTGGAAGGTTGGGCACTGGGCTGGCAACTTGACACCGTAAAACTCCACTGCCAATCATGAGCAGACAGGTGATCTGCTGTGGTAACCCCTAACTGGGAAAAAGCTGAAAGAAGAAGAAGAGTGTGAATATGTGTGTGTGTGTGTGTGTGTGTGTGTGTGTGTGTGTGTGTGTGTGTGTGTGTGTGT
>NC_056730.1:282409272-282454272 GCF_019279795.1 Protopterus annectens | reverse complement strand
TTTAAGCTGGAGTAAGCATGTAGGAGCCTGTTTAAAGACCTGTAAGCTTGTTTGCACTGGTGTGCACGCGGTTTAACCTGAATAAGCAGATTCTAGTCCGTCTAAGCATGTGTGCACACGTTTTAGCTGCTGTGAGCGTGTTTGCACTTGTATGATCATTGCTCCCCCCTGAGGAAACAGAAAGGAAAAAGGAAGCAGAAGAAATAGTAGGAAGCTAGCAGGGAATACTGGCAGAGCTAGCAGGTGAAAACCATCAGAAGCAGGCAATTACAGAGGCAGAACAGTAGCCCAACCCAGCACTTAAAACTCTGCAAACAACAGTGCAGTATGTTTCTCTCAAGAGACACTGCAGCAGAGGAGTAAGCTATTAGAAGTGAAAACTGAAAAAGCTTCACTCAGACCAAAAATGCTAGGGGCTGCCATAGCTCTTATAAGGAGACATATGCAACATGCTGAGGGTGGTGACTATGCAAATGCTGCTGGACAACCCACAGTGAGGAGACGGAGAAGAGTGTACAGGCCCAGGGTCACCTACCAGGGGTTACATGAGCTGGAGATAGGGGAGCGCTATAGAGTGGACAGAGACCTCCTAAAGCAAATTGTTGAGCTGTGCAGGCCACGCCTCACACACAGAACCAACAGAGGGGAACCCATCCCAGTGGAAACCAAGGTATGTGTTGGCCTAAGAATACTAGCAACTGGTACCTTCCAGAGACCAACTGGTGATATGATGGGGATATCACAGCCATCAGCATCCAGGGTACTGCACCAGTTCCTGGATGCCATGTCAGCACATGTCGGTGATCATGTATATTTCCCCAATTCCTGTGAGGTATTGGCCAGCAATATGTGTCTCTTCCAGCAAATAGCAGAATACCCTGAGGTAGTGGGTGCAATAGACTGCACACATATACGCATCAAAGCACCAGCTGGTGAGCAGGGTAAGGCCTACATTAACCACAAGGGCTTCCCCTCCATCAACTGCCAGGTTGTGTGTGATGCCCAGGGCATAATAATGAATGTGTGTGCTGGCTGCCCTGGAAGTTACCATGATTCCCATATCTGGCATTTGACGCAGCTGTACCAGACATTTGCCAATGGGGACATCCCACATGGTCACTTAGTGGGGGATGCTGGCTATGCACTGGAACGGTGTCTGATGACACCCATCAGAAATGCACACACACCTGAACAAGAACGCCATAATGAGGCACATGCACAAACACGAAATGTAATTGAGCGTATGTTTGGGTTGCTCAAGTCATGGTTCCAGTGCCTGGACACATCTGGTGGAGCCTTGCAGTACTCACCAACTACATGTACCCAAATTGTAATGGTATGTGCTATGCTACATAATATGATTCTGCGAAAACAGCTGCAGCAGGACCAGCATAGGGCTGGGCCAAACAGCCCCCCACCATTGCCAGGGCCATCACAGGCAGAGCGTGACTCAGAGGAGGAACAACCTGAGCCTGCCCCAGTAGGCAGTAGGAGGCATGCCCAGTATGCCTTGGCCTTGGAAAAGAGGCAACGCATAGCACATACACTGGCTCAGTAGGAACCCTGGAAATGATACCTCTCTCTGACTCACACATATAGTAAAAGGGATGCCTAAGTTGACACAACCTGCTTTCAAACATGTACAGGGAGTGTAGTATGTGCATCCAACATAGACAGCCCTGCAGCACCACCTGAGGCATGATTGCCATGTGTTAAGCAATGTAACACCATGTAGTATATGCAAACTTGATGACCCTGACTAACATCCTACCCTCACCAAGCATGATGCCACAATATGAAGACAAGATGATCAATTACAATAATTGGCTTAAGTATTGCTTTTAGTCAAAGAGGATCCAATGCCTGTCAGCCTGGGATGACATGCTGAGCAAGACACGATACTCCACCTGCTACGGATGGCTTGCATCTATCACCCCTGGCCTTTTGGATACTGGCAAAGGCTGTTGTCACCCCCACCGTGCCTTGAATAGGTAAGGCTCAAAACACAAACCCACCTCTATAGGTATCACAAGGGATAAGAACATAGAAGTAATGCTACCCAATGCCAGAAGTCTAAACTGCAAGATGCATGCAGTCCAAACTCTGCTCAGCATGGAGAATGTTGATATCTGTTCTGTAACAGAAACCTGGGTCAGGGCTCACAAGAGCACCCTAACACTACCAGGTTACACCTCATACCATGCTTTACAGCCCCAAAACATGGAACAAACTACGAAAGGAGGGTGACTATCAATAATTGTCAAGGATAACCACACCCCCAGGTTGGTGCCACAGCAAGAAGCAGCATGGACTATCCACGGGCAAGTAACAGTGGCTAAAACTGCCTCCCAGTTAGTAGCCTGATACAGACCACCCTCCTAACTCCAGGAACCGCACTTGGCCTACTTCAGAACACATGAAAATATCAAGGTCTCTCCAAACAACATTATATTGGGTGACTGAAAATACTGAAACATAGACTGGGAGCATTATACTAGCTCCAACACCCTAGGCCAAAGTTTCCTAGAATTCATAAACCAAAATGCTATGGAACAACTTACCACTCCCACAAGAGGGGTAAGCATACTGGATGTGATAATCAGCAACATGGGTACTCTATGCCCAAGATGAGAAGTGTATCCCACACTGGTAAGATCAGACCATAGAGTAATCCCACTGGATATTCACATCCTGACCCCAGAGCCTGGGCAGAAAACCACAGTGAAAAACATATGTAAAGCAAATGTTGCACTCCTCCAAACTGAGGTGGAATCCATTAAAGGCCTTGTGCCTGTGGAAAATATGGGCCAGACCTCAGAACCCTTTATAAATGCATTCTATGAACACATTCAGGAATGCATGGATTATGCAATCCCAAATAAAACCAAGACCCAATCCCATACACGCAGGCATCTGGCCTGGTGGACCCCAGCCATTACCAGACCATGCAAGAGAAGGAGGAAGCTACTACATGATAGAGCAAAACCAAAAAAGGGAAGTAATCACTGATCAGTATTATGGCAAAAAAATATGGCCACACATAAAATCCTCTAAGGCCAGATACAACATGTTGAATCTGGGAATCTTGAGGCAATATTACACCTGCCTCATGTACACAGACAACCCCCTCCTCCCCCCAACAAATACAAATATATGTGAGAGATGCAACTATTTAGCCAAACAGGAGGCTGAGCTCTCTGAACTCAGTACTGGCAAAAACAGTCAGGAGGAGAAGGTAACCACACACACCACAAACCCAGTCTCACACAGACCTATCACAACTGCAAACCAAACACATAAACACACAAAAACATTCCCGGAGGCTCCAATTAAAAATATACCAAAACAACAGAGGCCTCCAAAGCAGACACCCAAGCAACCACTACCTCAAAACATAGCACATGCAACACATAGTTCACAAAGTCAGTGTGCCAAACAGTCACAGCCCTTAAGGCCAAACAAAATGCCTGATACACTTGTAATAGGTGACTCCATAGTCAGACACACTAATGTCCCGCTCACCAGACTGAACAAGGAAAAGGTTACAGTAAGCTGCCTGTTGGGTGCTAGAATCCACCACATAACACAAGCACTCGGGTCACTCCAAAGCAAGTACAAATATGACTCAGTCATTGTCCATGCCGGTGTGAATGACCTGAGACGTACCTCCCTGGACTACATGAAAAGAGACATAGAGGAGCTCTGTGATTATGTAGTCCAGGCTGGTATGACCCTGACACTGAGCAGCATCTTACCCTCACCAAGAATGATGCCACAGTACAAACACAGAATGATCAGCTTTAACAATTGGCTCAATTACTGGTGTCATTCTAAGGGGATCCAATGTCTGTCTGCTCGGGATGACATGCTTGACAAGCCACGCTGCTTCGCAAGGGATGGCTTGCACCTGTCACCCGTGGGCTTCAGAATATTGGCCAAGGCTCTTGCCACCTCCATAGTGCCTTTTTTAGGCAGGGCTCAAAAGACAAACCCACCTCCCTAGAAAACACAAGTGGAAAAAAACTAAGGGTAAGGCTGCTCAACGCCAGATGGCTAAACGTCAAGATGCACGCTCTCGAGGCCCACCTCAGTATGGAGAACATCGATGTCTGTGCAGTGATGGAAACCTGTTTCAAGGCTCCTGAGAGCACCCCAGCACTACCAGGTTATACCTCATATCATGGTTTTCGGACCCAAAACTTGGACCGAACCACAAAAGGAGGGGGAGTAGCCATATTCATCAAAGATACCCACACCTCCAGGTTACTGGCAATGCACGAAGCATCAGAGACCATCCATGTGCAACTAACCATAGGCAAAACTGCCGTACAGTTTGTAGCATGCTACAGACCACCCTCTCAAACTTGGGAACCCCACTCAGCCTTCCTGAAGACACTGGAGAGTATGAATATCTCTCCAAATAGCATCATATTGGGAGATGTCAACTACCCAAACATAGTCTGGGAGCATTACTCAAGCCCCAACACCCTAGCCCAAAGGTTCCTAGAATTCATAAACTCAAATGCAATGGAACAACTAGTCACCACTCCCACAAGAGGAGATAATATACTAGACCTGATCATCACAAACATGGGGACACAATGCTCCACACCGGAAGTATACCCGTCATTGCTGAGATTAAACCATAAATTAATCTCACTGGAAATCCACATCCTGCCCCCACCCCCTGCACAAAAGACCACAGTGAAGAATTTCTCAAAAGCCAACTTCACACTTCTTAAGACTGAAGTGATAGCCTTCAAGGCCCTTGGGCCACTGGAAACCACAGACCCCACCACTGAATCCCACTTTCTACGGACACCTTCAAGAATGCATGGATCATGCAATCCCAAATAAAACCAAGACCCATTCCCCCAAAGGCAGCCGTCCTGTCTGGTGGACCCCAGCCATTAACAAACTTTACAACAGGAGGAGGAAGCTACTACATGACAGAGCAAAATCCCTAAAAGGGAAGGCATCTCTGATCAGTACTAGTAAAAAACCACGATCACTCATAAAATCATCCAAGGCCAACTTTGACAGAAAAATCGCAAAGGACACAAAAGACAATCACAAGGCCTTCATTACTTATGTTAGAAACCTGGGTGGAAACTCCCAGATATGCTCAGAGTTAGTCCAAAACGACACAAAATACACTGAACCCACAGACATTGCCGACATTCTGGCAGACAGGTTCAGTGCAACCCCCCCCCCCCCAAAAGGAGAAATATCTATCCCAGCGGAGTGTAGCCTCCCTAACATCTCAGATGCCCAAGTGAGAGCCACCCTCTCCAAAGCTAAAAACACAGCATTAATGGGACCAGACAGTGTCCCGGGTTGCGTGCTACATGAACTCCAAGAGGAACTAAACCCGCACATAAGGCTGCTGTTTAATCTCAGCCTTACTACAGGATATGTACCCAAAGAATGGCGTACAGCAACAGTGGTCCCACTCCACAAAGGAGGTGCTTCTACGGACCCTGGAAATTAATGCTCCATAAGCTTGACGAGCCTGGTCTGCAAAGCTATGGAAAGGATCATTATGGAACTCATAAACAAAGACATTGGGGACCTACAGACACTGGATCCTACCCAATTTGGCTTTGTCAAGGGCAGATCCTGCCTTTTGAACCTGGTCAACTTTTTTGAAACAGTCACTAAGGCCATTGATGAGGGTAAGGCGGTTGACACTGCCTACCTTGACCTTGCAAAAGCTTTCGACACAATACCCCACTCGGGGATCATAGACAAGCTCACCAGCTCAAATGTAAACCCATATGTCATAAGATGGGTTGCAAACTGGCTCAAGGACAGAACCCACAAGGTCAGAATTGCTGGAGCCATGTCAGACTCCAAGCCAGTCACAAGTGGTGTCCCACAGGGCTCTGTCCTGGGACCCCTCTTGTTCGGCATTTATTTTTCCGAGGTGCAAGCAAACATAGGAGGATTTTTGCAGAAAAAGTTTGCAGATGACTGCAAACTGGGCGCCATAATTGATACTCCAGCGGACACAAGCATCCTTCAGAAAGGCCTCATAGAAACGGATAACTGGTGCCAGAGCCATAGCCTTAAACTGAACAGCAAAAAATGTATAGTCATACCCTTTGGGAAAAACAAGGTACCCACAAATTACCACATAGGTGGTAATCCATTAAGTACGGAAGAAGTAATCAGGGACCTAGGGACACAAGTTGACAGTAACCTTTCATTTGACACTCACATTGCCAAGGTGGCTAGGAAGACCTTCTATATTGGCCACCTTATCATGAAAGCATTCACATCTAGATCAAGAGAGGTCATTGTGCCCCTATACTCTTCTCTTATCAGGCCATAATTGAGTACAATGCCCCATTTGTGATGTACCTTACCCGACACCTGCAGCAGTTAGAAAGACCCCAAAAGTACCTCACCAAGAGGATAAAGGGTCTCAAACATTTGTCATATGCTGCCCGGCTGAAGAAACTCCAGCTCTATTCAGTCACATACCGCCTACTCAGAGGCGATCTATGCCTGACGTACAAGGCCATGTCCAATCCGGAATTAATGGACATGCTCCACCTCAGAAAATCCAAATCCATCAGAGCCACGAGAGCGAGAGATTTGAACCTCAACACAGAAATAAATAGGATGTGCTGGAGGGACAGATTCATAACCCAGAGGCTCCCTACACTCTGGAATAGAATCCCAGTCCATGTTAGGCAGAGGCCCTCACTGACTCTCTTCAAGAGAAATCTTGATGAGTGGATGGGAGATCGTAGGTTTACACCGGGGGTTATCTCTGTGTCACTACTAGACAGAGACACAGTAAACTAAACCCTAAATGGGCATAATATTCACATTCCAAGGGGTGGCAAAAGCCACACACACTCTGGCTAGGCTTATAAATGCCCTAGGGCAGATAGCCTAGTATGAACCTATGAACCTATGAAGATACAAATTGTACAGGACACTAAGGATAATCACAAGGCTTTCTTAACTGATGGTAGGAACCTTGGTGGAAATTCACAGATATGCTCAGAATTACTTCAAAATTACAAACAATACACCAAACCCACACACATTGCCAACATCCAACCTGACAGGTTCAGTGCAAAATTCCTCCCCACCAAAATGCCAAATATCTATCCCAGCAGAGTGCTGGCCCCCTGACATTGCAGATGCTGAGGTAACAGCATCTCCAAAGCAAAAGACACAGCATCAATGGTACCAGATGGTGTCCTGGGCTGCGTCCAACATGAACTCCAAGAAGAATGGAACACCAAATAAAACTACTGCTCAATCTCAGCCTTACCACAGGATATGTACCCAAAGAGCAGTGTACAGCAACAGTGGTCCCTCTCCACAAAGGTGGTGCCTGAATGGATACTGCAAATTATCACCCCAAAATCCTGACTAGCTTGGTCTGCAAAGCTATGGAAAGTATCATCATGGACCTCAGAAATAAAGATATTGGGGACCTACAGACACTGGACCCTACCCAGTGTGGCTTTCTTAAGGGCAGATTCTGCCCCTTAAACATGTTTGACTCATTTGAAACAGTCACCAAGGCCATTGATGAGGTGAATGTGGTCCACACAGCCTATCTGGACCTTGCAAAAGCCTTCCATACAATACCCCACTTGTTCATTATAGATAAGCTCACCAGCTTAAATATAAACCCCTATTCAAGTAGATGGGTTGCAAACCAACTCAAGGACAGAACTGACATGGTCAGAAATGCTGCAGCCATGTCAGACTACAAACCAGCTACAACTGGCATCCCACAAGGCTCAGTCCTGGGACCTCCCTTGTTTGGTATATATTTCCCAGAGGTACAGGCCAACATGGAAGGACTGTGTCTGAACAAGTTTGCAGATGACTACAAACTGGGCACCATATCTGACCCTCCAGCTGACACAAGCATCCTACAAAACGGCCTCATAGAAACAGACAACTGGTGCCAGAGCCATGTCATCAAGCTAAATGCAGAAAAGTGTATAGTCATCCCCTTTGGAAAAACAGTAAGTGCCCACCAATTACCACATAGGTGTTAACCCATTAAGTACTTTCGAAGTAATAAGAGACCTGGGGACACACGTTGATAGAAATCTTGCATTTGACAACCATGTGGCCGTAGTGGTTAGAGAAACATATCATATACCAACCTAATCATGAAGGTATTCACATCTAGATCAGGGGAGGTCACCATGCCTCTTCAGTCATCCTTCATCAGCCTCACAATGGCCCTTGTGGGATGTACCTTAGCTGATACCTCCAGCAACTGGAAAGAGCCCAAAAGTACCTCACCAGGAGGATCAAAGGGCTCTAACAGATGCCATGTGTTGCCTGATTAAACAAACTGCAGCTCCACACAGTGCCATACTACCTGCCCAGAGGTGATCTGTGCTTGATGTATAAAGCCATATCCAAGCTTGAATCAATGCATATGCTGTACCTTGTAAAATGTGAATGCCAGTGAGCTATGCACATGAGAGACCTGAACCTCAGCACTGACATAAATAGGACATGCTGTAGTGATTGATCGATAACCCAGAAGCTCCCTCCACTCTTGAGTAAACTCCCAGTCCAGGTTAGCCAGAGAGTCCCTCACTGACTCTCTTCAAGAGGAATCTTGATGAGTGGATGGGAGATGGCAGGTTTACCCTGGGTAGCACTTTTATGTCATGGGTAGACAGAGGCACAGTATACTAACCTTAAAAAATGTCATGGCAAACTCCAGTTAAAATGTGTGTTGAAGGACAGACACACTGACTAGCATTAGAAATGGCCTAGGGCACATAGCTAGTGTTTGTCAATGTCCACCCAAGTTGCGGAATACACTACTAATGTCGGGCAAGCCTGGTTTAAGTAGTCCATAGCTGAACAAAATGCAACATGGTCATATTTGTACAACTGGCCCTTAACCAGCCTGGTGTGCTCAGTATGAATATTTAAAGCAGTGATAGGACTGAACCAGGATACTGTCCACCACAGTGAAAGTACTGAACCAGTACACTATACGATATTACAGTGTTTGGTCAGTATGAAAGAATGTTGACAACTGTATGCAAACTATCCCTTGGAAACCCTGCAGGCACAGCATAATCCCTGTTGTGTTCAGACACAAAACAGTTGGGCAGTAAGAACACAACATGACTTCCAACACACAACTACAAATGTGGTGGACCTCAGATCTCAACATATGGAAAGCTCACATTGGGCATGCTCGCACACTTTGATAAATGAGACATATGTCAGGCAACAAGCCATGGAAAGCCTGAACTGGGCATGCTCACACACTTAGGCTATGTCTCAGTATAGCAGTTGGCCACACATATCTGGCATTTGTATGTGTTAAGCCAGGGTGTGTGCAATTTTCTTGAAAAGAAATGGCCCTTTTGGCAACTGGAAGAACACACTTAATGATGTACATTCCTGTTTTGAAAGACTGATGATGTCAGCACCCTATAATTATAGCAGGAGAAGGAAAACCTCCCAGTAATGCGAATAGTGCGCTCTGCTAATGCGTCTCTCTCAAGTGTCAAAACATAGATAGGTAGGGGTTTGAATCCTACAAATGCCATGTGTGTTTTTGTCACACAGTTTGTCAATGTGTGGTGGGTGTTGCTTTTATTATTGTATGACATATATTATAGCAGTAATTTCAATGCACACATGAGGTATGTGTATGCCACATAGAGATATTTACCTGTGACCTTAAATAGTTCCTATGTGTGAAGCCTGCCTCATGTGAATACATGGAATTTGCATTACACAACTTTTTCACTGTGGTTTTCTGTGCAGGGGCTGGGGTTGGTATGTGAATATAGTGAGATTACTCTATGGTGTCATCTTACCAGTGAGGGATATACTTTTGGTCTGGAGCATAGATTCCACATGTTGGTGATGATCAGGTGTAGTATGTTTTCCCCTCTTGTGGGAGTGGTAACAAGTTGTTCCATAGCATTTGAGTTTATGGATTCTAGGAACCTTTCGCCTAGGGTGTTGGAGCTACAGTAATGCTCCCAGTCTATGTGTGGGTAGATGCAGCTGCCCAATATAATGTTGTTTGGAGACACCTTCATATATTCATGTGTTCTTAAGTAGGCCAAGTGGGTTACCTGTGTTTAGGAGGGTGGTCTGTAGCAAGCTATGAACTGGAAGTCAGTTTAACCCACTGTTAGTTGCACATGGATAGTCTGTGATGCTTCATGCTGTGGCAACAACCTGGGGGTGTGGGTATCCTTGACATTTATTGAGACTCACCCTCCTTTCATAGTTAGTTCTGTGTTTTGGGGCTGTCAAGCATGGAATGAGGTGTAACCTGGTAGTGGTAGGGTGCTCTTGGGAGCCTTGAACCTGTTTTATATTACTGCACAGATATCAACATTCTCCATGCTGAGTAGAGTTTGGACTGCATGCATCTTGCGGTTTACATGTCTGACATTGAGTATCATTACTTCCATTTTCTTATCCCCTGTGCTACCTATGTCGGTGGGTTTGTGTTTTCAGCCTTACCACCAGAATGCAAAGATGTGCAGACATTACACTTTTGTAAATAATAGTGGTGTATAAAAAACTACAATGACAATCACACTGTTAATGCATCAGGCATGCTGGGATATACCCACAATGATATCATTACACTGTACTGATAACAACATAGGTTCATAGGTTCATAGGTTCATACTAGGCTATCTGCCCTAGGGCATTTATAAGCCTAGCCAGAGTGTGTTTGGCTTTCGCCACCCATTTTAAATTAATTTTGCTATGCCCTTTTTCTAGGTTAGTATACTATGCCTCTATCTAACAGTGACACAGAAGTGATACCCGGGGTAAACCTACGATCTCCCATCCACTCATCAAGATTCCTCTTGAAGAGAGTCAATGAGGGACTCTGCCTAACCCGGACTGGGATTTCATTCCAGAGTGAAGGGAGCCTCTGGGTTATGAATCTGTGCCTCCAGCATGTCCAATTTATTTCAGTACTGAGGTTCAAGTCCCTCGAGTGTGTAGCTCGATGGGATTTGGATTTTCTGAGGTGCAGCATGTCTATTAATTCCGGGTTGGACATCACTTTATACGTCAGGCACAGAGCACCTCTGAGCAGGCGGTATGCCACTGAGTAGAGCTGGAGTTTCTTTAACTGGGCAGCATATAGCATCTGTTTGAGCCCTTTGATCCTCTTGGTGAGGTACTTTTGGGGTCTTTCTAGTTGCTGCAGGTGTCTGGTAAGGTACATCCCAAAAGGGGCATTGTACTCAATTATGGGCCTGATGAGGGATGAGTAAAGAGGCACGATGACCTCCCCTGATCTAGATGTGAATCCCTTCATGATTAGGTGGGCTATATAAAATATTTTTCTAACCACTTTGGCCACATGGTTGTCAAATGAGAGATTGCTATCAACTTGGGTCCCCAGGTCCCTAATTACTTCTTCTGTACTTAATGGATTACCACCTATGTGGTAATTTGTGGACACTTTGTTTTTGCCAAAGGGAATGACTATACACTTTTGGGTATTTAGCTTGAGGCCATGGCTCTGGCACCAGTTGTCTGTTTCTATGAGGCCCTTTTGGAGGATGCTTGTGTTGGCTGGAGAGTCGATTATGGCACCCAGTTTGTAGTCGTCTGCGAACTTGGTCAGCCACAATCCTTCCATGTTGGCCTGTACCTCTGAGAAATATATACCGAACAAGAGAGGTCCCAGGACTGAGCCTTCTGGGACGCCACTTGTAACTGGCTTGGAGTCTGACATGGCTCCAGCAATTCTAACCATGTGGGTTCTGTCCTTGAGCCAGTTTGCAACCCATCTAGTGACATAGGGGTTTATATTTAAGCTGGTGAGCTTATCTATAATGCCCAAATGGGGTATTGTATCGAAGGCTTTTGCGAGGTCCAGGTAGGCTGTGTGGACCACCTTCCCCTCGTCAATGGCCTTGGTGACTGTTTCAAAGAAATCAACCAGGTTTAAGAGGCAGGATCTGCCCTTAACAAAGCCGAACTGGGTAGGATCCAGTGTCTGTACGTCCCCAATATCTTTATTTATGAGGTCCATGATGATCCTTTCCATAGCTTTGCAGACCAAGCTAGTCAGGCTTATGGGGCGATAGTTTCCATGATCCGTTGAGGCAGCACCTTTGTGGAGAGGGACCACTGTTGCTGTACGCCACTCTTTTGGTACATATCCTGTAGTAAGGCTGAGATTGAACAGTAGTTTTATGTTTGGGTTTAGCTCTTCTTGGAGTTCATGTAGGATGCAGCCCGGGACACCGTCTGGTCCCATTGATGCTGTGTTTTTTGCTTTGGAGAGGGCGGCTCTTACCTGAGCATCTGAGATGTCAGGGGTCAGCACTCTGCTGGGATAGATATTTGCCCTTTTGGTAAGGATGGGGGGGAATTTGCGCTGAACCTGTCAGCTAGGATGCTGGCAATGTCTGTGGGTTCCGTGTATTTTTTGTCATTTTGGACTAATTCTGAGCATATCTGGGAATTCCCACCCAGGTTCCTAACATAACTAAAGAAAGCCTTGTGATTATCCTTAGTGTTCTGTGCAAGTTTTCTCTCAAAGCTGGCCTTAGATGATTTTATGAGTGCCCATAGTTTTTTGCTAATACTGATCAGAGATACCTTCCCTTTTTGGGATTTTGTTCTATCATGTAGTAGCTTCCTCCTTCTATTGTATAGTTTGTTTATGGCTGGGGTCCACCAGACAGGACGTCTGCATTTGGAGGATTGGGTCTTGGTTTTATTTGGGATTGCATGATCCATGCATTCCTGAAGGTGTTCATAGAATGCGTTTATAAAGGATTCTGCAGTCTGGGCCGTATTTTCCACAGGCCCAGGGGCTTTGAAGGATGACACCTCAGTTTTGAGGAGTGTGAAATTTGCTTTAGAGAAGATTTTCACTGTGGTTTTCAGGGCAGGGGGTGGAGTCGGGATGTGAATATCCAGTGAGATTAGTTTATGGTCTGATCTTACCAGTGAGGGATACACTTCTGGTCTGGAGCATAGAGTCACCATTTTGGTGATGATCAGTTCCAGTATGTTTTCCCCTCTTGTGGGAGTGGTAAGAAGTTGTTCCATAGCATTTGAGTTTATAAATTCTAGGAACCTTTGGGCTAGGGTGTTGGAGCTAGAGTAATGCTCCCAGTCTATGTTTGGGTAGTTGACGTCGCCCAATAAAATGGTGTTTGGAGAGACCTTCATATTTCCCAGTGTTCTCAGGAAGGCCGAGTGGGGTTCCTGGGTTTGGGAGGGTGGTCTGTAGCAGGCTATAAACTGGGAGGCAGTTTTTCCCACTGTTAGTTGCACATGGATAGTCTCTGATGCTTTGTGCTGTGCCACCAACCTGGAGGTGTGGGTATCTTTGACGAATATTGATACTTCCCGTCCTTTTGTGGTTCGGTCCAAGTTTTGGGGCCGAAAAGCATGGTATGAGGTATAACCTGGTAGTGCTGGGGTGCTCTTGGGAGCCCAACCAGGTTTCTGTTAATACACAGATATCGATGTTCTCCATGCTAAGGAGAGTTTCGAGTGCATGCATCTTGTGGTTTAGACTTCTGGCATTGAGTAGCATTATTCTTAGTTTCTTATCCCTTGTGATACCTATGGAGGTGGGTTTGTCTTTTGAGCCTTGCCTAAAAAAGGCACAATGGGGGTAGCAAGAGCCTTTGCCAATATCCAAAAGCCCAGGGGTGACAGGTGCAAGCCGTCCCTAGCGAAGCATCGTGGCTTGTCGAGCATGTCATGTCAGGCTGACAGGCATTGGATCCCCTTTGAATGACACCAATACTTGAGCCAATTGTTGAAATTGATCATCTTGTCTTCATATTGTGGCATCATTCTTGGTGAGGGTAAGATGCTACTCAAGGTCAGGGTCATACCGGCCTGGGCTACATGCTCAGCGAGCTCCTCTGTGTCTCTTTTCATGTAGTCCAGGGAGGTACGTCTCAGGTCATTCACACCAGCATGGACAATGACTGAGTCATATTTGTACTTGCCTTGGAGTGACCTGAGTGCTTGTGTTATGTGGCAGATCCTAGCATCCGACAGGCAGCTCACCGTGACCTTCTTGTTCACCCTGGTGAGCGGAACGTCAGTGTGCCTGAAGATAGAGTCACCTATTACAAGTGTATCAGGTGTGTTGTTTAGCCTTAAGGGCTGTGACTGTTCGTCACACTGGCTTTGTGAGCTATGTGTTGCACGTGTTTTGTTTTGGGGTAGCGGTTGCTTGGGTGTCTGTTTGGAGGTCTCTGCTGCTTAGGCAGATTTTTATTTAGAGCCTCCGAGTATGTTTTTGTGTGTTTATGTGTTTGGTTTGCTGTCATGGTAGGTCTATCTGAGACTGGAATTGTAGTGAGTGTGGTTTCCTTCTCCTCCTGACTGGTTTCGCCAGTACTGAGTTGAGAGAGCTTAGCCTCCAGTATGGCTATATGGTTGCATCTCTCACATGTGTTTGAATTTGTTGGGAGGAGAGGGTTGTCTGTGTACATGAGACAGTTGTAACATTGCCTCAAGATTCCCAGATTCACCAGCTGGACTGGTGAGGAGATTGACAACTGACCTTTGGACATGCTAGAATGGTATTGGGAATTCCTTTATAATTGAAAAAAGGGCCAATGGGGAACGAGGTACTCAAGGGAAGTTTGTGAGGGTGTAGTGCTTTTAATATTTTAGTGCTGACTTATATAATTGCTTTAGTGAGCAAGTGCCGGGTAACTTAAATGCAATGTGTTACAGGTAACTTAAATGCAAAAATGACAAACAGTAACTTTCTTTCAAGTGAAACATGATAATATTACTACAGTTCTATGTAGTCACCCTGCGCATCAGCACCATGTTATCCTGTTCCTGCATCAGTGTGACAGATTGCAGGAGGTGGCACAGTTTCATCATATGCACAGGGTGTGTACTTGGTATGCCTGAGTCTGCCACTGATACACCCAATCGACTTGTATGTGTGTGTGTGTTAGTAAGGGACAACAGTACAACATGGGGCAATGTTGATGCAGTGTGTGTGTGTATGTGTTAGCCCTAGGTGTTAGCATTATGCATGTGTGTATGCATGCACACAGTTCCACCTCATGGCTGCCATATACGGGTGTTTGTGGACAGCCACAGACTGTACCTGCCAGGTCATACAGATCACTGTCTCTGGCCACGGACACGGTACCTGTGCCTGGCATGGGTGCTATGGACAGTATCAGGTACTAATCCAGACTGGGTACTGTCATCTGAAGCAGTTGGTTGATGACTGGACACATGTCCCTGCTGGGACTGTCCAGAGCCACGTGCATGTGGTCTCCTAGAGCGGTCTGATGACAGCACAGACCCAGCATTGCTGGGGCTGGTACTGGCACTATGGGAGCGGCTGCAGGTTTGTTGTCATCCGCGACGACTGCCAGCTGCTGATGTTGCTGGCATACGTCCACGTCGACGTCTCACCCGTCCTGCATTGCCCTGGCCCATGGACATGTAGTTGTGGAACAGATCTAATGTGTCCCCCCAATGTCTGTCAATGACCTCGCCGACAGTACGGATGGCAGCCGCAACATCACGCATAGTGTCATTCATAGCAGTGCGATGTGCTCTAAGCTCCCTCAGACCCTGTCTGGTGTACTGTTCCATACATGCCTGTGCCTGCATTACAGCCTGGAACATATCTGAGGTTGAAAGACCTCTGTGGGCACGTCTGACAGGGGCAGTACGACCACGGATGCTCCCACGAGAACCCCTGGACATCTGCCTGTGTGGTACCATGTCAGGACTCTGGCCACGGCTGCTGTGAGGGAATGCATGTGCCACTGATGCCACATTACCCTGGTCAATGCCCACTGTATGCTGTCCCTCAGCTAAGGACATTGGTGACAATGGATGTATCGGCAGGATGACTGTGCACATTGATGAGGTTGACTGCTGTGTACTGTCGATTGGCTGACCAACAACAGACCCTGACACACCTCCCTGTGCCATTACACATGTATCATCATTATCACTATCCCCAGCAGTGGCTTCAGGTTCCCTGCTGCACACCACCAGAGCAACACCAGAACCTGTGAGAGGAAGACAGGAAACACAGTTTACAATGTGTACACAATGTTACCACAGATGCACACGGGCACATGCACACATGGGCACATGCACACATGCGCACATGCACACATGCGCACATGGGCACACGCACACATGCGCACATGCACACATGCGCACATGCACACATGGGCAGATGCACACATGGGAACATGTGCACATGCACACATGCACACATGGGTGCATGCACACATGGGCACATGCCCACATGCACACATGCACACATGCACACATGGGCACATGCACAAATGGGCACATGCACACATGCACACATGCACACATGGGCACATGCACACATGCACCCATGGGCACATGCACATATGCACACATGCACAAATGCACACTCCTCAGTACATGAGATACAAACACACACACACAAACACACCTGCAATCCAACACATAACAATACTGTTTGAGGGTATTATTACTATTATTATCATTAGTATTAAAAGTATTGTTATTACACACTCACCAGCATGGATTGGCTGTCTTGCTGTTACTCCAGAGGGACCTGCACAAATAAGACAGTTATTGTCAGTGAGCACAACTGTGCCATTGATACTGTGAGTATGATACAGTACAGTAGTACAACAGTTGGCTTTCACAGGTGTACTGCTGATATTGACAATATAAATCTTGCACAATAATGTCCAGGATAACAGCTACAAAACACAGTGCACATCTCACACGTGCATAAACTACCAGTGCAGAGAACAGTCAACTACAGATATGGCATGTTACCTGCACACTCCATGTCCACATGCTGGGTGGCTCCAGCCTCCATCATTACACATGTCTGTGGATGTTGTTGTTGTTGGGCTGGAGCCACAACACTTAGGAAGTGCTCCTCCAGTCTGGTGAGGGGGGGTGTATAGGTGCCCCACCACCTGTGGCAAGCTGTTGCCTGTGGATATCAGATGCACGCTGACGGACATTTCTAATTAAATCACTGCAGTGATGGCGTACCTGCTCATATGTCCGGTTATGCATGCCTATGTCATTTACCCGATAGACAAGGTCTTGCCACAGTGCAGCCCTCTCCTGCTGGTTCTGGCTGGTCCGGAAAAGGAGTGTTGAAAAATCCCGCACCAGGCTCTGGTGTATCTCCTCATCCTCTGCTGCTGAATAACAGGGGTTGTGCTGATGCACCATCACCCTGGAAGGAAAAGGAAAATATGTGAGCAAGTAACATGGCGCACATAATACTCTACTGTACTGATATCTCTGAACTGCCATATATAGCATCTGTCTGTCTATCAGGGGATACATATGTAAATTACCACATATCAGTGCTCAGCTAACAACTGTGTGACAGTGCCTGCCACACTCCTTACAGCAAACTAGTATACACCAGCACTCAGCACACTGTTTGAGGTCCAATGCACAACCTCACACTGGGGGTATGTATTAAGGTAATGGATGGGGAATATTGTCATCCCATGCAATGCATGCAATGTACAGTTACAATTTCAATGGTAATGCACCCTAGTCTTTTCAGCCATACCCCTACCTACACTGCAGTCATATATACGGAACCGCAGCACAACATATGGCAATGTAGTATGTTTGTATCCCAATAACTGACACATCTATCTCTGGCCTCACAGCAAGGACACACACTACCACACTGAGCAATCACACCATTACAGACCTTGCACACAGTCAGTGGCACACTCATTCTACCTCACATAGTTGGTATTGCAATGAGTACATGTGTGTGTGCATTGTGTCATAGGTGGGTAGTATGCTATTGGCCCTGGGCCTACAGAAGCATACTGTTAGCAACCTTCAACTACATATGTATGTCCAGCCTTCACTAACAGTTGCAGTATGTCCCATGCCCTATGCACATCTTCATATAAATATAGATACAGACTGCTAACACATATGGAGGGTTCACAGTATGTAGATTATTAGATTATGTACTTTACATTACCTTTGTTTCTGACTGCTGTTTTGGATGGCTTGCTGCTGGCTGGCTTGCTGCTGGCTGGCTTGCTGATGGCTTGCTGCTGCTGTCTTGATGTTTTTTTCTTTTTCTTATTTTTTTTTTGGTCTCTCTCTCTCTCTCTCTCTCTCTCTCTCTCTCTCTCTCTCTCTCTCTCTCTCTGTCTCTCTGTCTCCCTGCAGTTGCTGCAATGATATTATTGCATGTGTGGACTGGGAGTATAGGCTGCTTTTGTAGGTATCTGCACATGTACATGTGATGGCCTCTGCACCAATTGTTAGCCAGCATTTACTAATTGCATGCAGCCTGCTGTGTGGTAATTGCAGTTCTCAATGTGATGTCAGGACAGTGCTATAAAATGTTAGGTTAGGTAGGTGTAGCCCTTTCAGTTATTCAAGGTGGGCACCATGCTGGTTTGCTGTGGACACTGTTCTGTGAGTGTAAAGGTTGGTATGTCTCTCATATCCAAGGCTGTGTTGTAGGCACTGAAATGCATGTTGTACTGAGACCTGACTGTTGCTTCTTCCAGTTCATTCTTCTCAGTGTGTATGTTAACTGACACCTAATAATACTAATACTGTTTACATGGGAGTATGTGCTTTCCTGTGGGACTTGTGGATTAACTGGTATACAACAGTAGCTCTTGCAATTTGTTGCTATGGCTTCACTATTTAGCCTTTACATTCACTCCTTGAAGGCCTGCTAAGTGTCTTTACTGGAATTTGTTGCTATGGCTTTCCTATTTTCCATTTACATTCACTCCTTGTAATGCATGATATATTTCTTTCAGCAGCAATTCCTTATATGTCTGGTGTGGTTTGGTGGTACTGCATGAAGTCTGGTAAGGCCAAGGTGTGGAGTTTGACACCTACAAAGGTATCTTATTTTGCTGCTGAGCAGTAGTGGGGCCTTGTACTTTGTACTAACAGTTATGAATATCAGGCACATGCAGTGCTTGTAAACTGCTATACTGTCCTTATTTTATTAGATGGCTACATCCTTTGATATTTCTGGGTTGTACTCCTACATGAGGGTGTGCTTGTGGAAGCAATTCTACAGCTATTCACAGAGTGTGTGACAGCAGACAGAATGATGTGCCTGTGAGTTTCTGACACTTGCAGGCCTCAGATACTCTTAGGTGTATATTTTAGCAGCCTCAGGGAATGGTACATATCAGTGGGATACACCTGTGATATATTTCAGATATTCTGCAGTTGTGACTGTGGGGTATTTTGAGCATATGTATTACTACACCATTTCTGACATGCAAGTAGTGTGTACTTTAACTAATTGAGAGTTACCATTACGTGAGATTCCACACCTTTCTGCCTACTGTTAGTACATTTCACAGGGAGTCAGTGGGGCACAGTTAACATTTGTTTGCAAATCAGGAACATCCCTGTAAATCAGTCACAGTTGCGAGGTCTGGCCTCTTATCTATTCAAATATGGCGGTGTTTATCTTGCTCTGATAGTGTGTGTGGCTTGCAAGGTGCTACTGTCACATTATTACCTACTAGCATGGCTGTTTCTCTTATCACACTAATGTAATGCAATTCCACAAGAATTGCCAGTAAAGATACAAGAAAAGCTTTGTGTAATAGCCTTCCTATATTCCCTTTACATTCAGTCCTACTATTTCATGATATATTGCTTTCAGTACAAAGTTCTTGTATATCAGTCATGGCTTAGTGGTAGGTCATGCAGACTAGTGTTTCCAAGGTCCTGGGTTCGAGACTGACAGAGGAATTTTATTTTGCTGCTGAGCAGACTACAGGCCTTGTCATTCAGAGTGACTAAGGCACTTTTAAGCAGTTGTAAGCGGGTTAGCGCTGGTTTGCGCAGTGCTCACGCATGCGCAATATCGCTTAGCTTCACACACACACGCTTAGCTAAGCCCACACAAGTGCACACCCGCTGACTACTGCTTAAAAGTGCTTACTCTCGCGCACACCCGCGCTAATTTCTTTTAAAGAAAAGAAAATGGGGAGATAGGAAAGTGGTGAAAAAGGGGGCACAAAGAGGGTAGGACAGTAGGAAAACAAGCTTGGGATTTGCAGGAAGGATGTTGGAAAGGCCCATAGCTGCCCATTTCTTTATCAGCAACAGCTGTGCATATGTGTGTAATTTGGTGTGAAATTTGAAACCTTCCACCCCTGAGAGAGGGGTGAGGACAACAAAATATGTTGTACAGCCAATTGTAATTACCAGTTGACATGTCCAGCAGACATGTCTGCAAAATGGGCAGCTATGTATGGGGTGTAATTTTTTTGTGGGAACAGAGTGCCCTTTTTTTATTTTTTTTCAGGTGAGAGTGGAATGTGAGGTACAGGAAGTAGGTATATTTGGGGAGGTAGGTAGGGGAGGTTAACAGAAAAGACAAACAAGACGAATACAGGGGCGGAGTATGACACGTGGGGGGAAACACAATTGACGGGAACGGATGTTTGGATATCGCGAGCCCATGAGCCCACAGATGGCAACAGTGGAACTGAGATCCCCACCCATGGGCAGTTGCCACTGCACCTTCACTGCCCAGAACAGGGCTGTGCTGGGGGCTGTGTAGGACAGGCAGGCACACCCATGAGTTGCGCCACCCGTGCCTCAAGCTGGCGTAGGAGTTCAAGCACAGAATGCCTGATCTCGCTACGCACCACAGACCGGACACTTTGGAGGGTGAGTGGACGTTCTCCTCCGGCCATGCTTGCAGAGGGGGGACGAGCCCCATCCCCTGCAGCGCTTCCACCCAAAGGTGGCACAGGGCCACTGGAGGAGGTTCCGGCCTGGGCACTAGTGCCAGGTGCACTCGCCAGCTGAGGTGGGAGAGGTGGGTCCGCTGGAACCCGCCTTCCCTGTTGTCCTATGTTTAGCAATATTTTATGACATTTTCATTTAGTAACAAACAATACCATTCAAAATTAGTTGTAACAGCATGCATCAGTATTCCCATTAACCAAACACCCATGAATTCCAAACATTGAACAGCAAACATAACACATGCATATTTTGAACAACAGTACACAATCCAACAGCATGCAGGGTTGATTGATGGCAACAGGCCATCAGGTTTGGATATGTGAACAGGGCACATGCATCAACGTACATGCAAATATGTATAAACCAACAGGACAAATGTCCATGGGAATTAATTGTGAATACACATACCCAGTTTGGTGTGGAATGGCATTATTTGTGAAAATAGGGTAGGGTGAAGAAATATTTCATTAACAACTTCAACTACCTATACATATGCTGTACATTTCTAGTAGCTGCAGATATATATACTCTACAGGTCTTAGTGCAGTTTCCTATATGTAACCTTAGGAATGTTGGTGATGGGAATGTTACTGCTACATTAATATACATTGCATTTTTATTCATACACGTTCATATCTGGCTGTGTTCAGGTACAGCATCCTGCTACATTTGATTTACATGGCTCTAGACAACTGTGGATGTTCAGTATTTCATACAACCATACTATCTCCATATTGCAAGGGTACAGCAACATATCCAAATTGTGGGACAGACACATTCCAGCTTCAGTACTTTATTACAAACATTTCACTCTTTGGTTGTGGCTGTCTCATTCATTTCATTATGTACTGACTGCAGTATAACTTTATTCAAGACTTATTACAGCTTTCTTGGTCAATTCATACCTCTTTCTCACACTCTCACTTGTTTTATTTTTACAATTCAAGACGGTACTTAATTTTAGGCATTATTAACATTTCTTACTTGGTTACAACAATCCTTTCCAACAGACTCACTTGTTTCATATGGCAGATTTTAAAAGGGCATGTATTTGACACATGTCTATCGTCTTTAGCTTGTTTACCAGTAATTTTCAGGCTGAAGCAAGTTATCTGATATTACAATACAGGTGGAATATCTCTATTTCAGACTTGTTTAATTTTTATTTCTGGATTACAGGCTGCATCACTTATCTAATCATACAGTACTAGCAGAATCTTTCTTCTAGTGTTATTTGAACTTTATTAATATGTAATAACACTGAACTCTTTTACAAGCTGTCTCACTTATATTCTATAACAATTACAGCAAAATAATTACTAGCCTGCCTGGTGGCGCAACCGCACCAGCCTATCATCATAGGCTCGCTGATTCACAGAACGCACACCTGCAGCTGTGATATAAATGAAATAATATAGGAACATACATCTTCATAATGTCAGCTAGGATAATTTCTTACATACTTAATTACATGGATACTTACTCAGTAGTGGGGCGTTGGGCATTTGCCGGGCCTCCTGGATCCAACGGTTCAGTTGGTCCTGCTTTCATCTCTTCAGGTCTGCATGGTGGTGACGGACCTGTTCACCAGTCCTTGGTATGTCTGTGGCACTGGTGAGATCATGTGCCAACCAGTTCCACGCCTCTGCCTTGTAAGCACCCCAGAGAACCTGGCCCTGCATGAGTTGAGCCTCATGATCGTGGACTAGGAGCCAAACCATATATTTGGACTCCTCAACACCTCATCTCTGTGCTCGGAAGCGACTGCCCTCTCCTACACCTGACAACCTGACTGCAAATAGGTTCCTCAATCAGTTATGCTGTGTATTCCTGCCTATGGGGCTTATATATGCCATTTTTCCTGCACTTATCTGTGATTGGCCATTTTGGAAATGTATCAGCTTAAAAAAACCTGCTTTGTCATGCTTCTATTTCCATTCATTCCTATATATATGCTAATACTGCATTTCTCAGTACAACTGTCATGGCTTAGTGGTTCAGTACTTTGACTATGATGCACAGTATCCTGGGTTCAAGCCTGGGCATTGCCTTTTTTATTTTACTAATGTCTAGACAGGCTAGGTGGTGTGTGTGTGTCTGTGTAAATGCGGCTTTGATACAGCTTGCTCAAAGTTGCCCGCCGGTAAGCCAGTTGGCACACTGCACAGCTCCGCGCAAATGGCTTACGCTGGTTAACGCATATTATGCTGTGTGAAGCGTTGCTCAGCTACAGGTACAAAGTTTCAGCGTGTTAAAATGCTGCTCAACTCCGGGCACTCATATTACACCTGTTAAACCACTGCTCACCTGCGGGCAGTCATACTCAGCTTGTTAGAGCGCTGCTCAGCTATGGGCACTTATAAAAATTTTTATTTTGTTATGTCAGATTTCTTCAAAACTACATGGCCCATTTCATTACATTTTACTTAAATTATAGTTTTTTATATATATATATATATATATATATATATATATATATATATATATATATATATATATATATACATATATGTCAGGGGATTGTTTTGTGCTTATTTCACTAAAAATAGAAAATGATGTTGTTGGGGCTCGAACCGTGACTACCTCCTCTTTGGCCAACGTCTCTACCGCTATGCTATTGCTACTTGGCTTAATTTGCATATTTAGATCTTATATGCTTTTTCAATGACTGCTAACTGTGGCTGAGCGAAGGGCACACCCACGCAAACGAGCGCAATTACGGGCAAGCATTTTTGAAATTATAAAAAAAAAAAATTAAAATGTTGATTTTTACGTTTTACATTACAGTTGGGTTTATAGTCTGTGGGGGCATGTGTGGTGTTGTGTTTCTTGACATTTCCGCGTACTCGCTCGTGGGAGTTTACTTTCAGGACTGTGACTCTTCTGGGGGCGTGTCCCTTTGCAGAACTCGCCGTGCGGACATGCCCCCTACTTTCCTACACGGACCGTGTTAGTCTAGGGTGTGATTCAGCATGCCCTCATGAATATGCATGGCATGTTGACGTCACACCGTTTAACTGCAGCCTCCGTGTAAGACATATTAACTCTTACACAGAGGTTTCGTGAATCCTGCCCTGTATTTGTCAGTGATGAGCTGTTAATCATTGCATTGTTATGAAAGCAAATTCCCTGTCCCAAGTCACAGGACCAAGGACTCAGTAAGTTAATTCCTCATCTTGAGGATCATGTGCAGTGAAGACCATGGATGCACAGAGTACACTACCCCAGTCATGCATTGATCGTACTGTGCACCAAGGAGATTACTTGTAGCAGACAGCTAAGACTGAGGCCTGTTTCCTAGAGGGGCTGTGTAAACTGCATAAAGATTCAAAAAAGGTATTATTCTGTGGCGGTCTTTAACAAAAGGTTGCGTTTGCTTAAATTTAGGACTGAAAAGCCAAGAAGGCTAGTCATTCTCATTTCATTTTCAAAATGAAAAGAAAGATGTTCTGTTATTTTTATTTAATGATTGGCTGTAGACAACAAATTCGCTTTTTACATGTGTATGTAGATCTAGATATAGATATAGATATAGATATACCCCAGGATTCAGCAAGCTCTGCACGGCATACAGGAATAGTGCAAGAGCTGCTGCAGGCAATATGGCTGATGTGCGATCCAGGAATGAGCTCCTGGGCCGTGCATGAGTGCTCCTGCACTATTCCTGCATGGGCGCAGCCCCTGTATGCTAATTACCTCATTTGCTGGTGAAAACCATGCAAATTAGGTGATTTAGTGATCCAGGAAGCAGGCAGGCGTCCATGCTGGAATAGTGTAGACTGTAGAAATGTATTCAGCCAGTAGCTGAATATATTTCTGAAAACTACAAAACAGAGGCATGACAGCTCATAAAAACACATGTATTAGAAGGGTTAGGCATGCTAAAGGCCAAATATATGGTCATAGGCAAAATTATAAAAAATAACTTTTTTGATTTTTAGCCGATTTTGGCCGTTTAAATGTAGAGCAGTGGTGCGCAAATGGTATCGGCCCAAAAATAATTAAAAAAAAGCAGGAAATAAGCTTTTAAATGAAAATCATAATTTTGCCATAATAGTCAATGGCATGCATAACACAACAAGACCATGGAATAGTGGTTGCTAAGGGAGAAGGCTGAGTGTCGGTTTTGTAATCATGCATTAGTCAATCCTATGCAAATCAGGGCAATGATACTGAATCACAGATTTCTCCTCAGTGCTAGCTTGCACCCAACTGTGTAGGTGCAGTAATACCATGGTGTGAGCCTAAGAGCTAGATTACTTCATAAGGGGGTGTGTCATGCATGCTGTAAGCTTATTGGAGCTCTGTGACCCGTGTTTGCCCTTAGCTAAGCACAACCAAGGAAGGGGGTGTATCTGAAGCTGCCTAGCAGTATTTACATTGCCTAAATGGGTGTGCACAAAAAAAAATAAAATAAAAAATAAACCAGGAAATAGCAGCTCCGTTCACATCTGAGCACTGGGTTTGCACTGCGTGCCACGGGGCTTAAACAGGAAGGCAATGGGAAGGGAAAATAGCAGTAGGACAGTAATCAAGGAGAACTAGCATAGCTGGCAGGTGAAATGTATCAGAATCAGCCAATTACACAGGCAGCAGCCCAGTGCAGCCCAGCACACTGCTATAAACTATGCAAACATCTTTCCCTCTGGTTTTTCCCACAAACTCTACACCACCAGTGTACACAAATGGGGAAATTTTACCTAACAAAAGCAACAAAATAATAGGGGCTGCTTTCACTCTCATAAATCAATATGTGGAAGAGGCTGAGGTTGGTGAGGATGAGAATGCTGATGGCCAACCCACAGTGAGTAAAAGGAGAAGAGTGTACAGATCCAGGGTAATCTACTAGGGGCTACATGAGCTGGAAATAGTGGAGTGCTATAGGGTGAGCAGGCACCTCCTACAGCAAATTGTTGAGCTGTGCCGGCCACACATCACACAAAGAACCAACAGAGGGGAACACATCCCAATGGATACCAAGGTATATGTATGCTTAGGAATACTAGCCACAGGTACCTTCCAAAGGCCAACTGGTGATATCATGGGGATTTCACAGGCATCAGCATCCGGAGTAGTCCACCAGTTCCTGGATGCCATGTCAGCACATGCCGGTAACTGCATATATTTCCACAACACCCGTGAGGCATTGACCAGCAATATGCATCTCTTCGACCAAATAGCAGAATAGCCTGAGGTAGTGGGTGTTATAGACTGCATGCACATACACATCAAAGCACCACTCGGCAAGTGGGGTAGGGTCTACATAAACCGCAAGGGCTTTCCCTCCATCAACTGCCAGGTTGTGTGCGATGCCCGGGGCATTATAATGAATGTGTGTGCTGGCAGCCCTGGAAGCTATCACGACTCCCACATCTGGCATATGACGCAGCTGTACCAGAGATTTGCCAATGGGGATATCCCATATGGCCACCTAGTGGGGGATGCTGGTTATGCACTGGAGTCGTGGTTGATGACACCCATCAGAAATGCATGCACACCTGAACAAGAACTCCATAATGAGGCACACGCACAAATGAGAATCATAATAGAGCATGTGTTTGGGATGCTCAAGTCACAGTTCTGGTGCCTGGACATATTAGGTGGAGCCTTGCAGTACTCTCCAGCTACATGTACCCAAATTGTCATTGTATGTGCCATGCTACACAATATGATCCTGCGGAAATCGCTGCAGCAGGAACAGCATGGGGCAGGGCCACACAGCCTCCCACCATTGTCAAGACCAGCACAAGCACAGAGTAGCTCAGAGGAAGAACAACCTGAGCCTGCCCCTGTAGGCAGTAGGAGGCATGCCCAGTATGCCTAGGCTTTGGCAAAGAGGCAACGTATAGCACATACACTGACATGGTAGGAACCCAGGGAATGACACCTCTCTCTGACTTGCACATACAGTAAAAGGGATTCCAAACATGACACTACCTGTGCTTAACCATATATAGAGAGTGTACTATGTGCATCCAACATAGTCATCCCTCCAGCACTATCCTCAATACTGGCACAGCCACAAGGTAAGTCACTCTCCCTGTCAATTGATGAATGGAGTAGTATGTTCTGCTACTTGTATCTATGGTACAGATGTGAGTGTGCAAGGGAATCGGGTGGCTGAATGGGATGGCAGCAGAGAGTAGACATCTATATGGGCAGCATGAAATCCATAACAAATACTGGTGTCAACATAGTAGGCAGTACTAGACAAGGTAACAAATCCCACTGCAGGACATGTGGTGAGCCAAATGTGCGTTCATAGGACACACACATGCATGTCAGTGAGGCTCACATACCCAACAACAGTCTCTGCCAGCAGGACAAGTGTAGATAACTACAAAGAAAGGCTGTGCTAAGGCCTCTGATTGATGGCAATGAAGAACAGCCCCCCTCCAGACCTACAAAGACAGACTACAGCATGTCAGGCAGTTGGATGTTAGTTCTGAAGGGTAAGAACTCTAAAACTAAAAGGTAGGTCAATAAAACCTAAGATCTGTACTACACTGATATACCTCTAGTCTGCATGATAGGTCAGAATACAGAATGAAATGGAAGCCAACAGAGTACCTGAAATACCAGTACAGTCATAGCAAATGTTTACAGTTGTCAGGTGTGCCTCCCCCCACAATTCTATGTAGAAATGTAATAACATCCACGTGTGGGTATAATAACAGTGGAGCACAGATTACCTGAGCTGTCTAAATAAGCAGGATAGATTGGTGCACATGTACAATATGCAGGGCTCTGTGTGTTAGGTTGTTGTGTGTTGTATATTGTGTGAAAGTGGTTAGCAAGTAGGCATGGACGGTTGTGTCTCAGTGGCCTATGGTCAGTACTGTTGATAACTGAGCCAAGTTCTAACAACTGCAGTGCCAAACACAATGCATCCCAGAAAGAACCAATCGAGCAGTAATTCATACGGATGTAATATCTGTCACCATCTGAAAGATGGACATGACATGAATGTGGGCCCAGACATACACACAGTACACAGGTGGAAGTACCCAAGACAGAGAGTGTATAAAATGTTACTGTCAAATGGGCACACCTTTGGAATTGTACATACAGGGTAACAGCACATTAGTTGTCTGTGTAGTATGTAATACTGATGTAGTCTGGCCAAACACTGGCAGACCACAAAAGGCACAGTTAAGAAGTACTGAGAAACCGCTGATGTCCCCACACAAGCCAGCATAAGGGGAATGCCCCACGTATATCTGTGAGTCAGCTGCAAGAAGCTTCCATAGCACACATGCACTCAGCTCACCCCACCATCAGCCACAGGTTCGTCACAAGTCATATCCCTGCTGTTGGGAATGAGTACAATATGACCCCCACTTCTGTATTGGAATACCCACAGAATGCAGCATGCTGAAGAGGTGTCCCATGCAGGTGTGCCCCTAGCTATAAGCAGCACCCAGCCAGCTTCCACACCAATGGATTAATAAGGACAGAAACTATTGCCATTAACACCTTGCACACCTACCCTATCACCCCAGGGAAATCCAGTGGCTTGCAGCCTGGAACTGTAGGAGTGACAGAATGCAGTGGCCTTCTACAGATGGCCTGGATCACTACCAAATGCCCTACAGTCCTCTGTCAAAGGCCTGTATCTCACCCGTACTGCCAATGTATGTTATCTCATGGATTCCCAAATAACGACATAATACAGTCCACAGAACACAAATGCAAGGCCATGTTGACAAATTCCAGTAGCATGCCCACCATGTCCTACTGCATGAACTGTGGACCAATCCCTAAATATTGCTGGGATGAAGTGATAACTATAGGAATACTTATCAGATATTGCTTGCATAATGTTAGGAAGAGGATAAAATAATGGGGGGGGGGGGGTAGAAGCATGGATGCCATAGAGTGTGTGGAGTCTGAAACTCTGATGTGTACCCATACTATCCCTGCCTGCAAACCCAGGAATGGGTGGCTAAAAACCTGCTCATAAATGACAGTGAGAAGGGGAGATGAACAGATATATGAGCCCTGCCTCTAGGTAACCTGTGTGAATCTGTACAGCTGAAAGGTATGGCCACAGCAGGGTATGGCCATTCTTTCACGTCAATAGATGTACAAGCATGAGATCCTCAGCCACCACAGTACCAAGGTGCTGGACCATTTACACAGACCCATCAGCAAGTGTCTGCAACTCCCCCTCCAGAATGGCATGGTTGTGCAAGAATATGTAGGCTACAGACCACAATACTGGACACAGCTTCATTCATCTTGGATTCCCCAGGAAATTACTGTGAGCAAATGCGTATATCTGTCAGTAGTTGATGACATAATACATCACAGAGTTATACAGTACATATGACTGAATATCTCTGCTAACACCAAAACCATGTATCAGAAGGGTCTATATTAAATTGTCGAAAGCCAACAATGTCGAATCTGACATTGTCGATAAAAGAATAGCGAAACTGCAGAATATCAAACAAGTAAACGGAAATCTCTGTAAGGGGAGATTTCCATTTACTTCAATGTAGTGCAGTCTTGGAGTTGGTATATTTAAGTAGCGGGGGGTGTGGGGGGTGCAACCCCCCACGTGGTAGGTGCAGGGGGGCTTGCCACCCTGCCTACACCGTTTCATTTTTTTTTCTGAACATTCGATGTTTTAACAGTTTGATCACTAAAGGTCGACCTTTAGTGATTCAAACTGTTAAATATTCAAAGTTCTAATATAGACCCTAGCAGAAGCAGCACAGACACAATTAGTTACAGTATCCCACTATCCTTTGCCCATTGTGACTCCATATTGTCAACCTATCTACAGATAACTTGCAGAAACAGGTTGCTAGCTGTAGGTGTAGAACACAAATGCCTGCACTGGAGTACAACCTACCTGGAATGGATTCACACATTCAATACAGAAGGTCATACTGGGCATGGTCCCACACTTAGATAAATGAAGCCCATGTCTGGCAACAGCAGTGGACTATACATATCTGTCAGTTGCAGATGTCTGTGCACACACAACACATTGCCCACCAGTCATGCTTTGAACATACATCGGATAGGAATACATACATATATCCAAGGACAACTCACTATAATAGGTCAAACATACACAAACAGAGATGTAGAGAAGAGTGAGACAGACAGTAACAAATAGCTTTCCACCATGAGGCCTGTCCCACCCACCACACATCCAATTGGCCAATATCACATGATGTGCCAATGTCTATCACTATAGACATTTGCTTCTGGTAGCCCTCAGCACTATAGTGCCTGTGGTGCTTGTGATAACTGTGTAACATGACAGTACAAGTCATTATTCATCTAGCAGTCATATATACAGTCCTGTCAAATGTAAAGTTGTGTGTGACTTGAGTGTTGTGTGTTTCCAGAGGAATAGTTTATGGCACATTCACACACACTGCACTCCCCATTGCCCTAGTTTAGCTAGCAGGCTGATGTCAGTCACCTTGAAATACCCCTTTGGATAAAGATCATCCCTATCAGCTCCGTGGTTTGTGCAATAACTGCATAATGCTATAGTATGATATACTAGTTAGGTAGGAGTTCTAATCCCTGACATGGCAACTATGAAACTGTGTGTGTGTAGGTATCAATGATTTTGAGGCCATTCATAGACACTACACCTCCCATTGCCCTACTTTAGTAAGGCTGCTGATGTCATTCACCTTGAAATACACCTTTAGAGCCTGCTATATTTACAGGTACATGTGTATTCCCACATAAGAAATATAGTCCGGTGTTGTGGCAGTCTGCCTGTAGTTTGCACAGTGCTTTCTGACATGCCTAGCAGATCAGTGTATTTACCCAGTGTGATGTTATGTCCAGATATGTGTCAGATGTACTGTTGCAGGGCCACCATAACTGTTGTGTATTTCTGGCAAAGCAGTGGGATGCTGTACAGATGCATGTCACTAACTAGTGGGTAGTATGCCAGCCTATGACCTATGTTCCTCTGGTTATTATGTGTCAGGACAGACAGGAGTATGTGAATGCATAAACTGTGTGAGCTTATCTATTCCAGTGCTTTCGTAATATCCCCATTTACATGGCTGTAAACATCCACTTTGTCAGACTTGGTCCACACATCTTGCACTAAGGGATTCTGTGTATACCTCTGGACTGACTGGAGTGTGTCAGACTGTCCACATTTGTTGGTCATACCTCTGCTGTATTCCACAGAATCATTACTGTGATTTGTGTGATACTGTACTATGATGATCTTATGATGTCTGTCAGTAACTGATGGCGTATATGTCAATATCATATGTGACTTCCCACACATTTCTGTTAAGACAACCCCTGTTACAGTAGCAAAAGTCTGTGCTATATGTTACATATGTGTGTATGTATATATATATATATATATATATATATATATATATATATATATATATATATATATATATAACACAAATATATATACATATATTATATACATACCTATATATATATATATATATATATATATATATATATATATATATATATATATATATATATATATACAGATAGATCTATAGATGACCATATATATAACGGAATATATACAGATGTATAAAAATACATCTATATAAATATAGATGTGTATGTACATGTATACATATATCTACATATGTGTATATATAGCCATATCTTTATGTGTAAACATGACTGTTGCATATACCTTCCCAGATGTATCGCACTGTATTTATCTGATATGTGTATATTTAGATATAACAACATATTTGATTCAACACTAATATCACTAACAAGTACTACACGTCTGTAGAAGTCAAAGCAGTTGTTCAATACTATTCAGTATGTGTACTGACAGATATATTGGAAAAAACAACAACCATCTTCACAGCTGAGATGGCTTAGTGGTTAACTGCTGTGACTCTAGTGTACAATGTCCTGGGTTCAAGACCTGTAAGGCTTGTTTATTTATTTTCTGGGCAGAACAAGGGCTGTTGGATACAGAGGAGTTAAGGCAGTTTTGAGCAGCTTTAAGCAGGTTTGTATGGGTTTGCATGATGGTAAGTACTGCTAACTTATGGTTAAACATATAGGCGCTTATACCATTTCAGCTTCGCTTACCAGTGTGCAAATCTGTTTAGCATTTATATTGCAGCAATGCTGAAACTTGCTAAACATGGCTCTGTCCTGGTAACTAGTGATCACATTTCAGTCTGATAAAATAGCAGGGTAATGACATTTTTAATAAGTGTATTTAATTCCATGTACATAACATGCATCTATGTGCTGTCCTTACAGTAGCAAGGGGTGTGCATCTACTGTCTGGGACACCTGAGTGTATATGGCTTGTGCAACACTCTATTCCATTTGAATGTGTTACATACATGGGTGGTATCCCAGGTTATATGCAGTCACACTGGCATGTAGTGTATCATTATGTTACTACTGTTGACAGTGCTTTCCCAAGTAAGAGTAGGTTGCAGATTGTAGTACTGGACCCAAACACCCCTGAATGCAAAGATGGACTGTGAGTCCTCAGTGTCATGTTCTCAGTGTGTGAGCTGTGTGTTATTAAGTATTCCCTACTGGATATTGATCTGACATGTGGATGTTAACTGTAGACTACTGTGTGTATAGTTCATGTCATTGAGGCCTGCTGTCATGTAGTAATGGTATACCTATCGATGTCAAACATCTATCTGTCAACACATTCATCCTAATGCATAATCAGTTAACTAGCTGATGTCTGTCTGTCCTCTGTACAGATGTGCAGATGGCAGGTATCCATCTTGGCTGCTTACAGGCACTCTATGCTTGAGTGACACTGACATGTCTGCCCAGCTGTGTTATGAATGCCACAGCTAGGAATCCCCACCCTGTATGCACCACATGCCATGAATACCTCAACTACACTACCACAGTCAACAGAACATGCTTGGGTACAGGTCTCCAAGACAGACACTGACTGTGTAATGTAATACATGTTGCATACATGTCACCTCACTGGGCCTCTGCAAGAGGCACCCAGATGATTTGATGTTGAATTTAACTCTCACCCTGAGGATCAATCCAGTGGCATCAGTTGATAGATGGCCTGCTGGCAAATGGCAGGTGTCATGATACTACTGTACCCACATCCCCTACTCTTCCCATCTCTCCATGGACAATATTCTGGTACACACCTATGAACTCCTGCACCTATGGACCTCAGTACTGACAAATGTGTCAGTGTGTATTACTGAGAATAACAGTGTCTGTGTGTTTGTAAACCAGTAGTTGATAATGCCCTGAGGTCCTTCACACCCACTGCACCCCCCTATTGTCATAGTTAGATATGACTGCTGCTGTAATGGACATTACATGTACCTTGTTACACTCTTCAATCTATGGGCTACCTGGAGCTTGCAGTACCAGTACAACATTGTTGTACAAATGGATAGATAGGCATGGGTTACTTCCAGGCAAGTGTGTGTATGTGTGCAAGTGTGTATAGGTTCATAGGTTCATAGGTAGGTACTAGGCTATTGGCCCTAGGGCCTATATAAGCATAGCCAAACTGTACCCTGGCTTTTGCCACCCAAGAAAATTATTTGCCTGTGTTCCTGTTGAGCAGAGCCACAGAAGTGATCCCCGGGGTGAATTTCCTATCTCCCATCCAATCATCAAGATTTTTCTTGAAGAGTGCTAATGAGGAGCTTTGTTTGATATATATAGGTAGTTTGGTCCAGAGTATGGGAAGTCTCTGAGACAGGAATATATCCCTCCAGCATGTTCTGTTTATTGTGGTGACAAGGTTTAGGTCCCTAGAGCGTGTAGCTCGGAGGGATTGGGATTTCTTTACGTGAAGCATGTCCAACAGCTCTGGGTTTGACATAGCTTGGTATGTTAGGCAGAGATTGCCTCTGAGTAGGCGATATGTGACAGAGTAAAGCTGGAGTTTTTTTAGATGGTCTGCCTAGGGCATCTGTTTGAGGCCAGTAATACTCTTTGTGAGGTATTTCTGTGGCCTTTCCAGTTGTTGTAGGTGTCTTGTGAGATGCATACCAAAAAGAGTGTTGTACTCTATAATGGGTCTAATGAGTGATGAGTAGAGGGGAAGAATGACCTCTTTTTTCCTGGATGAGAAACCTTTTGTGATGAGGTGTGCCATGTAGAAGGATTTCCTGATTACTGTGGCAATGTGATTATCAAAGGAGAGACTACTGTCCACCTGTGTCCCAAGGTCTCTTATCACACTTTCGGTGTTAAGTAGACTGCCACCTATGTGGTAGTTCATGGGTACAGAGTTTTTACCAAAAGGGATGACAATGCACTTTTTGGCATTGAGCTTGAGGCCATGGCTTTGACACCAGGCATCTGTCTCAGTGAGGACCTTTTGTAGGATGTCCACATCGTGTGGAGATTTGATTATGGCTCCTAGTTTGCAGTCATCTGCAAACTTTGTTAGCCAAAGACCTTCTGTGTTAGCCTGTACTTCAGAGAAGTAGATACCAAACAGGAGAGGACCTAGGACTGAACCTTGTGGTACTCCACTTGTCACTGGTCTGAAGTTGGATTTAGAGTCTGGTACTTTCACAGTGTGGGTTTGGTCAGTGAGCCAGTAGGCAACCAATCTTGTGACATAGGGATTTATACCTAGTTTAGTGAGTTTGTCTATAATTCCAGAGTGGGGGATGGTGTCAATAGCCTTGGCGAAATCTAGATAGGCTGTGTGTACCACCTTACCCTCATCTACAGCTTTGGTGACTGTTTCAAAGAAGTCTATAAGGTTTAGGAGACATGATCTGCCTTTTACAAACCCGAACTGGGTAGGGTCCAGAGTTTGGAGATTACCAATGTCATTGTTTATAAGTTTCATGATGATGCGCTCCATAGCCTTCCAGACCAGGCTTGTTAGGCTAATGGGGCGGTAGTTCCCGGGGTCCATGGTGGCTCCCCCTTTGTGCTGTGGGATAACCGTTTCTGTGTGCCATTCAGTGGGCATAAAGCCTGAGGTGAAGCTATGATTGAACATGGTACTTAGGTGGGGTGCCAGTTCATTCTGTAGTTCATGTAGAACGCAGCCTGGGACATTGTCAGGTCCCATGGATGCTGTGTTCTTGGCTTTGGAGAGTGTGCTTTTTACCTGTGCAGTTGTGATTACAGGTACTTTGTATTCTTCATGTATAGAGATGGACATTTTAGGGGATGAGAGAATGGTAAAGTTATTACTGAATCTATCTGCCAGGATGTTGGCAATATCAGTTGGTTCTGTATATTTAGTGCCATTGTGCTGTAACTCAGAGCAGATCTGAGAGTTGCCATTGAGATTCTTGACATAGCTATAGAATGCCTTGTGGTTGTCTTTAGAATCAGTGGTGATTTTGTTTTCGTAACTAGCTTTGGATGATTTTATGAGGGATCTCAGCTTCTTACTGAAGCTGACCACGGAATTCCTCCAATCATGGGATTTTACTCTTTTTTTCAACAGTTTCTTTCTTCTGTTGTAGAGTTTGTTTATAGCAGGGGACCACCAGATCGACTTCCTTTTTTTGGAGGATAGCATCTTGGTTCTGTTGAGGATTGCACAATCCATGCACTCGTGTAAGTTCTTATAAAGTGCAATTGTATAGGATTCAGTATTCGTATCTCTATTGTCTGTCAGCATGGGTGTCGTGAAGTTTGCCACTTCTGTGTTAAGAAGCGTGAAGTTGGCTTTGGAGAAATTTTTTATGGTGGTTTCCCTGATGGGGGGGGGGGTGGGGCTGAGATGTGGATGTCTAGGGTGATTTGCTTGTGGTCGGATCTGACCACCAAGGAATTGAGCTCTGGCTTGGAACACCGCTTGCCCATGTTGGTAATGACCAGGTCTAGAATATTGCTGCCCCTGGTGGGGGTGTGGATAAGTTGATCCAAGGCATTAGAATTTATGAATTCCAGAAAATTTGAGCACAAGAGTTGGTACATGAATAGTTTTCCCAGTTAATGGTGGGGTAGTTGAAATCGCCCATTATTAGGGTGTTAGGTTGCATCCTAATATTTTCCAGTGTATCAAGAAATGAGGAGTGAGAAACCTGGAAACCTGGGGCATGGTGGGGGATCCGTAGCAAGCTACAATTTGCAGTGCAGTCTTGCCCAGAGTTAGTTGCACTTGGATAATCTCAGATGCATTATGCTGAGCAACTAGCCTGGAGGTGTGGATATCCTTAATGAATATGGACACGCCTCCACCTTTAGTGCTTCGGTCAAAGTTAGGTGGCCAAAAGGTGTGGTATGAATTATAGCCTGGTAATGTAGGGGTGCTCTCTGGAGCCTTGAACCAGGTCTCTGTCACTGCACAGATGTCAATGTTCTCCATTTTAAGGAGTGCCTCGAATGAGTGCATTTTGAGGTTTAGACTTCTAGCATTGAGTAGCATTACCCTCAGATTTTGCTTGCTTGTACCTGTTATGGTGGTGAATTTGTCATTTGAATCTTGCCTTAAAAAGGCACTATAGGGGTGGCAAGAGCCTTAGGCAGTATCCGGAATCCCAAGGGCAACAGGTGCAGGCCATCTCTGGCAAAGCATCATGGTTTGTCCATCATGGCATTCCAGACAGACAGATACTGGATCCCCTTAGAATGACACCAGAAGCTTAGCGAATTGTTGAAGTCAGTCATTTTGTCCTTGCACTGTGGTATCATTCTGGGTGATGGCAGGATGCTACTCAGGGCTAGGGTCATACCTGCCTGGGCTACAAAATCAGAAAGCTCTTCCATGTCTCTTTTCATGTAGTCCAGGGAGGTACGTCTCAGGTCATTCACACCAACATGGCCAATGACAGAGTCATATTTGTACTTGCTGTGGAGTGACCTGAGTGCATGTGTTATGTGGCGGATCCTGGCACCTGACAGGTAGCTGACAGTGACTTTCTCCTTTTTTAGCCTGGTGAGTGGAACATCAGTGTGCCTGACTATAGAGTCACCTATGACTAGAGTGTTAGATACATTGTTATGCCTTATGGGCTGTGGTTGAGTGGCACACTGAGTTTGTAGGCTATGTGTCATCTCGGTTGTGTTGGGGGCTGGAGGTTGCTTGCATTTCTGCGTTGGAGGTCCCTGTTGCTTGGGTAGATTTTTTTGAGAGCCTCCAAGAATGGAGGTGTGTTTTGTGTTTCTATGTGTGTGTTTTGATGGTGTAGTTTTTGAGGGACTATGTGATGAGTGTGATGTGGTGCAAGTGTTTACCTTCTCCCCTTGACTGTCTAGTCCAGTCTTGGGTGAAGAGAGCTTTTCTTCCAGTTTGGTTATATAAGTGCATCTCTCACAGGTTGTAGTGTTGGTTGGTAGGAGGAGGGGGTTGTCTGTGTACATGAGCCAATTGCTGCATTGCCCCAAGATGCCCAGATTCATCAGGTAGACTGGAGAAAACACTGGGAGCTTACCCTTAGGCATGCCTGGATAGGTGCTTATTTATTAAGTACTAAAAATTGGTTTCCTCTAGGCAAGTGTGGAACGTTGAGTGCTCTAGTAATTTGTAGCTTATTTAGTGCTTACAATGAGGTCTGAACAAGTGCTGAGCTCAAAGAAACAGATTTGAGTGCTGAAACTAGGAAATTGGCTAGTTCTAAGAAACAAAATTAAGCTAGAAGGCTTCCTTCCAACACAGAAAGGCTTGGGGGCTCAGAAGCTTACAAACAGTCCTGGATACAGCAAATCTGTATCTGGACTAGACAACTTATAGGAAAGGCAGGAAACAAGCTTAGAAAATATATTTGTAGGATACAGCATTCTGAGGCCACATTCTCCTAATCCAATACACCTTGCCACACAGTATAAGGGACAGTGATGTTGCTGACCGTAGGAGAGCCATGACAAAGCATCACACTTCTATCACTGTGGCATGTGCAATAGATACATATCCCTGTAGTAGCACTCTTGAGATAGACAAGGGGTTGTATTGCAGTCCTGGTCAATGTGTGATGGTGGGTATATCAGAGTATTATCGTGGGTTTCAGTGAGTACAATATCCAATGTGGGGTGTGGGTGCTGGCTATACTGTCTTTACACCATGGTAGTCGACTGTATGGGGACCACTGTCACCATCAACCATACAGGTAACTGATTACACTATCCAGCCCAATGATGCATATGCTGTGTACAACATATCTGCAACAGAATGGGCACACTGACAAGGTAGTTAGCACTGATAAACCCAGGTCTCTCAGATGTGTGTATGACTGTTATGTGTTTGTCAATGTGTATATGACAGTATGTCACACTATGTATTGTTCATAAACAACCAGTACATCCCCTATTACCATACTGTACAAGGCCTGATGATCTTCTTCACTTAACATGTAACCTGGAACACACCTCACCCTAAAAGCTGTGTGGTGTGTTCAATTAAGGCCACGCACATTAGTAGCAATAAGTTCCTAGGAAGGGGTTCTAGTCCCAGTGTTGCCAATGTTGCCAAGTAAGAGTGTGTGTGTATGTGAAGGGATCTACTTCACTTTGCAGAAAATACATGTCCCAAGAGATCATCTGTCCAAGAACTGACTGGCAAATGCTAACATTTCACAGGTATCATCTTATGGAAATTCATTCCATAAAAACTAGTACTAGATGTGTAAATGCCCTCTTCCCCACTGTATATCTGTACAGCGATACTGGGGTTACTATATATAGCTGGGTGTGGATCTTGTGGACACAACCACCTTCATTGATATTATTGTTAAGTGTATCCTCCCACTTAGTCAGCTGTAATACTGTACCATTTATGTTAAAAAGTAGCTGTCAATCACACTATCTTCAGTTCTACACCACCCTACATCCTCCAATGGGTAGGGCTGTGACACCCACACCAGCAGACCTATGATTACTAAGTTGAGGATTGCATTACCTTGGGGAACAGGACATATACCCTGCTAGTAACATTGTCAATGACATTAAACTAGCAGACTGATTATTTCCCAATGTGATGTTGTGCCTACTCTGTTGTGGTCAAATTACATAGGCTAAAATGGGTTCCTTCCAAAAGTACATACATCCATGTGTACAGTATTCTCTGTGTATTGCATCAACACCAAAGCCTCTCTGTGTGTGTGTGTGTGTGTGTGTGTGTGTGTGTGTGTGTGTGTGTGTGTGTGTGTGTGTGTGTGTGTGTTACACACAAACATGTGGTGTGTATCACCCAGTACACTTACCATTGTCCACTGTAGAAAGGCTACTGACATCAGCCACCATGCATTCACCTGTATACATCCCTCAGACCTATCAGGTATGTGGCACATGCAGTAACTGTTATACAGATCTGTGACTTGTGTTCAGCTGTACCCAGGATATGGCACAGTCAAAGTGTCACCACAGTGCCATACCTCTTTTAGGAAGCAACAGCAGACCAACATCTTGCTGACACATAGACACCTACAACACAAACAGAATACATTATGGAGACCACAATCACTCAGTGTTAATAAAAGCTATAATGCATCATGGCTGGACAGCTACACATCCTGACATGTAAGCATTAAACTTTAGTGCTGAACACATGTTATGCAGCATTACATTGGTATACAGTAGTACAGTCACCCTGTGCATCAGAACCATATTAGCCTGTTTCTGCATTGATGTTATGGATGACAGGGATGTGGCACAGGTATCAGCATATATACAGGGTGTGTTTTGAGTTTGCCAGAGACCTAGGCTGAACCATTTGTTTGACATCATGTGTGTGTGTTAGGGGGTTTTATTATTAATTGGGCTGTACAGATGTGTTGTTTGTAGGCATGGGGTTGCTCTAGCTATGTTGGTGATGCGTGTGTGCATGCATGCACACAGTTCTGCCATGTGGCTGCCCTATACAGGTGTTTGTTGGACAGCTGCAGACCATACCTGGCAGGGTGTGCAGTTCACCGTCTCTAGCCACAGACATGAGAACTGTGCCTGCCAGGGGTTCCATGGGCACTACCAGGTACAAGCCATGATATGGTACTCTCCCCTGATAATGACATATGTTTACTGGATCTGGGTCCCTCTTGGGACCAGCCAAGGCCATGTGCACGTGGCCTGCTATATTGTGGTATGGACAGCACCCCCTCTGTAGTGCTGTGGCTGGTACTGCCTCTACGGTAGTGACTCTGACTTGTTGCATGTCCATGTCGACCTCCACCTGTTGGTGTTACTGGCCTATGTCCATCCCACCATATGCTCAAGCACAGACATTCCATGGCCGAGGATTCCTAACATCTCACCCAACCGTATATCCAGGACTTCTGCAAAATAATGGTGGGTACCTGCAAGATCATGGATGTTGTTAATAACAGCAGAATGAGTAGCCCTCTGCAGTCTCAGACCCTGTCTGGTATACCATTCCATACATGCTTGCACCTCCATGATGGCCTACAACATGTGTCTGGTGACACCAGCTGTGGCACTTCTGCCAGGGGCATGATGACCAGCAGCCCTTCTATGAGCACCCATGTACATCTGCCTGTGTGGTACCTCGCTGGGCATCTGGCTATGGCTGCTGTGTCTAGACACATGTGCCATAGTCACCACACTGTCCTGCCCCATGCCACCACCTGCCAACTGTCCCTCACCTATGGCCACTGCTGATGGGGTATGTACAGGCAATGTGACTGTGTGCGGAGATGGGGTGGATAACAGTGGGATGTCAAACAATGGCACAGCTTCAGCCACTGACAACCCTGCCTGTGTCTCAACACACTTATCATCATTGTCAGAGTCTGTATGGACACTAACATCAGTTTGCCTGCAGGAGGGGCCCTGACGCACCTCGCCACCTGTGAGGGGAAAACAAGAAATGCACTTTAAGACCTGTACGTCATTGCTTAACTGTACACACACACGCACACACACACACACACACACACACACACACACACACACACACACACACACACACACTCACTTACAGGTGAGGTTGCACAAAGATATTACACACAGACCTCTCATTGCCCATCTGTTGACATGCATGACATATGGCACTCAACAGCATGCACTGCAGCTATAGTCAATCCCTGTTACCAACATTATACATCTCTGTGATGCATGTGTTGTGTTAGTAGGTGATGCCCCTTCCCCTGGAACACACTGCACCCATGTACACAGTATTGCTGTGCACCTGTTCAGCACCCTGGCATGTACTGTGCACCATACCTCACAGGTGTACACGCCATTTATGAATGTGTATATGTGTGTCAGTTATGTTTGCTCGGCTGCTCACATCCCCTATGTGTTTGTCTGACACATACCTGGGATGATATGTGGACAGATGTCAATAATGAATGCCTGATGTCTGATTTGCAGATCTCATCATCAGCGGTGCATGTATGACCAATAAAATACAATTACACTGACAACCTTCAAACCTTACTGTTGCTATGAAGAGTGTACACACCCTTATTGACATGGCACCCTCTTCCCTTATATGCCTTGGGGCCATAAGACTGCATATGTTAACAAAACACGAACCTGATATGTGACATATGACCTGTGCAATCAAGTGCAGTATCAAACAAATGTGTTAGTTGTGCAGATGATGACTGAGATGCATATGCGCACACCCTTAACATGATGGTTTGTTGCACCAACTGTTAAGTGTACTACAGCAGTCCCTATTCCTGGAAGGGGTATACTAGCATGGCCCATCTGCACTTGCCAGTATTTGGTCAATCTGCCCTACAAATGTCCCCCATCTCTGCAAGATTGCAAGGTCAACTCATGTGCACAGCCCTTGGAGGTCACACAGTGCCTTCAATATTGCTGTGGAGTCAGGGTTATGTCTGCCACAATTCATGACCTTGACTGTGTGCAGATACAGCCATTCCTAGTGAGCTTTGGATGGCTGCTTCAGTTCACTGTTGTATTTCAGGATGACACTCATCCCCATCCACAGCCTTTTTGCAGATGCTTGACAACTATGGGCTACACATGAGTGTCATTTTGCAGTGTCCCAAATTCAGAACACCATGTGTACCGGCCTAGTCCCTGCCAATGAACGCCAAACATACAGGCATACACTGGCACCAGCAAGGTACAAATGGGGATGGTGGTCCTGAGGTGTAGTGAGGTGTTGCTTGTGCAGCACATGTATCTTAATTGATACTGTCTGTAGGTTTTGAACTTGGTCTTTGTACACCATTACACATTGCAACACATGCCTTTGGGGGACTTTTGATGTTATGCATATGCTACCTGTAGAGAGGCCTGGCTGATGTTTCCTGTGGAACAACTGTCTCATCTGATTACCATAACTCATGGGCCACACTTATGCAGAGTCCAGGTGATTGTCGACACAGGTACTGCACAGCCAGTACTTGCTAGACATTCCTGCAACTTCCTCAGTGTTGTGGCATGTTACTAGGCAGCCTCCATGACCAGTTTGCAACATGTTTTGTCATCTGTCTTGGATGGCCATCTGTTTATTTTCTACATTAATGTTGTCCCATACATCCCTGTCACATACATGACTGTCTGCACTGTTTGCCATGGTATATGCAATGGTGAGATAAGATTATATGTCCCGCTCCTGCATGCTACCTGTTGGGTATGGGATCCATTCCATGGCTTGCAAGATGTGTGCAAACCATGGCTGTCTCTGCTGCAAGTGAGTGGGCAAATGTGATGGACATACATCTTGGACAGCAGACCATTTCTTGGTGTGACCTTGAGGACCTCTACTTGCTGGAAGATGCATACTCATGAAGAGTGAATTCTGTCAATACTTCAAAATCTGCTTCCACAATATCTTATTTGGAGCGTTTGCACACATATGCTTCCAGTGTTTGTTAAGGTATGTATTCCCCATATTTGCTGTCCTAACATAGAATTCCATATTACACATTCATTGCTTTTGTTAGGACCACATTACAGGTTGTAAGGGTTGTGGAATGTGATATTGTGATATGCCATTGTGTAGATTTGTAACAGTTGCCATTGTAATAGTGGTATATACACTGTTGTAGCAATGTATAAGGGTGATGTTTCAGACATGTTCCTACTGTAGTCCATTTGTCCCACCATTATGTTCATCTCTGTGCACACATCTTGCAATGACAGGTTGTTAGTTATATTGCAGGACTCTTACATACCCTTCAGATATGCCACCATGGCGACCACTGTGATGCAATGCAGTTAACAGCAACAATAAGTGAACGTGTACAGCATGTATTATGGGTAGGTGTGTTAAATGTGTGCATGGCAAATGTGATGGCCATAATATGGCCGGTGTATTGGCAAACCTGAACAAACAACACCATGCTCACCAGCTACAGGCTGCTGCCCCAGAAATATACCAGAGGGACCTACATAGTTGTGTGGGAGATGTGATGTCAGTAGTCACATCTGTGGCATTGGTACATGGTGGGAGCAGCATTTCAGTACATCAACAGTACACCACAATACTACAGATTATGCACATCTGTTCATTACTACAATGCAGCAACAGACTATATATATTTTATCTCACATATGCATGATTAAACTCTACAGAAACAGATGGATAAGCAACAGTGATCTACTGATGTTCCCTGGAGCCTTACCTGCATGCTCCTCGTCTATTGTGTGGGTAGCACCCACCTCCACAATGCTATCTGCTGGGTCTTATCTTTGCTGGCAGGCAGGTGCCATGAGGCTGGCGAGGAGCTCTTCAGCATGTGTCAGAGGGGGCTGGATGCATGATCCCCCCGTGGCTAGCTGGTCCCTCTTAACTGCAGCAGCATGCTAACGGGAGTGTCGGATGAGGTCAATGCAACGATGTCAGACCTGCTCATAACTGCGGTTGTGCAGGCCGACATCATTTACCCTGTGGATGAGCTCGATCCACAGGATGGTCCTCTCCTGTGGTTCATGGGCTTTATGGCCAAACAGGGTGTGGTAGTGCTGCACCAGGTGGTTTATTCTGACTTCATTTTCCTAGGGGGAATAAAGTGGCAAATGCTCTCTAGACATGGTTCCTAAAAGACATAAAGAGGAAAAAAGGTCTGAGGACCTCATATTGCAAGGATATAATAGTTGTTAATTGACATCTCTGTCTCCCCCCACCATATCTGCAACAATAATCTGAACACACAACTCAACAGTTATGTTTACAGAAAACCTACTGTTGGGACATACATCGTATTGTACGCCAGATTGTGCAATGTGTTTCTAGTCATGTTCCATGTTGAAACACTATCATTGGTGGCCTGTTGCTAACAATGTTACCGGCATGCCATTGTAAGGGCCACTATTGTTCCATATATGCAGGTGTTCAGTTTGCTGTGTGACTGCTCCAAATCTGGTGTTTTGTGTTAATGGGGATATCTATGCATGCTGTTAGATGTAATCCTGGATTGTGTGGACTATTACAACCCACATATGTTCTATAGCTGTATCACAACAGCATGTTTGGGAAGCCTGTTCCTAGCAGAACCACCTCTCCCACCTCATCTGGCTATGTTACCAGGCCACAGCACAACTGGGAACCACCCCGGGACCTCATCATCTACTGGTCCTGCACTACCTTCAGATGGCACCACCTCAGGGGATGGTGTTCATTCCCCCCTGAGAGCACACACAGACAGGATCCTGTCACCTGAAGTCAGGTCCAGGGTCTGGTGCATAGGGAGCTCCACAGAGACTTAGGGGATGTGCTACACCACCTTGAGGCCTTCTGTACACAATTACAGGGTCCGTATGCTCCTCCTGCTCAGGCACTTTCAGGGCCATGAAGGTGCAGTTGTGACTGCCTATGGGTGGGGACCTTGGTCACATTGTTTCCATTTGAGGGCTCATGGGCTTTCACTTTCCAAACACAACTCCCCATCCAAGGTGTTCACCCAAGACATATCATATACCGCCCCTGTATGCTGTCTTCTCTGTCTTCACACCCAATCTACCTCCCAAATATACCTACTATCCTTCCCCAGCATACCAATCTCACCTTCACAAACAAAGGCAATGTGTTCCCTACATGGATTTCACACCAGACATAACTGTCCATTTCGCACTTGCTTACTACTGTATGTATATATATATATATATATATATATATATATATAGATTATATATATGTGTGTGTGTGTGTGTGTGTGCACGCGTGTGTGTGTGTATAGATATGCTTATGTTTTCTCACACATATCATGCAGCACTGTCATTCAACAGTAGGGAAAATGTATGTATATATATATATATATATATATATATATATATATATATATATATTTATATTCATACATATATATATATATGTGTGTGTGTGTTTGTGTGTGTGTGTGTGTGTGTGTGTGTGTGTGCGTGTATTTGTAT
>NC_056730.1:282389272-282404272 GCF_019279795.1 Protopterus annectens | reverse complement strand
AACAAGCGGCGCAGTGCTTAAACTTTGGATTTATTTTATGATAAAAAATATATTGTTAATTTTTTTATTTCTATTCCTTTCCTCTTGCCCTACTGCTTCCATGCATGTAGGGCAAGGGTACATGCATTTGGGGGTGTGCACTTGAAGGCTGCTGCCTTCTAGGTGTTTATGTTTTTTTTTCTTTATCAGTGTCCAAGATCACTGAAATGTTGCTATTTACATTTCATTGTCTTCTGACACTCATTTACTATATAATATTAGAGCCAGGCTCTAATATTATCTAGATTGACACTCATCTGTGTCAGAAAGTGCCATATGACACTTTCTGAGCGAAGGGGGCATGTTACATGTGCAGGCATTGCTAACACACACTCCCTGCACTTACAAACTGTAAATAGCATAGTCTATATAATTTAAAACATATTTTACAGATATGGCTAGAACCTAACGCCATCAATTAACTGAAAATGATAGAAATGTTACCGATAGAGAAACTTAAAGGAGGTCTGCTTAATAATATAAGAAATAAATACTGCATTAGTATTTATATATAATATAATGTATAATACTTGGTATTACAAACCATTGTTCAACCTCCCTTTGAACCATCAGCTGAATGTGATCTAAAGGTTTATCCTGGAAAACTTTACTCTTAGTGGCAATAACTTCTGCCAGAATGATTTCAGGAATACAAACTATATCATTTAGACCTCCTTACCTGATTTTCCACAAAGATAGAGTTTTACTCGGAACCAGTCCTTCCTTTTTACCTAAGGTTGTGTCAGAGACCAGTATCAACCAGATACATAACACTGCAACCAGTATTTTTCCCACTTTTGCTAACAAAGGTGAATACTGCTTAAATTTATTAGATGTTCACAATTATGTTACTATTTGCACAGAACTAAGAATTTCAGAAGATCCGACCAACTATTTGTGTCATTCTAATCTACAAGATTTGCACAACCATTGAGCAAAGTGATGCTAGCCAGATGGCTCAAAGGATGTATTTCCTTTATCTATAATAAAAATAAAAAAACTTTGCTTATGCCTTTAAAGAGACATTTTACAAGAACTGTATCTGCTTCAGCAGTTTTTCAATCTAAAGCTTCTATGGATGATATTTGTGCAGCAGCAACTTGGGCTACCCCTCATACCTTTATTACTCAATACAAATTGGATATGGACACCAGGGGAAGAGCATCTTTTGGTTCTGTGATGCTTAGGAATATCCTTCCTTGAGTCCTCCCAAGGTGGTAGCTGGGGACACTGTCCCATATGTCAAGGATAAAATGAAAATTGTCAACATCACATAAATAAGTTATGTACTTACCATAACATTTCATGTGTGTTGTCCATTTTCATTTGTTCTCGACTCCCCTCCATCTTTCCCCCTGCCCTTCAAAGCCTTTGATGGGAAGTATAGTGACTTGTTTACCACTGGTGTATCTTGTATATGGTTCCAGATGTGGATTCTATGAAAGCTATTGGGTTGCTATATTCTTTGTCTGTGTTTTCTGCAGTAGAGAAACTTAAAGGAGGTCTGCTTAATAATATAAGAAATAAATACTGCAAAGAGATCCCAAAAAAACTCTGTGAAACTAGTGACTTTAGCAGAATGTTTGATAGCTAATGAAACAAATAAATTGTATGATTCTGAGTCTAAAGTTGTGTTAAAAATTTTTGTGTGTTAACTTGTTTCAAATGTGGAGGAGGGGGTCACATAGTTAAGTTCTGTGATGTGAATACTGAAGAGAATGCTACAAAACTGGAAAGTCAAAAGTAGAATGCATGCTACAAATAAAGTTGTACGTATAAAATATAATAAAACTACAGCTGGAATAACTGAATCAGTATCAAGCCATTGTGTTATAACCAAGCTAATGAAGTGCATTGTGGTTTTAAAAGGAAAGCAGATTCAAGCACATCTATTCTCGGGAAACATGATTACTTTTGTAAAAGGTGTTCTAGTGTATAGGCATAAGACAAGTAGTCACTAAACAGAAGATATAAGGTACATATATGATGAATGTAAAAATATATCCTGGCACATGTAGAAATTTAAACAGCCTAAAGAAAAGTGTTAATTATTGTAGCTGTCAGCCCTGATCTGACTAATGATGTAATATAAAGAAAACGTTTTCACCATTTTAAAGCACTATGAAAAATGTGGAAGGAGGAAGAATTCATAGACTCAATGTGATAGACTGATACACTTGATAAGAAAAAGAGGTTAAGCAACAGCTTGATATACCCACTTATTATAAACAAAAAAGAAGGACAGCAAGGCAGTGGCATTCATATGCAGGTCCAAAATTAAAACTAGGAAATATAGTTGATATTAAAGTTTCAAAAGGAGCTGGAAATGTTATTGCTGCTGTGCTTAGACATTAAAAGTGATCATGTCTGCTATCAGAAGAATGCCACAATGAAATAGCAACAGAAACCAGAAACTTTAACATATGCCAGTATATTAAATAAAGGTTAAGTAATAGAGAACCCTGAAACAAAGACCTTCACTCCTACATCTGCATAGAAGATTATAAAAAGCAGTGGCACAGAAACTGGGACCAAAAAGAAAAAGCGGGGCACCTAAACAAGGCTCCTCAGAAAAGGTGAGTACGAAAAGTGACCCAAACAGGAGCCTGCAGAATTCTGAGACTATTTATGGTAGTGTCAAACAGATAACCAATGTAAAGACTGACTGTAAATCATTGATATCTGTAAGTAGGAAGAAAGAAAAGCCGAATATACATTTTTGTTATGAGGTACCCTTTACAGAAGAAGGATAACACCAAAGAAAAAATTTCTAGTGACAAAGTGGCATTCCATCACACTAGGATACAGGGAGAGCTCATAGAAGAAAAGAGAACATTCAAGAATCACACACTAATGGCAGGTACAACAGAGGAGAATTTTTTGTTTTGCACTACTCCTTGCAGGAGAATACAATTCAGTGTTAGTCTTTTAAAAAAAGCAAGCTATACCTTTTCTCTCAAGACAAGCTTATTGAAGCTTACTGAAGAAAGTTACTCTGAGATGGACCAACAGAAAAGCCACATAAACTTTAAAAAGATACAATAAAAACATAAGTAGGCAGGACATAACATAACGAAAAGTGTATGGTAAGGGGTTCACTATGGAATCCTGAAATCCTGAATTTCAATATTTCGAAATTCTAAAGCCGAAAGCTTGAAATCCCGAAACCCATAACCGCGAAATTTAAAATCGCGAACCTACACTACAAATACACCACACACATAAACATACACACAATCTCCCCCATCACAATCAAACATACAATCTTACACTACAGACAACCAGGGGGCAAGCCCCCTGCACCCTCATGTGGGGAGTTGTGCCCGCCACACCCCCCTACTTATATATACTAACTCCGAGATTGTACAATCACACACACAAAGGTAACACACCCATACAATTCACAGCACCTTGCACACACACATCACAGCCAAAGCACACAATAACATACACTAAAGCCCCTAACCAACACACTCATACATACTTACCTGAACTTACACCTATCCATTCACACACTGCAACACCAGAAGCTCCGACCTTCGGTATTTTGAATTTTGCTCTTCTGGTGTTTCGAGATTTCAAGGCTTTGGTGTTAAAATTTCGAAATACTGAAATTTGGGATTTCAGTATTTTGAAATTATGAGGGGAACCCATGGTAAGAGAGTGAACAAATTGTTCCCATTACATCTTAACTCAATTTTTGGATTTTTGTATTAAAAAATACTTCTTATATATAGTAAGTACAGAAATTGAAATAATTATGCTTCATTTGCAAGTGCCAAAACCTTATAGGGCATTAGAAATGTAGCTAACCCATAATTACATATTAGTAGGTCACCCAAGAGTGGACAATTCTAATGCAAGACCATTAACCAGATTTTACTGGCCAGGCATAACAAAGAGACAGAAAATTATTCAAGCCTTGCACAGAATGCCAGAAATGTACAGCACATCCTTGATTTAAGAGTCCCCTAAGCTCAAATAACTATAACACAGGTGTCTTTTAAAAATATTGTAATGAACATTTAGGGGTCCCTAGCAAAATCTGAGTACCAGTACAAAATAATAATCATTTTGGACTATACTGCAAAGTGTCCTGAAGCAATAGCATGGCCCAAAACCAATGTCAAATTTATTATCAAATAAATGTTATTCATATTCTCCAGACTGAGAATGTCTGAAGTGATACTGACTAACCAAGACATTCGCTTTATGTCAAGAGTACTCCATGCGTTGTATGAGTGCTTTAAGACTGGTGGATATCTTTTAAGACAGGTGGATTAGGAAAAAGGTTCAGCAAGAGGTTCAGTAACATCTGATTGTCTCATGACTTGGCTTTTTTTTGCTGGTATAAATTATTGCCTTTTTGTAAATTCCTGTATATCATTGCTAGAATCTCCTTGTGCTCTGACTGAGAGTGCTTCTCAAACAATCTGGAAATACAGAGCTTATAAGTATATTTTTGGCTCTTTAACTGTTCAGAGTTCTGCACTGTCTTTATTTTTGCTTGACTGAATTATTTATATATTTGCTGGCAGAATATTGTTTTCTGATCTGTGCTGACACTTTTTTTCTCCCACATTCCCACTCTATTGCTGTGGTGTTCTTAAAGTTGGCAAAACTGGTCTAACAGCTTTTGTGTTATCTGATTGTCTCAAGGCTTGGCTTTTGTCTTACTGGTATAAAAATATTGCCTTTTTGTAAATTCCTCCTTATCATTGCTAGAATCTTCTTGTGTTATGACTGAGAGTGCTTTCTGATCTGTGCTGAAACTTTTTTTTCTCCCATCCTCCCACCCTATTGCTGTTGTGTTCTTAAAGTTATTGGCTTTTGCAGTTGCCAACCCTACTGTAAATTTGATCTGGGCCACTCCTCCCATTCTCATCTCTTTAACTCATTCTGCCTAATACAGAGATCATTTGGGAAGGTCAACACCCTTAGTCCCTTAACCTTGAATTATCTTCTGCTCCTGCTCTCTCCCTTTTTTACTTTATAAATAAAAAAACACTTTATTCAGCTGCTTATATTTTTATAATTTGTGTTTTTTCTACTTCTCTGTTACTTCATTTTGCTTTGCTTTTTCCTGCTACTTGTTGCCTGTTCTCTAAACTGTTCAACTGCATCTTTTCTGTTGCATTTATTACTGCTTGTTTATAGCTTGTCTAAATTAAGTGTTATTCTAAGCTCTTAGTATTTTGTTTAAGCACTTGACCTTTAGGCCCACCTCTTAGCTCTCCCTGACCTTTCTCCCTCAGATTCTGACATATATGGTTGGACAATTTTGTACAGTTTCTTCTGCCAGTCTGGTTGATATGGGCATCCAGAGACAGTGTAGCAACTGCCTCATGTACACAGACAACCATCTACTATTACCACCTAGGAACACAATTCGTGAGAGATGCAATTACATTAGGAAGCTAGACTCCAAATCTCTCCCCCTGAAGCCAGTACATCTGGCACCGAATAGGCTGTCAATACAATCACTACACCTCAAACCCAACACACATTTACATATGCTGAGGTCCTCCACATAAACATACCCAAACAAAGGAGACCTCCGAGGCAAAAACACATGCCATGCAATGTCCACACACCTGTGGTTCACAGTCAAAAATGCTTCACCATAAACCCAACATATTAGTCATAGGAGACTCCATTGTGAGACACAGAGATGTGCCTCTCACCAGGCTGGATAAGGAGAAAGTCACGGTTAGTTGTCTGTCAGATGCCAGAATCCACCACATCACATATGCACTCAAGTCTGTCAATGAGAGGTACTGTTAGAACTCTGTCATAGTCCATGTTTGTGTGAATATCTTGAGATGTACCTTTCTGGACTATATGAAGAGAGACATGACTGAGTTCGCTAATTATGTCTCCCAGGCAGGTATGTCCCTAGTCTTAAGCAGCATTCTGCCATCACCCAGAATGATACCTCAATCCAAAGAAAATTATTGACTTTTACAATTGGCTTAGTTTTTGGTGTCATTCCAGGGGGATCCAGTACCTGATACCCTAGGAAGATATGATCGACCCACCATGATGCTTTGCCAGAGATGGCCTGCATCTGTCTCACCTGGGCTTCAGGCTTCTGGCAAAGACTTTTGCTACTCCTATAGTGCCTTTTTTTAGGAAAAGTGATGAGGTTAAAACTACCAACATAAAAATTTCAACAAAACACAAATTAAAGGTCATGCTGCTAAATGCTAGGAGACTAAACATGAAACTTCAGTCTTTGCAAGCATGCAGTCACAGAAACCTGGTTCAAAGCTGTGGAAGACACCTCAGCCTTACCTGGTTACTCATCCTATCATAAATTCAGACCCCAAACTGTGGGAAGTAAAGCCAAAGGAGGTTGAGTTTCAGTATACATTAAAGACATACACACCTCCAGGCTGGTCAAACAGTATGATGCATAGGAAATACTCCAGGTGCAGTTAACCATTGATAAGACCCCTATTCAAATCATAGCTAGCTACTGCCATCAAATCTGACTCCAGATTCCCAATCTGCCTATTTGGACATCTTTAAATCTATCAAGACTTAACCCTTTACCCTGATCCTGGGTGACTTTAACTTCCCAAACATAGATTGGATGAACTACTTATGCCAGAACACAAATGTCCATAGATTCCTTGATTTTGTCAATGCAAATGCCTTGGAACAGCTAGTCAATACCCCCACAAGAGGTGATAATATCTTGGACTTGGTATTAACCAACATGAGTAACCACTGCAACATCCCTATAGTATCATCCTCCCTGATAAGATCCGACCACAAAGCGGTCACTTTCAAAGTCACCATCGTCCCCAACCCCCCTCTAGCTAGGATCATACATAAGAACTTCTCCAAAGCTGATTACAACCTCCTGAGGGATGGTATAAACAGCTTCACAGCCCCCTCCCCCTCTGTAGGAACTGGCACCAATATTCAAAACTACACCAAAACACTATATGAGCATTTATATAGATGCATGGAATCAGGAATACCCAATGGGACTAAATTATCCTCCACAACGAAGAGTAAACCTGTCTGGTGGACATCTGCAATAAAACTCTATAACAAAAGAAAAAAAACTGCTGCCCTAGACCAAGAAGAAGCAGGTGCCCAATTGGAAGCAATGTCTCCTTAGCCTGAACAAGCAAATAAGAGCACTAGTGAAATCCTCCAAAGCCAACTTTGAGTCCAAATTGGTCACATCTAGTAGAGACAATCATAAGGCCTTCTTCACAGATGTCCACAACCTCAAAGGAAGCACCCAGATCTGTTGAGAACTGCTAGTCAAGGGCACCACGTATACAAATGTCGTAGATATAGCAAACTTGCGGGTTGACAGATTCAATAAAAACTTTACCCCTCTGTCCCCCCATCAGTAAATCAGGACATCACCAGTACCTGCCCCCTTCCCCTTATATCTAGGGAACAGGTCATCACTGCTCTCTCAAAGGCAAAAAAATACAGCCTCCATGGGACCCGATAGCATCCCTGGCTGCATCCTACATGAACTCAGGCAGGAACTTGCAGCACCATTAAGCACCCTATTCAACCAAAGCCTGAGTACTGGCTTCATCCCAGCTGAGTGGAGGACAGCCAATGTCATCCTTTTACACAAAGGTGGAGCATCCACAGATCCAGGAAATTATAGACTCATCAGCTTAGCTAGCCTGATCTGCAAGGCTATGGAATGGATTATCATGGACTTCATTAACAAGGACATTGGCAACCTCCAAATACTTGATCCCACACAGTTTGGCTTTGTCAAGGGAAGGTCATGTCTGCTAAATTTGGCCAACTTCTTTGAGACAGTCTCCAAAGTCATGGACGAGGGGAAGATGATGCATACCACCTACCTTGACCTGGCCAAAGCCTTTGATACTATTCCCCACTGGAGCATTATAGATAAACTCTCTCAACTAGGCATCAATCCATATGTTACCAGATGGGTAGCTAACTGGCTCACTGATAGAACCCACGTAGTCAAAATAGGGGAAGCCACCTCAAGCAGTAGACCGTAACAGAGTACCCCAAGGTTCGGTCTTACAGCCTCTGTTATGTGGGATATACTTTTCTGAGGTGCAGGCCAAACCAGTGGGCTATGGCTGACCAAGTTTGCAGATGACTGCAAGCTGGGTGCTGTCATCAATTCCTCTAGAGATTTGGCCATCCTCCAAGAGAGTCTCACTCAGCCAAATGACTGGTGCCAGAAAGATGCCTTCAAGCTGAATACTAAAAAAATGCATCATCATCATCTCCTTTGGGGGAGTGATGTCACTACAAATTATCAGATTAATAACAATGTTCTAAGCATGCAATCAGTCATGAGGGATTTGGACACCCAGGTTGATAGCAACCTGACTTTTGACCACCATGTTGCTTTCCCCGATGGAAAGCCTTCTACATGGCCCACCTCATAAGTAAGGGTATCTCATCCAGGGACAAGGAGGTCATGAAGGTCATAACATCCCTGTATTCTTCCCTTATAAGGCCCATTATTGAGTACAAAGCACATACAACAGCTGGAGAGACCACAGAGGTTCCTTACCAGGAGAATCCAGGGCCTCAAACATCTACCATACACAGATAGGCTAAAAGCCCTATCCCTCTACTCAGTTTCATACAGATTCCACAGAGGTGACCTCTATCTGGCATACAAGGCGATCATGGACCCCATCTTGATGGGACTGCTGCATATCCACAAGTCAAACTCCATTTGAGTAATCCACACGCATGGCCCCAACGTGATCTGTGACATCAACAAGACTTGTTGGCAGGACAGATTTGTCTCCCAGAGACTCCCCCATTTATGGAATAGACTCCCTCTCCGCATCAAACAGAGTACCTCTTTACCTCTTTTTAAGTGCAAAGTGGATAACTGGACAGGAAACAGAAAGTATACCCCTTGGATTCCACCTGTGTCCCTGCTGGACAGGGGCATCGGGTGCTGATTTGTCTAAACATGGGCTAAACTCTTGGCTAGGCTTATAAGGGCCTCAGGGCCAATAGCTTAGTAACCTCTTATGATCCTATGATCATATAAAGGATGGATGTCCATGCTAAAGAAAGTTATTGATATGGTAATAAAAGCTGGGATCATCTGTTACCTTACTTACTCTCTAGACTCTGAGAAATGCCACAGACTTTGATTGAATTTACCCCATTTCAACTTCTATATAGCAAGCATCCCAAAGGACTGTTTGACAGTTTTAAATAAACTTGGGAAGAAGTTAAGAAACTATTTAAAATGTTCAGAACACTGTTACTTAGAAGGATAAACTAAAGCTGGTTATGCTCCTAGTAAAGGAACATATGCAGAAAGCCAAGGATATGCATCAATGAGTTAATAATAAAAATGCCCAAATTAGACAATTTAACTGAGCTGATCATGTGATAAAGTTTGTGCCCTCCAATGAAAACATATTTTTGACTACATTTTAAATTAAATTTGAAGTGACTGAAAAAATAAATGCAGTGAATTAAAAGGACAGACAATTAGTAAAGAGAAATATACAGCAAATCTATCACATGAATTTACTGAAGGCATAAAAAGAGGTGGAGAATCTGGTGGTAAGTTTGAAAGCTGAAGTTCATACTGGAAAGGCCAGAGAATCTCTCCCTGAAGTGTAGTTAAAGCAACCTTGCCAAAAGTACAAAAGCAGGAGGTAAGATAATTTCTCTTAAGAAACAAAAGAGTGTTCTCCAATTGACCTGTGAGAACTTAAATTTATAGACTGTTGCAACACTTGAAAAGATTAGACTAAGGCCTTTCAATGCATCATAGTCACAGAAAGAGCAAATTTAAAAAAAATTCCGGCTCGAAGTGATAGGAGTTACAAATCAAATGGAGCAGTCCAGTGATGCAAATTGCTAAGCCTGATCGAAGTTTTAACCTCTGTGATGATTTTAGGAACCCAAATAGCATATAAAAATTCCACAGTTATCCCATGCTCATATTTGATGACTTTTTTTAGAAATCCTAGGAAAGCCCAGATAGTTGACAACATTAGACTTGACAAAACATGTTCACCTTCTGCCAAGGAAAAAGCAGCCTGTATAACACCTGATGGTTTATTTGCATACTGTTACCAGCTGGACTACATAGAGGCTGGTGGATAGATACTGAAGCATCACTCACAATATGCTGCTCAACAACTGATCAATGTAGCTGTCCATTCTGGGTGTTGGTAATTTAACCTACCAAAAGTGCAGGCTATGTTGCAGTTCATAAGACAGAGTAGCTGGAATGTAAATGCTAAGAAAAGTAAACTTGTATAGTATAAGCCAAGTACTTAGGATGTCTTATAGCAAAAGGAGTAGCAAGACAAAACCTAAGAAAAATAGAGGCCATAAAATTCTCTGTATCCTCTAGGTAAAGGCATTTCTTGGACTATCTGAGAAATGTGGAACATTTGTGCCTAGTGTTTTGACTACTACTATCTGTCCATTGACAAGCCAGAAAAAGGGAACATTCTTGTTTATAGGTTAGTACTAGGCTAGCTGTCATTGTAGACCATTTTAAGCCTAGCCAATTATTTCATGTAAGAATCAAACCCTGCACCTTGTGTCTGTAAGGTAAACATCTTAACTATTACAATAACCTCCAACCTCAAGATGCAGTTATCTCTGGAGATAGACAGCATTTAATGAAATATAAAGGATTCTGAATTCTGAACATGCATTAGAGACACATGTTTGTAGTAAATAAATCACTTAATATACTGTACAGATGCACCATAGGCAGGGTTTGATGCAGTGCTCTCTCAAAGTACTTAAGGTAGGATGCATTGTGCATGATATATCACTAACAAGTTGAGCAATGTGGAAAAGAGACATTCAGTGACTGAAAGAAATAACTAGTGATATGATCCCTCCCTATCTTAAACTACTGTTTGTGTAGTAGGCACTTCATTTCCTTAACTGATCATGCCATATTGCAGTGGCTGAAAAGGCAGATGGATGGAAATATGAAGCGCTGCCAATGAGCACTGTTTCTCTAACTCTTTTAGTACAAACTAACTGACAGGTCTAGTCTAGCCAACAGAAATGTTAATGGCCTGTTGAGAGACTACAAGCTATTTATTGGTAGACACCAAAACATTTTTATGATGGGGTAGCAGTATCATGTAGGATAAAGAGAGTGAGTAATATGCCTTTAAAAGTGTGTGAGAAGTTTGTAGTGTGGTAATATTCTCACTGCAGTTAAGCAGGCAAATTCTTTGGGTAGATCAGTCATGTTCAGAGTTACCATCTGCCATTCTAGAAAAGGATATTCCATGTTGTAAAGTATTTAAGAAGTTAACTCATCTGGAGGGTCATCTTGAAGGAAGATTTTGGAAGTGTGTAGTACATTGGCCTATTTGGGGCTAAGTAACAAAGTATGTCAGGGAGAGTACAAATGACAGAGAGGTGGTATGAAGGCCTAGAGAAGCTGTACAACTTTTCTGGATTGGATTTGTGGACTAGGTAAATGTACAAGAAATGTAATATTTTGTGCAACTGTAAGTCAAAGACCTGGGTTAGTCATATTTAATTTTTAGTTTGAAAAATAGAAAGTATTATATTCATTTTTAAATGAAAAGCAAAGAAATGCTGCTATTTGTATTACCTGTTTGAATATATGCAGTATACAATAAACCACTGTTTTATTATATTTTTGCAGCAAGTTTTGGATTACAGTATTGAAAAATCTGCTGGTTGTTAACAACAAAATATTTTTTTAATTAAAGAGGTGGAAAATGTATGTTATGTTATGTTGTCAGTCCTCTTTACTCATGTAACACATGCTTGTAGTTATATCGGGTTATAATGGGTAAGCTTATACCCTTAGATAAGAGTGATGATGTAGCAGTAAAAGTAATTTGGCTTTCTATTTTGCTGTTTCCAAGTAAAGGATGGAGAATATGCATTTAAGGATTGATGATTGTTTGGTGTTAGTGAAGTTCCATACACTAAATTTGGGATTTCTACTTAATGAGTGTATATACATACATACATATATGCATGTATATTGTGTATGACAGTCGATCAGCTGTGCAACTAACCAACACCTATTTGGCTGCTACCATTTGACTGATGCACACAAATGGTTGAAATATGTGCTACATCAATAATTCCCAGGGTAGAGGAATTTGCCCTTTCCCTGGGGATTGTGCGAAGCCAGAGTTATTATAAATACTTAGCAGGGATTGTGGGGAGTGCAGTGGGAATTGCCCCATGCAGAAACACTTGTGGTTGGTTTACTCTACTCCTGGGTAGGAGCATGCACAGAACGAGTCAGCATTTGTAATTCTGACATTTTCACATCAGGATTCTGTGTGTCAGTGTAGCTGCACAATTGAACCAGTACCTTACACACACAAACACACACACACACACGCACACACACAGATATATATATATATATATATATATATATATATATATATATATATATATATATGTTTTTTTATGGAGCTACAATTCATCAGACTGCAATTTGTTGAAAAAATATAACTGGACTATAACCTACCACACTCTGGAATCGGTGCTTTGCAATCTGACAATCTCCATTCAATCAATCAGGCTCAATAAATTGTGCTTGACAATTAAACCTTGATTAATCGAGCTATTACCAACTGAATGAAACCCAAATATAGATAGATAGCTAGACAGACAGACAGGCAGATATTGTAACATAACAGATATGAAATCGACATATTTGAGATCTTTAGTCAGACTGTGCTGGAAATTGAATTAAATAGAGTTTCTAGGAGACAGGTAATGCCCCCCATCCCAGCTATGCAGGTCCCATTTCTTTGCCCTGCCCCAACTCTCCTTTAACATAAGTTGCTACAGTTTATATCCAGCCTACAGGAACTGCTACAGTGCTTTTGATTTAACTTAAAAAAAATCATCTTTGCAAGCTGTATCAAACTGCCTACTACAAATGTAGCAAACAGTTGTTACAGTTTATACCCTGCCTGCAGTGAGCACTACATAGCTCATGTTTTTGTTAAAAAATAATTCTCCCTTTTAAACTACAGTAAACAGCTTTCTAAGTTGCTACAGTTTATACCCTCACTGCATGGAGCATTACAGCATAGCAAAATGTACAAATGTAAAACAAAAAAATATATATATTTTTTACTTTTAAACTGTATCAAACTGCTTGCTACAATGTGTGCAAATGCAATACCAGCTTTTAAATGCCAGTATTGCATTAAAGAAGATTGGGGTTGGCTGACCGCACCCTCCAACACTTTTCGCCTAGGGGAGTTGCCCCTCTTGCCCCACCCTGGCTATTCTACTGCTTTTATATTGGAAATGCAGTAGAAGCAAGGAAATAGGGACTGTCTCTTTTAATCATGATACCTTCAGCTAAGTTAATAGGAAACAGTCAACATCTGTGCTTTTTTAATACCAGGAAAACTACAGTATAGCAATGTAGCTAGAATGACAGTCCAGAGGATTCAGGAACATTTTTGTGAGTGTGAGAGGAAATACAAAACAACTACTGAGCGGATGGCTCTGAGTTACATGTCTTTACTAGAGATTGTTACTGCCAGTCAATCTCCTAGTAGATGAGATCCATAACTGCCTAATTGGAAAGCTGTCAAAACATCTACTGGGACTGTCAATCTCCTCTCTGGTCCAGCTGGTGAATCTGGGAATCTTGAGGCAATGTTACAACTGCCTCATGTACACAGACAACCCTCTCCTCCTCCCAACAAATTCCAACACATGTGAGAGATGCAACCATATAGCCAAACTGGAGGCTAAGCTCTCTCAACTCAGTACTGGCGTAACCAGTCAGGAGGAGAAGGAAACCACACTCACTACAATTCCAGTCTCACATTGACCTACCACAACAGCAAACCAAACACATAAACACACAAAAACATACTCGGAGGCTCTAAATAAAAATCTGCCTAACAGCGAGACCTCCAAAGCAGACAACCAAGCAACCGCTACCCCAAAACAAAACACGTGCAACACATAGCTCACAAAGCCAGTGTACTGAACAGTCACAGCCCTTAAGGCTAAACAACACACCTGATACACTTGTAATAGGTGACTCTATCGTCAGGCACACTGACATCCCGCTCACCAGGCTGAACAAGGAGAAGGTCACGGTGAGCTGAATGTCGGGCGCTAGGATCCGCCACATAACACAAGCACTCAGGTCACTCCAAGGCAAGTACAAATATGACTCAGTCATTGTCCATGCTGGTGTGAATGACCTGAGACGTACCTCCCTGGACTACATGAAAAGAGACATAGAAGAGCTCTCTGAGCATGTAGCCCAGGCCGGTATGACCCTGACCTTGAGTAGCATCTTACCCTCATGAAGAATGATGCCACAATATGAAGACAAGATGATCAATTTCAACAATTGGCTTAAGTATTGGTGTCATTCAAAGGGGATCCAATGCCTGTCAGCCTAGGACGACATGCTCAACAAGCCACGATGCTTCGCTAGGGACGGCTTGCACCTGTCACCCCTGGGCTTTCGGATATTGGCAAAGGCTCTTGCTACACCCCATAGCGCCCTTTTTTAGGCAAGGCTCAAAAGACAAACCCACCTCCATAGGTATCACAAGGGATAAGAAACAAAGAGTAATGCTACTCAACGCCAGAAGTCTAAACCTCAAGATGCATGCACTCGAAACTCTCCTTAGCATGGAGAACATCGATATCTGTTCAGTAGCAGAAACCTGGTTCAAGGCTCGCACCCCAGCACTACCAGGTTATACCTCATACCATGCTTTTCGGCCCCAAAACCACAAGAAGAGGTGGAGTATCAATATTCGTCAAAGATACCCACACCTCCAGGTTGGTGGCACAGCACGAAGCATCAGAGACTATCCATGTGCAACTAACAGTGGGTAAAACTGCCTTCCAGTTTATAGCCTGCTACAGACCACCCTCCCAAACCCAGGAACCCCACTCGGCCTTCCTGAGAACACTGGAAAATATGAAGGTCTC
>NC_056730.1:282191772-282384272 GCF_019279795.1 Protopterus annectens | reverse complement strand
AAAGTAGACTTAAAGGTCTATATGAGTCTGGGTTTATCCTACTCACCTTTCCCTTGAAGACAGTTTTAATAAGCGCCTGTCTCCAATCTTGATGAATCTCCCCCTATTTATATGACCTAGTGAATAATAAATATAATGGGACTGTGAGTTCTTGCTAAAGTGTTCTCAGGTTATTGTTACTAATTCCATCTCCATTCTGTGCTTTGTTTGTATCCAGTTTGGGCAGTTCTCTTTCAATATAATCTAATTTGATTCCTGTGTCTGAAGTACCTAAATTTCAATAGGACAACTTACCACCCCTTTTGTTGAGCCAAACTGTTTTGCATAAGATTTTGTAAATATATTTCTAATCTGTTTTGTCTGAGAATACATTTTAAAATCTGCACACAGTTTATCAATTTGTGTGACTTTACTCCTTCCACATCTTATATATCTATAAAAAAGTTTCCTAATATGCTCAATATCTTTATATACATTTTCTTCAAATTTTTCTTGATCTTGTCTCACACTATGTGTAATCTGTTTGTCCCTCTTCTTTATTTCAGTTTTCAGAGTAGTAGTTTGACCTCTCTACCATTTCTTATTTTTTTTTTGTCTCTCACCTTAATCAGTTATCTTGTTCTTATGGAAATATATCCCCCTGATGTTGTATGCCTAGATCCTGATGTTAAACATTTTTTGATTTTTTGGACTCAAACAACTTCTCTTTCAAAACTTTTCACATTCCATCTGAAGTTTTTCCGCCTCACTCCAGTTAGTTTTACATAGTGACTATTTTGCTTCCATATAATCTGTAAGTAATCTTCTGTGTATTGCTTTAGATTTCAGTTTGACAGAATTATCTAGCAACAAATTAACCTTTATAACCCCATGATCAATCCACATCAATGGTAGTAAAACTTGACTTGAAGTAACAGTAATTTCTTTAGGAACACAAACAATGTCTAGTATGTTCCATCCCCTGGTAGTTTTTTTTTTTTTTTACAATCTGAAGGAATTGTTGTTCCTGAATATATGTTGTGAATAATTCCCTTACTAACGTTGTTGAATAAATATTATTCCAGTCTATTGTCTTTACTGTCACAGTTACTCAGTCTATAGTATTGGTGTTATCACTGAACGTTATAATCACAGGTCTCATAATTATCTTTAATCCCTACCATAACACCTCCAGCTGATTTTTGTTAGAATGTCTGTTACAGTAAAAACATTTATACCCTGACAGAACTGGTTTCCAGTCATTGTTCTTTAACCATGTTTCACAAATAATAACAACATCAATCTTGTGGGAACATAGCAAATTTTCCAATAAAAAAACGTTATTTTATTAACGCTCCTAGCATTAACAACCAGCAGAGATGCATTAAATGTCTGTGAGCTGTTAAATTTTTGACCTGGCAAAAATCTTGCCTAGTGTTTCTGAAATATTGCACTGCATTGAAGGGCAAGTGCAATAAAACCCTGTAGGTTGACATTATAATGTCAAAATCAACATGGCTGACACATTCTGTGCATGGTCCAGGGATTACTGTGGAGTGGACTAAATGAATGGTAAATATTTCAGCAAGCGGCAAGCCTCCCACATCCCCTGCTAATTATACATACTAAATCTGAGATCACAAATACTCAAGGGAAAAGAAAAATTCCCCTACTTGGGAATTGTCAATCTTGCAGACGTATCGACCACCTGTCTGTGTCGACCAAATTGTGCCACTCTACAGGATGTTGGATCACTTGCCATTCACTCCAATGCTCGGCACCTATATCTATCTATCTATCTATCTATCTATCTATCTATCTATCTATCTATCTATCTATCTATGTGTGTGTGTGTGTGTGTATACGTTCATGTATGTATATGATTGCCTCATGAAATAGCAAACGATCAAAAAAGAGAATCAAAAAAGAGCAAACCTAAAATGACTGAAAACTATACAAATTAAAAGTAACATCTTAGCAGGGAGAACAACCCCCCCTGCACCCCTCATATACCCCCTGTGAATTATTCATATATATATATATATATATATATATATATATATATATATATATATATATATATATATATATCTGGTCTGAGTTGGCAGAACAGTTGGCTAAAGGCAAATTCGCTGAACCATGATCTTATTCAAAACGTTGCCAGCAAAAGCTCTGTACACAAGAATGGTCATTCATATGGTATTCATGTTTTTCACATCACTAAAAGGTGTTCATGTATATGACTTTTAACTCTTCTGGATTGCAACCATGTGTGTGTTTGTGTGAAAGAAAAAGATTGCAAAAGTAAAACAAAAATATTCTTTTTCAATCCAGTAATCCAATCTGTATCACTAAATTCAGACATGCTTTGTGAACAGTGGTAGTTTTATTGGAAAAGCTTTTTATAGGGAAAGGTGTATGGTTGTAGGCTGTCAACATTAGCCCTAACCCTGCCCATAAAGCCAGCCCCACACCACACTCTAAAACCCCTTGTTATTACACTACCACTGCAAAAGACAGACACACTCCTGATAGAGGAGCATGAATGCATGCATGACGCCAGATCTACCCATTCTTTATTTATTTTATTTATTTGCAGTTGGTTTACCAGGATAGTCCATTGGGCCAAGATGAACCCGTTTTCAATGGAGTTCTGGGGAGAAAAGCTCCAAATAATTGAGGTTACAGTAGGTTATTAAAGATGATTATACATTGTAAAATTTTAAGTAGACAAATAAACAAATATTACAATTAATTCAACAAGTGATGACACTTATATCAGATACAAAATTAGAAGGGTTTTACAAAGTTAGAAATGAAAAGTCATCGCATATTAAGTGTCATGCACTTAAGAGGTAGAGTGTAGAGTATTCTTGCAGATACCATAGTAATAGTAAGAATGTAAGAGTTAGGTGAAATGATAAAGTGAGATCACAGATGTAAGCAGGGGAAGGAAGGAATGTTAGTATCCAGTGTTAGTTAAGTGGGGTGGGAGCAAGAGCATTCCCAGTGGGATAGTAGATATGAATGAATAGATTTTTTGAAAATAAAATGGTTAGAGGTGATATGGATAGATGGAGGTAGGGAGTTCCAGAGGCGTGCTAGGCCATGTGATAGAAGGTTTTTGCCTGGGGGACGAGTTGGTATGTACACTTGTAATAGATTTTGGTTGTTAGACCTTAATGTTCTATCAGGTATGTGCATTTTAAAGGCAGAAGACAGGGAGGGGCAGAGGGAGGGGTTGAAAATGAGCTTATGTGCAAGAGATAGTTGAGTATAGGTGAGATACTTGGGTAGTTCTAGCCATTTTAATTGTTGGAGAGAGGAACAGTGATGGGTGGAGGACTTTTGGCTGGTAGCAAACTTGGCAATTTTGTTGTAGCAGGAGGAAAGTTGTGTTTTCACGGAGGTTTGTAGATTAGTTAGAAGTGGAGCTCCATAGAGTAGGGAGGGAATAGGAAAGGAAGTAGAGAGAGAGAGTGATTTTAGTGGCAGTAGTAAGTAAGTGGCTTTGCCGATAGAGCATGCCTAGTTTTTGATGGGTTTTTTTGATATTTAGTTGAAGATGGAAGTTGAATTTTAGTTGGTTATCAATTTGGACTCCAAGTAATTTGGTCTCTGTCACCAGTTCCAATGGATTGTTATTCTGACTAGTAATAGAGAATGTGTTTATATTGAAAGAGTTGACTTTAGAGGGGGTGAATATCATTAATTTGGTTTTAGAGGCATTGAGAGCTAGATGATTTTTTTCCATGCATTGCTCAGTGGTTGAAAAAGCATCCTGAGTTAGCTTTAGGAGTGTAGGGATAGACGTGGCAGTGCAGATAATAGTAGAATCATCTGCATATCGGATGATGTTGGAGAGAGGGATGGCGCTGTGAAAATCATTTATAAATATGTTGAAGAGGAGGGGACCTAATATGGAGCCTTGGGGAACTCCGGTTGGGGTATTATTATCTTATTCTATCAATAACTCCAGTCTGCAGAGACTTACATATACATGCTCCTACCTCTACTGCCAAAACGACTGGTATAATGAAACATTTTACCATTAACATCTTAAACCCACATCTGTCTTATCCGCTTGCGCTCAATGTCTTAAACTTTATTTATTTGGTAACCAGGAAAGTCCAGTTGGGTATAGACTACCCATTTTCAGCAGAAGCTTGGAAAGAAAAAAAAATGACAAAGAAGACTGTAAAAATACAAGACATTAAACTGTGATAAGGAAGAAAAAAATAATTATATATTGTGAAAAATATAAAGTTGGATACAGGAATTTTACAAACATTAAAAAAGTACATAATTAGATAAAAAACATTAAACAGTGAAAAAAATTGCATATGCAAACATATAGATTGTAAAATACAATATTTGGATGTGGGATTTTATAACTAGTAAAAAATACATACATAGATACAGGGAATTACTATTACAATTTAAGAAATTTAAATAATGACTATATATTCAGGGAGAGGAGCATACAGAATGAAAATATTGATTGGAGGGGGGAGAGGAGGAGGAGGAGAGAGGAGAAATATGGTGTTTTTTTCTTTTCTTTCTGCATATATACTGCTTTAAGGGTCAGTTTAGAAAAGCTGCATTTAACATATTTTCTGCGTTTAGTTAGTTGTAGTCAATAAGAGGTTAAGATCAATCACTATGCAATCATACATACATTTCTCATCAGGTTCAGTAAACTTCTGTGTGAAGCAAAGATGTTCTGCATCATAGGTGTTAGCCCATACGTACCTACCATAGTATGTTAGATGTATGAAATCTGTATTCTATAGTGTTATTGTCACTAGACAGGATTCACAATGCTCTTATTTTCAATCAAAGCTCAAAGATTGAAGTTTAAAGAGGGCAGGAACAGTAGTCCACACTATTATGCCAGACAATAGTCAGGACTATACTTCCAGATCCTTGAGGAATTCCTGTCCAAGACACCAAGCCAATATGAAACAATTCACCTTAATGTCCAATAGCAATGTTTGTGGCAGAAGATTGGTGAATATTTATGCTCCCTGTAAAGGAGCCATTTCTATGACAAAAGTGCAAACAGAAAAAAGTATCAGTTCACACAAACAGTGGGCTATCTTCCCATAAGACACTTATCCCTCTGTATGTGGTTAGAATCACTTAATCTCTCACACCCATTTTGACATTGATTAGTTTCTGCATGTTCTGCACATAAGCTAAGAGTTATCAGTGCCTGTTGGTCTTTCGTTTTGACTCTGGCAATTAACACCATCCTTCCCCAAATCTGATGCTGACTGCAGCCTATCCATCAATCATATCCAGCCTGGAAGTTAAAGGAGATTATCAGCTTTGAAAATTACATTGCAAATGAAGAGAGGTTACTCCACCTACAAAACCAGTGTGGTCTTGACCTGATTGATTCCTACACATAGTTTAGCAATGAATTGTCTACTCATCTGTTGTACCTATTTTGTTAGTTGCACTTTTCCCAACTTCCAGTCCCAGTGTGGTAGTAAATGTGACATCACTCTTCTACCAGTTTAGAATTCCTTGGATAATTTGTTCTCCATAGCACACCCCCATAGATCAGTCAGCAGCCACCTTTTACATAACATCATCAAACTTTTCAGCACTTTGACCATACCTGAATCCATGCCAGCACCCATGCTATATCCCCAATCAGCCTTGACTGTGATTGGACCCTGCCTCAACACAGGAACAAAGCAAAATGCTGACAAAAAAACATATTGGCTGTATAAGTAGACATACAGAAAATATGGCATATACAATAATAAAAAAACTAAAATGTAGCCATCTGAATTATTGAGCCATAACACAGACAGACATATATGCATGTCATTAATTAAACTGTACAAAGCACAATGCAATAAATGACTTGATAAAGCATAAAACATGCAATATTTTCCATACAAAAACAGTCAATTTAGTAAAATGGCAAATACAGTTTTAAATAATGGAAGTAGTTTTTATCGTTAATAGGGCAAAAAATACAACTAATTAAGAGAGCACTATAAAAGAAACTATTATGTAAAACCATAAATTAAAGTATTGTTATTACTATGTTCAATGTAGCAATGATGGATAGCAGTAGTAAATCAGCCAAGCAAATTGTTACATTACCAAACAGGTGATTTACTGTTAATGCCATTCAGTGCAAAAGATGATGAGAGTATTTGAACAACTAACCAAAGGAGTGGTTTATAGTCTGAAATTAGACTTTAGCAATGAAAAAGCTCACTATGTTCACAGACATGCAAGTAGAGTTTGTATCCTAGGCTGGGTGCAACGGAGAGGACCTATGCTGTAAGCAAAAGAAAACTGGAGCATCTTTTATAAGGGTTTTTGATTTGCTGCAGAACTCATTAGGGTTCAAATGCTTCTGTGTTTTAGAAAATAATGTATTACAGTGCTTGGAGGCAAGAATAGAAAAAGGACAGCTGGAGCGACAAGACATTCCTGGGGTCTAAGAACAGATGGGCTGAACTGGATTGAGAACACTCAGATGATGATCTTGATAAATTCTAGGCAGTAATTTTGAAACTAGATGCAAGCAATGATGTGTATGATGGTTTTGTAAATGAGTAAGAAGATCTGGATTACAAACATCAGTTAGTTGTTGATACTGATAAATTATTGGCAGCAGTTTTGAAACTAGACACAAAGAAATCATTTGCATGATGGTTTTGTAAATGAGTAAGAAGATCTGGATTACAAACATCAGTTAGTTGTTGATACTGATAAATTATTGGCAGCAGTTTTGAAACTAGACACAAAGAAATCATTTGCATGATGGTTTTGTAAATGAGTAAGAAGATCTGGATTACAAACATCAATTAGTTGTTGATATTGATAAATTATTGGCAGCAGTTTTGAAACTAGACACAAAGAAATCATTTGCATGATGGTTTTGTAAATGAGTAAGAAGATCTGGATTACAAACATCAATTAGTTGTTGATATTGATAAATTATTGGCAGCAGTTTTGAAACTAGACACAAAGAAATCATTTGCATGATGGTTTTGTAAATGAGTAAGAAGATCTGGATTGCAAACATCAATTAGTTGTTGATATTGATAAATTATTTGCAGCAGTTTTGAAACTAGACACAAAGAAATCATTTGCATGATGGTTTTGTAAATGAGTAAGAAGATCTGGATTACAAACATCAGTTAGTTGTTGATATTGATAAATTATTGGCAGCAGTTTTGAAACTAGACACAAAGAAATCATTTGCATGATGGTTTTGTAAATGAGTAAGAAGATCTGGATTACAAACATCAATTAGTTGTTGATATTGATAAATTATTGGCAGCAGTTTTGAAACTAGACACAAAGAAATCATTTGCATGATGGTTTTGTAAATGAGTAAGAAGATCTGGATTACAAACATCAATTAGTTGTTGATATTGATAAATTATTGGCAGCAGTTTTGAAACTAGACACAAAGAAATCATTTGCATGATGGTTTTGTAAATGAGTAAGAAAGAAAAGAAGAGCTGGTCTTTCTTTAATTGGGAGCCAATTAACACTTTATAAGGGATGCATACAGTTTGCAAAGATGTTTAGATCTTATTTAAGATTTAATCCCTGGCCATATGTGAACAATGATGTCCATATTCAGTCTGAGCTATAGGAATGGCTTTCCAATTTCATTATATGGTAAAGAGCTAAGCGAACAGGAGATGCTGTAACAGGATGAAAAGGGTACCATTTCTGTGTGGGGTATTCCATGCCGGGTTTTCTTTTCTACAAGTTTTGTGGTAACTTTTAAATATTTTAGTAGTGTATTTTTTCCATTATTTTAGTAGTGAAGGAAGGGTTATGCCCATAGAGATATCTCAACTTATTTTTTCAAGAAATCTGGATAAAAACAAAAATAATGGGGAAAAAGATGAAAATCAAGGACACTTATTCAGTCTTATTTGAATTTCCTTAGAATGTTAGCAGACTAATGTGATTTGTGTTGATGTGCTTTTTCAGAACAATATATATTGTGCAATGTTAATGTCTGGCATTATTGACTGGCTGTATTCTGCAGTGATTTACTTTATATCAAAAAACTACATTGGATAGGGCAAGGATGAGGCAAAATCAGGCAGACTCTGCAAAATCAAGGATAGTTGAAAGGTATGTTAAGCAAGCAATAATGCCTGACAATGTGTGTGTGTGTGTGTGTTATTGGGGAATGAACAGCTACCCAGGAGTGTTTTGTGACTTAACTCCACAGGTGTACAGATATCTACACTTCAGGTCAGATATTTTTTTTTAACACAGAGTGTCCACTATTAACACACAGACACACACACACACACACACACACACACACACACACACACACACACACACACACACACACACACACACACAGTGCACTGTTTGAGCAGTGACTAGCAGATGATTAGTTCTGTTTCTGAATCATGGCTGACAGCAGTGTGCCAAAATTGCCATCCATACTATGACTGTCATCTCTGCATCTAGCAACACATCCCTATTCTGCTGTTATTTAACAGGGAAAGGTCTTATAGTTGCATATTCCTCTGCTGTTTATCAGGGTAGTAGTGTTATTGGTTTATTCTAATTAGCACAAAGTATATTTTATTTAGTAATCTTATTACTCTCACCTTCAGAGCAATCAGCTTAAGCTAACCACACATGAAGGCTTTTCCATCTGAAGACACACCTTCCCTTCATCAATGGAAAGAGAAGACTATTTAATAAAAATGCATCCTTTCTGGTTTACCTTCATATGCTTAAAAGCTGACAGGTCATCTTTAACTTCCTCAAGCTGGTTTGCTAGAGTATGCAATTTGCTTATGTTTTATTGTTCGTAAGACTATATGTTAACTTGCTGTATCAGTATTATTGCTTCTCCAAACTTTGCAGCATAATGTAGAAAGACCAAGACATGCTTTATTTATTTATTTATTTATTTATGCATTCTTTTTCTGTGAATTGCAGTGACATCTGGATGAGTATAATTAAGGGAGGGCATGGAGTTTTGCTCCATGCAGAAACACTTGCAGCGCTGTGCATTTGTGCTAAATCATTATTTCTTCAATTATGTTTGAAATGACTGTGTCGGTACTCTTATTTGGCACTGACATGTCTGAGCATTTGTGATGTGAGCAGTTGGAAATTGAGGAAACACAGTTGACCTGTATCCGCAATGTCTTCAATGTTTATGACAGATTTGCACTTCAGTATTTTGATTACACCAGCATTTTATCTTTTGTTTTATTCTTGCATGTATATATTAGTATATTCAACTTATGAACCTTACAGTGCAATACATTTACTATTCTTGCTTCTACTTCTAAGGCTTAAACTGCATCAGATTATACTCAATACAGTTCTGTAATCATTCCCACAATGTGAAGCTTTGAAATATTCAAAGCTATCACTTGACCTGCAAATTACAGTAGGATTCCTGCTACCTTCATGCACAAATTGTCAGCTATGTCCACATTATTTTATTTTATGTTATTTTTTTTTTTCATCTGCACCTGCCAAGTATCAGCCTTAATAAATATGTTAATGATAGCTAAAGGAATACAACTTTGTTTCCATCCAACTGGCAAGACATTTAATAAGATAACTGAAGAACACTTGCCTCTAAATGAATAGTGTGTTCCTAGAAATATTACTCTTGCTCTGTCATTCATTCAAGTTGCATTTGGTAATCATTCTCCAGTTCATACAAGCTCTGCTTGTCACTCTCACACTGTTTCATAAATCTAAACAATCTTGTCATCCAGTTCAACTGCTTTTGATCCGGATTTAGGTGACATATTTTAGTGCTCAATCTCCTATGTCACAAATTCACACTAAAAGGCCCTGCTGAATGCAGAATTTAGGATGCAGAGGATGTTTATTCAATCCTGTCATCTTAGACTACACAAGTCCAGTAATTTCACTAACACTACAAGCATAGTTACCTAAGTAAATGTTTCAGCCTAACTACTTTGTCAATATTATCACCGAAATAATTTATGTTGCATTAATCTCAAAATTACTTGCTTTGATTTATCTAAGATTTCTTGGCATGGGGCTTTAGAATTTTTGCCTGCAAATCTGAGATAAATTGATAACTGATCACTAGTTCTGCATTTTTACTTATCCAGATTTGTTAAAGCTGTTGTGTAACAAGACATTTGTTCTGGTCTAATCTTCTATTACCACCCCAGATGCTAACAACTAAAGAATTTAAAGAATTGCCAGTTCACTCAGCATGTTGTAATGTTAAATGCACGCACTGTATGGATAGTTAGAGCATTTCCTTCATCGGTGTTTTCCACATTCTTTTTATACTGACCACACTGTAATAACTCTGAAGCTTGCTGATGGCCGTGCTCTGATACTGTTATGTTAAACGTGAAAAAAAAATTTTCTCTGCACAGCACCATTATCACTTCCTTATGCTTAGTACACAGCAGTATCGTTTGTCAATAGCTTTTCTTGTCCTCAGCTCACCTAATTACATGACTTATAACAAATTTTATCCTGCAATAAATATTATATTTGTCTGTTATTCCAATACATCTTCAATATGTTTCTTAGCACTTATGACCTCTTGGGATCCTAGGTTACATCCCTCCTAATAGGCTTCTTTTACTTGTGACTGGATAGTAATCAATTTTATCCATGTAACACCAGAGGGCCCAGTATTCAAAGTAACCAGGGCAAGCACAATAATCAATCATGCTGGATATAAACTTTGGCAAACTGGAAAAAGAAACAAGAAGTTTGTCTGTTTGGCTTTTCCCGGTTAGGGGTCGCCACAGCAGAACTCCGGTCCGCTAATGATTGGCAGTAGATTTTTATGGTGCCGAGTTGCCAGCCCAATGCCCAACCTTCAGCGAAGGCACGCCCATTTACGCATGTCTTTCGGAGGTCACTTAACCATGAGGAGGACACGTAGACTCCACTCAAAAGGCACTCCAGCTGTGAATCGAACAGGAGAACCTCTTGCTGTGAGGCAATAATGCTACCGCTGTACCACCGCGGCATTAAGTGAAATACTAAGGTCACCCAACACAAGCTACCAAAGCCAAAGCTACTACATGCAGCAATTATCAGCTTAATTGTGTATCATTTTGACCTTCCATGTACATTAGAAGCAACATATAGTTTGGTATCAATAGCAGTCAAGGGCATTGCATTCAGATGGACTGGACTTAAATTAGCTCACCTGTACTACAAAATTAAGTCAACTGAGCTGAATGCAAAACTACAGATGTAAATACATGCTTTGATCATTAAAGAACAGGCAGGTAAATGTGTATTAAATAGTAAATGTGTGCCAATGATAAGACATTCTGGTGTTATATTAGTCCTATTAGTAATATAGTTGTCAGTGACAAGTATGTATCAACTCACCTGGAAACACAAAGATCATAAGACTTGACAAACTATCCCCAAAATACAAACAGAAGGAACTCAGATCTTATAATCATGTGGGCATTGTGCAAGTCTTTATACTTTCTTCATACTGGGACATAACTATTGGATAATACACTCCATATATGACAATATGCGGCTTTTACAATACATTGCATTATGAAATGCACTCGTGCAGAAAAACTGGAAAAATCATGTTTTATAGTATAGGAAGATCCAAAATAGTAGGCAATATTGCATTTAGGGCACCATTCTAAAATGTCTCCACACTATTCTCATACTCCATTATACATTTCATATATCATGAACACCAGTGAATTCATTTTTATGGCACCTCAGACAAAATATGCACATGTTGTAGGGAATCTGTTACCAAGAAAAGTGCCCATATGTGAGGCATTGCATTCCATGCATTTTGTAGCATGTGCGTTAGCCCAATATATACAATGCACGTATATATGTGATAAATCCATGACATATACTATAAGTTATTATGTGTCCAAATAATACTTTGGTAAACAATTCTTTTATAGACATGTCTGAAAATGGATTCTGAATGGTCACATCTGAAAAGACTGCCTCTTAAGTAGTCATGTTATGATTATGCAAAATGCACAACTTAAACAACATGCAGTATATAAATATATACATGTAGATTTGGGTCAAACATATTTGTATCTCTCTGTGGAGTATTATTTCAACTTAACTTGTCATTCAAAATAGACAGAATTATGTGTTCATTTCTTGAAAATTAGAACAACATCTGAACCCAATTTGGCTTACTTGTTTGTTGTTAATTTTTGTTAGCCTGAACTCCTGTATAAATGAATAACATTTATTTTCACTATTCTGTGTTGCTCTTCATTCTCTTAAGGAAATCCTAAATGTAACAAAACTCCCTGGGACTGGCGAAGTGTTTCAAATAGCCTCATACTGTCTTGAAACACATGGTGCTGCCTAAGCAACACATACATAAATCAGTGTACAAGGTGCAATGTATTCCTCTAGGTAACGGCTTCACAGTGTTTGCTATGCCAATAGGCTCCATGGCCCAATAGTGTCCTTAATACATGATATTGCATAAGTAGCATGTATGTCATGGTCCAATAGTGCCCCTAACATATGGTACTGCATATGTAACACATACCTCATGGCCCAATAGGGCCCCTGCCACATGGTATTGCATATGTAGCACAAACCTCATGGTCCAATAGTGCTTCTAACACATGGTATTGCATAAGTAGCAAGTACCTCTTGGTTCAAAAGGGCCCCTAACACATGGTATTGCATAAGTAGCACATACCTCATGGTCCAATCGGGCCCCTAACACATGGTATTGCATAAGTAGCATGTACCTCATGGTCCAATAGGGCCCCTAACACATGGTATTGCATACGTAACACATACCTCATGATCCAATAGGACCCCTCCCACATGGTATTGCATATATAACACATACCTCATGGTCCAATACTGTCCCTAGTGCATGGTATTGCGTATATAACACATACCTCATGCTCCAATAGTGCCCCTAACAAATGACATTGCATAAGTAGCACGTATCTCATGGTCCAATAGTCATATGGTATTGCATACGTAACACAAAGCACAATCTGCAATAGTGCCTCTAATACATAGTATTGCATACATAACACATACTTCATGGTCCAGTAGTGCCCCTAACACATGGTATTGCATATCTAACACATACCTCATGGTTCAATAGTGTCCCTAACACAGGGTATTGCATAAGCAACACGTATGTCTCTAGTGCCAAAAATAAGGAGTTACCACTGGGCTAACCTGCATTGAGCAGTCTCATGGGCTACAATTCCCCCCACCATATTGTAATGTATGCAGTGCATAACTCCTAAGGGTACCAGCTGTAACCTTCTGTCACTACTGCCTGCTGCCACTTGATTAATACTTCACAGAACCACTGTACCTATTGTCTGAATGGCCTGCTGTACCAAGCAGTTGCGTGGCTTAGGAGTCATCACCCCTTAACAATAGCACAAGGTAATGCATAACCAGCACATCTTAGCACATTAGGCCATGTTGTCTGTGGACCATCTGCTCCTTTTCCTACATAGACTGACTGTGCCACAACATTAATTAGTGCAATCATGTTCTTCACACTGAAGTTATCACAATGTAATCTACTGGCAACCAGTCAACACTTCATGGTGCTTGCTATACTGCACTGCTGTATGACCTAGCAGTCCAGCTAATGCATAACTACCACATAGGAAAACTAATTCCCAAAGTGTATTTACTGGCACTGTATAAGCACATCACAGTGCCTTCTGTATCAAATGACTGCTATGCCTAATAGCTGTCCCTCCTCACACAGTACAAGTTAATATATAAGCAGCACATTCCTCCCAGATGTAATGTATTGCTTTTGTGCATCACCTCATAGTAACTGCTGTGCCTAAAAGTTGCATGACCCCTCCCCCAACCAAATGGCAGTACATGAGCAGGATTTACCTCTTTAGGGTCCCACATATATATGAATGGAAATGAACAATTGTTTGGTAGTGTCATCTGTACTAACAGCTGCATGGCCTAACAATCCTTTCTCCTCAACACATGTTAAGGTGTAGGCACCACCTATATTCCTAGTATCCTAAATACAAACTACTGGTACTTGGGCACTATTGTCCTACTGCCTGCTGTTCATAACACCTACATGGACTTCCAGCTCCCCTCTGCACCAGTACACTGTGCTACATAGGTAGCATATGCAAAAATATCAGTGAATGTGATGTAAGGTACACCCATTGTGTAAGTGCTTCACAGTACCTCCTCTGCCAAACATGATGCATGATGTCACAGTCCTCATATCAAAGATAGTGTTGTAAAAGCAGCACACAATTATGCAGTGGCCAAAATATAAGCTACTGTCATTAGGTAAGTGCTTAACAGTGCTCGCTGTACCTACTGGCTGCGTGGTATAACAGTCTTCTTCTCAAAACATGGTAACGCATAAGCACCACATATATCCCTATTGTTCAAAATGTAAATTCTTGGCAAAGTCCGGTAATCACAGCCACACAGGTAGAAACTGCACTCTCCAAAGCTAAGAATACAGCATCCATGGGAACAGATGACATCCAGGGCTGTGTACTACATGAACTACAAAATGAACTGGCACCTCACCTAAGTGTCATGTTTAATCATAGCCTCACCTCAGGCTTCATATCCACTGAGTGACGCACAGCTACAGTTATCCCACTCCAGAAGGGGGGATCCACCTTGGATCCCAGGAACTACCATCCCTTCAACCTGATCTACAAGGGCATGGAACGCATTATCATGGAACTTATAAACAAAGACATTGGCAACCTTCAAACACTGGACAGTTTGGGTTTGTGAAGGGCCGATCTTGTCTCCTGAACCTGATTGACTTCTTCGAATCAGTCCCCAGAGCTGTGGACGAGGGTAAGGCAGTCCACACAGCCTATCTGGATCTCGACAAGGTCTTTGACACCATCCCCCACTCTGGAATCATCAACAACCTTACTAAGCTGGGCATAAATCCGTACGTCACTCGATGGGTTGCCAACTGGCTTACTGACAGAACCCAGACTGTAAAAGTAGCCAACTCCAAATCCAGCTCCAGACAAGTGACAAATGAAGTACCTCAGGGTTTAGTCCTGGAACCGCTCTTGTTTGGCATCTACTTCTCTGAAGCACAGGCCAACACTAAGGGAACTGGGAGCCATTAATGAATCCCCAAATTATATGGATATTCTACACAAGGGCCTTACAGAAACAGATGCTTGGTGCCAGAGCCATGGGCTCAAGATTAATGCCAAGAAATGTATAGTTATCCCCTTTGGGAAAAAACATGTACCCATGAATTACCACATAGGTGGCAGTACACTAAACACTGAAAGTGTGATGCGAGACGTAGGGACACAGGTGGACAGTGGTCTCACCTTCAATAACCACATCGCCACAACAGTCAGAAAATCCTGCTATGTGGCACACCTCATCACTAAGGGCTTTTCATCCAGAAAAAAAGAGAGCTAAGCTAGGCATCATTGTAGCTCACTCTGATGGACCTCCCACATATTTGTAAAATAAACAGCACCAGGATTACCCATTCTAAAGACTTAACCCTTGCCTCTCATATAAATAGAACCTGATGGGAAGACTATCGCGGAGACCATCCCTTTTCTGGAACAGGCTCTCCATCCATGTGAAAGAGATTTCATCCCTATCCCAATTCAAGTGTAACTTGGACAACTGGATGGAGAAATGGACATTCACTGTTGGAGAGGCACTTACATCTCTAATGGAGAGAGGCAGCCTATAAAAAGGTGCATGTTCCAGGCCTTGGTTTGTAAATATTTAATCTTTAAACCCCTGCTTATACTACCAAGGGTACTGAAGCTTGTCAGAGATTTGGGATGCATGGCTAGGCTTAAAAAGGCCCCAGTGGTCATTAGCCTAGTACATGCCTATGGAACCTATAAGATGGTATCACTGGACTAAGCACTTCACAGTGCCATCTATCAAATGGTACTTAGCCTGACAAACCACCCAAAATATAGCAATGCCTAAGCAGCACATAACTCCATAGGGTCATAAGTACAACCTACTGCCACCTGGTTAGCACTTCAAAGTGTTTGTGCTGTATCTAATGTCTGAATGGACTGATGCTTCTCTGCCTTACATCCAATACATGTACTGCAAAAACAGTACATGTATCATGCCTGGTTTATATGTAACTGACTGGCATGAGCTATGTTGTTCAGAGTGCCTGCAGCTGCATTCACCAGCTGCATAGCCTAGAGGCTTTACAAGCCACCCACCATCACATGGTAATAAAGAAGAGAAAACCACCTCTGCAGTGTCAGAAAGTACGGGACTAGAAATGATAATGGCTTTACAATGTCAACTGTATGAAACAGAAGCATGGCGTACTGTCTCACTAGCATGTGGTAATGCAGAATCATCATACAGCTTTTTCAGTTTCCATACATTGACATAGTTGTAGTAGACCTGTGCTTCAAGACGACTGATTTACACATCAGCTGCATGTCTTCCAAGTCATTCACCCAACTAGCATAGTGGTAGGTATGAGCAGCGTTTACACCTTCAGTCTCTGCAATGTAATGCACAAAGGTCCTGTAAGCACCTGAAAGTACCAAGTTTATGTATGGACGTCATTATCTAACAGAACCACTCTCTTCAACACACGATTAGCAGTATTAGTGGCACAAAAGGTAGAACACTCACATTTGATACAGAAGGTTAGGGTTCTATTCCCACACCAGGGTGATGGATTGCTGACACAGTAGAGCAGCTTAAGGGGGTACTCACACCTGGGTGTGCTGCCCTTTGGATAAGATGTTAAACTGAGGGCCCATTTGCCTGAGGTATTGATAGCTTAGGTGGATGTAAAAGAATCCACACACCTATCAAAAATAGTAAGGGAAGTTCCTTGATGACTTAGGCAAGTTATCTTTATTGCTCCTCTGAAAAGTGGCCACTAAGCTAGTGGGACAAACTCAGTCACAAAAGTATAAAAAATGATAATGTGTTGCCAGCAAATACCCCATCAACATGTGTATTTATGTCAAATAGGGAGTAGCTCTTTCAAAACAGTAAATGCTACCAACTTCTCACCCCCCCCAAAAAAAACATGCAAATTACCATCTGTTAAGGAACTAGTGCACACACTGTAAAGTATGTTGAGTTGGTAGATGTTTCAGATCATAAAAGCTGTATTGTCTAGCAGCCTCCTAAGCCCAAAACACTACATATTTTTTTGTCAGTTTTTCTATTTTTGCCCCTAAAAATTAATTGGAATTGGTGTGTGTAAATTTATTATCCTGGTCACCTGAAAAAATGCATTCTGATTAATAAGTAGAACTTGCATGCTCAGCCTCCACAATGGGACATACTGGTAGTTGCTAAGCACTTCAAACTGCCTGCTCTATGCAGTGACTGCATGTTGCAATACTACATGCCTGACCAACAAATGCATTATAATAGAGAAGCAGTGTGTAGTAAACTTATTGTGCTAGCTCAAGTTTAAATACCCCTGTTTGATAGTGCAACGATGAGGTCTTACATGTACTATAACTGTAAGGTTATCAATGCTTAGCCTTTTACCACACTTGGCTTTATGCCAGCCCTGCATAGCTGTATGTGGACACAGGGTAATGATGAAGTCCTGGTCATCCAGTCTCTATGTAACCTGCATAGTGATGCAGCACAGTTACATACCTCTTTAGAGACAGATTCCATAAGACTTGCTCTCAGTATGGGTGACTTACTTCAGTGTAAGACCTGTCTATAAACAGGCTTACATCAGGGTCCAGATTCCCAAAGACCTGTTGGTAGTGGTGTAACTTGTCATTTATATTGAGTAAGTATTTTGGAATTAGGTTCTTAGATGAGGTGTTTCCAGTGTGAAAGTGCAGCTACCAATACAGGTGCTCAAAGAATCCTGAGAATGCAATAGTAAAACAAAGTGAAATTATGTGTACTGAAATGTGGCTAAAGTCCATAAGCTGTCCTTCTTCGAGAGATAATGGATGATTCAGTGACATAATGTAATATCATGCAGTGAAATTCTTCTTAAATGTGAAAAAAAAAAGATTTTTCTAACAGTCACCAACACTATCACGCAGACTGTGTGCCTAGCCTTCATCTTTACTGCAATATGACTGTTGGACAATGAGCCTGCTGCAGGAACATACAGGATAACTGATCTACATGGTAAATCGATCCCTATCATTAGGGCCTACAGACACTTTAAACTAATATAAATTTCTTATGTCCCTGGCCTGAATATGTCTCATCAAACTAGTTTTGGAAGTGCAGTCTACTGATATTACAAAAAGAAACCATGGTTGCTCAGCAATGTCAGGACAGAGATATTTTTTTTTTGTTGTACTGTACATAAGAAAACAATGATTCAAACTAGTATAGCTACTGTATATGGCTACAAGTAACATATCACATAGCATTATATTAATCATTATAGATGTTATTTTCCAGCTGATTACATTATTGGACATTATTGCACATCGTTGTAGTGAATTTCAGTACTACATCATACATGCAGACAGCCATACTGTTACTAACAGTAACATTCACATTTCCTTAAATGGGCAGGCAATTACAATACATGTAAGCACAGCAGATTACTGAAAACTATAGGTGGAATTTGTAGCAATATGTTACAGTAATTGTATAGTGGATAGGCAATCTTATATATCATAATGCATTGTCCATAGCTATGCATGACATTAAAATTACTGTACAATGATAGCACATGTGAGCCCATGAAACCATTATTAACCCATACCTTCTCATGTCATTGCCGTACAGTAGAAAATCACATGCCAGGCAAGTAAACATGAATTAAATTCCTGGAATCTCTCCTTTTTGGCATTGAAGTCAAGACCAATGTTGAGGGCCTCTGGCTAACTAAATCTGCAGATTATCACAAATTCAGAGAATCCCCCTTTGACACTGATGTTCCTAAGAAACGTCTGACACAGACTTGTGTCAGAGCCATGGACCAAAACAAAATGCCAAAAAGTGCATAACAGTATCCTCTGGGAAAGCATCCATCCCTGGTAACTATGATATTGACAACATAGCCCTAAGAAACAATCCAGTAGCCAGGGACTTTGGGACACAGATAGACAGTAATCTAGCCTTTGACCATCATGTGTCTACATAAGTGCGGTAATCATTCTATGTTGTGCAACTTATAAACAAAGGCATGAGATCTAGGTCCAAACAGGTCATTGTTCCAATGTATTCAGCATTCATCAGACTTATCAATGAGTACAATGCCCCCTTGGTATTTACTTAGCCAGGCACATCCAGAAAATGGAATGTCCACAGAGGCTCCTCACTAAGACAATACAGGGTATAAGTAGCATGTCCTATGCAGGCCACCTCAAAGCCCTATTCCTGTATTCTATCTTCTACAGGCTGTTGAGGGGAGATCTATGCCTAGCATACAAGGTATTGTCAGACCCCACCCCGATGGACCTCCTGCCCATTATTAATACTTAAAGCTTGCCTGTGATATAAATAGGACCTGCTGGAAAGAAAGCTATGTATTCCAGAGATGACTACTTTTCTGAAAAAAGCTCCTCATCCATGTGAAGCCAGTTTCTTCACTAACCCAATAAAAGTGTAACTTGTGCAATTGGAAGATGAACAGGAAATTCATACCTGGATTGGCACTGATGTCTCTAATGGACACAGGCAGCCTGTAAATGGTTCATCTCCCAGGCCTCTGCCTGGAAATATTTCATCTCCCAGGCCCTTGCTTACACTTATCAAGTGTACCAAAACTTGTCAAAGATTTGGGATGCATGGCTAGGGTTACAAAGGGCATTGCAGCCTAGTACACACCTCTAAACCTATGAGCCTATAAACTCTGGCAGTTGTCTAGACAATCACTATTGCCTATCACTGGTTTGGCATAAATATTTGATCAGACATTCCCAATGCACATTTAAGTTCTGAGTATGAAGAGTACCTCACAAAAACATACACTGGCATAATTTACATTTCCTAATTATGTATCTGCATGCTTTGTTTTAAGTTGGTATTTTGACTGCAATGTCAGGGATATGGAACATCTGCAGGTAGCATATTAGTACAGTGGCATTCACTGTCCCTCCCCCAAGGTGATATATTTCCTTATAGGAGGAGTATGTATAGGAGGAGTATGTATAGGTAAAGTATGTTTATGCTGAATACTGCAACATTCACATACATGCCGCTGCAACTGAATATTTTTGTGTTTTGTACTGATTAACTAAGAATGTATTTCATGCTGCATTGCTCATGTAGTGTGCATGATGACTGTTGCAGTCACGTGGCCATTAAACCACGATGCAGCCTTGTCCTGTCATGTTATAACCTTCTTCTCCAAAATTCCCAGCTATATTGAAGAAATTTGCATTATTAGTTTTGCAAAGCATTACATGGACAACTGAACTAATTAGAAATGACTTTTTCAATAACATTCAGATTTTGTATGTAACCATCACTGCATATGCAGAAAACCATTTTATAAAGTACATATTAGCGATGTCTACAGGAAAAAAGAAAAGAAAAAGTGGTATCCCTGAAAGTCTCAGAAAACCCACTATGCACCCTACACTGGGCCAAAAATAAACCAAGAAGAAACTTTGCAGTTTGGAGGGTGTGCTGAAGTGAACATCACACCCTCCATACTGTGAAGTTTCTTCTTGGTTTGTTTTTGAAATGCGTACAGGAACACACTGTTCAACACTGGCAAGAATGAATATCATGACAGTGTTGTGTGTGTGTGTGTGTGTGTGTGTGTGTGTGTGTGTGTGTGTGTGTATATATATATATATATATATATATATATATATTATGTGCAGGCCCAAGAATCGTTTTAATGCTGCATTCAGATAAAAGGCACAATACTGAACTTTTTTTAAATGCCTTTAATAAAATTTCACTTGCAATATAGGCAAACTTAAGAGTTATATAAAAGTAATCAAACCATGTTAACAAGTTCACATTTATAAACATTATGTATCACATAAATTGATATATAAATTCATGTTGGCTTAATGGTTAAGGTGCTTAACTCATAGACAAGATATACAAGATTTTATTCTTATTAATTTGCAAGGCTTAAAATGATCCAGAAGGGCAGCTACCCTAGTACTTACCTGTAAACACAAGATTTGGTGATAGCATTTAACCCCCCTCATCAGGTTGAATGAAGAGAGGGCTACAGTCAGGTGCCTGTCAGGGGCCAGGATTTGAAAAATCATGCAGGCATTCAGGTCACTCAACCACAAGTACCAGTATGACTCAGTCATAGTCCATGTGGGTGTGAATGACCTAAGAAGTACCTCCTTGCACTATAAGAATAGAGACAATAATGGACATCTCTAAATACATGTCACAGGCAGGCAAAAGACTCACACTGAGCAGCATTTTACCCCCTCTAAGAATGATACCACAATACAAACATAAAATGATTGCCTTCAATAACTGGCTTCGCAACTGGTGTCATTCCAAGGGGCTCCAGTATTTGAAAGCCTGGGATAATATGATTGACAGACTCTGCTGCTTTCAGAAATGGTCTGCACTTCTTGCTGCTAAGCTTTCAAATACTGGACAAGGCATAAGCCACCCCATAGTACCTTTTGTAGGCAGTGTCAAATCAACAGACCTTCCAATGTAATACATTCTTCTAATGCCAAGCTGAAGGTACTACTGCTTAATGCTAGGAGTCATAACAAGAAATTGTACTCCCTGGAAGCTCTTCTTGCCCTGTAGAATGCTGAAGTCTGTGCAGTTAAAGAGATGTCAATCCCCAAATGACGAAAACAACAACTCCAAGCCACAAGTGAGGTAAAGTTAGCGCTTTCATTTACTTAATTTAGCAAACTTCATCAGACAAACAAGTTAAAACAACAAATCACTTAAATAGGCAACCGTCAATGACATCATCAAATATGAGTCTACAATCCACCCACATTTAAAGCTAAATACCCAGATTTGTATAAAAAACTAAATACATTTATATATAAAAACTTAATATGCAAAAAACACAAAATACATTGCCAAAGCACCATCGGATATAAAAATGCTAGTCTGACTAGTGTCTATGCAAGGCTATAGAAAGGATAACCATGGCCTTGAATAACAAAGACATAAGAAATCTCCAGACTCTAGACTCAACTCAGTTCAGCTTCATCAAGAGCAGGTCCTGCCTGCTCAGTCTGGTGTACATTTTTGAGAAGATCACCAAGGCCATGGACGAGGGTAAGAAGTGCATACTACCTAACTTGACCTGGCCAAGGCATTTGACACAATACCCCATTCGGGTATTATAGATAAACTCACAAAATTGGGCATAAACCTTTATGTCACCAGAAGGATAGCCAAATGGCTCATGGATAGGACATGTTTTTACAGTAGGGGAATCCACATCCAGCAAGAGGCCGGTCAGCAGTGGAATATCACAGGGCTCAGTGCTGAGTCCCTGCTATTTGGGATATACTTCTCAGATAGCAGGGCAATTGCAGATGACCATTGGCTGACCGAGTTTGCTGATGACTGCAAGCTGGGGGCAATTACTGACTCCTCAAATGATATTGATATCTTACAGAAAGGTATGACACAGTCTAATGATTGATGTCAGAGCCATGACCTCAAACTACATGCAAATAAGTGCATAAAATACCCACTGGAAAATCATATACCCCTGCAAATTACACCATTGATAGTGCCCCCCTAAGAATGGACCCAGTGGTGAGAAATCTGGGTACTCAGATCGACAGCAATCTGAACTTTGTTCACTGTGTGTCCATGGTAGTGAGGAAATCCTCCTATGGGACTCAGCCTATAAGTAAGGGCATAGCATCCAGATCTAAGGATGTCATATTACCACTATACTCAGCCCTCATCAGACCAGTAATTGAGTACAATGCACCCTTTGGCATGTAGTTCGTCAGGCATCCCCAACAGTTGGAGCATCCTCAGAGCTGTCTCAGCAAACAATGCAGGGTATAACCAACATGTCACATGCAGACTGATTAAAGTCATATCACTATATTCAGCTTTTACTTATTACTGAGGGGTGATCTGTGCCTGACCTACAAGGCAGTCTCTAACTCAGCTCTGATGGAAATGTTGCATATTTGCAAAACTAACTGCACAAGGGTTACTCGCTACAAAGGTCTAAACTTGATCTCGGACATGAATAGGTCATGCTGGAGAGGCAGATATGTGTCCAGAGATTACCCCTCCTCTGAAATAGGCTTCCTATTGATGTGAAGCAGAGCCCTTCCCTGACCATCTTCAAGTGCAATCTAGATCAATAGATGGGAAATCACAAATTCACTCCTGGAGTGGTTACCATATCTGTACAAATTGTCAGAATTCCACTTGCTGACCCTTATTATCTTTCCCCAGGGATAGAAAATTGAGTAAAATCTGGGTGAAACTAGCAAGGCTCTAAGGGCTCCCGAGACATTAACCTAGTAATCTTCTATGAAACTATGAACTTATAAACATATAATCCAGGAAACTCCATAAATTATTCATTTATTGCCTTTTCTTAAACATCATTTCTCCTCCAAAACAGCTTACTTTATATATTGTTCCCACAATTTCTATATTTTTTTATGTAATTTATTCCTACCCTTTTCTAAAGATCCCACTTCTGTTCTTTTATTTCCAATACAATGTTTACTACTTCAAGTGTAGTTGGTTTACATTTGATTTCCATTTTTTACTAATTGCTTTTTTGACAGCTACCAGAATTAAACTTACCAACTCCTGAATCTCAGATCAAAATAATAATTTCCTTAGTTGTACTCACTTGCTTGCCCAGTATTCCTGACAGAGTACTCTGCAGGGAATTTTTAAAATCTGACAACTCATTACTCTCCCAAAACATATGTTTCCAATTACTTCTTTCTTCCCCATTATACCTCAAATATTTCCATCTTCCTAAGAAAAACATTCTTTGGAGTCTACTTGAGGTATAAAAGTATCTAAGAAAACATTTCAAGGCAAAAATTCTAAACCTTCTAAAATATTTGCATATTTGGGAGCCATACATATATCCTCCCATTGTTTCTTTGTGAAATTCTTATCCAATCTCTTTCCAATCTTTTCTAACCTCTGATTGATTCCTGTATAGTTATTGCACAATATTTTATATGCTGTACTAATTGTCTGATTTTTAACAGCAGCTTCTCTTCTAGATTCATTTAAAAACTCAGCCAGTGCAGGTCTTTCATTTAGGATTCCCATGTCTATTTTTCTTTGTCTATACTCAGATATCAATTCCTGATAGGGAAGGCAATCACTAGCCTGCCATCTAAATGTCTTCTTGGCTTGTTTCCATTTTGTTACATTTTCTTCTCTAATTATTTGTTCCCAGTACCTTGGTACTTTTGCCAACTTCTTCCAGTAAATTCCAGCCCCCTCTTTTCTATTGTCTGTACCCCTAATTGCAGTCTTCCCTATTGGCAGAATCTCCTTTCTCCATTCCTGTGTTGGCTTAGTTCTTGGTATACTTTCTGCTACTTTATGAATATAATATGCTGTATGTTATTTTTCTCCTTATAGATCTGTGTGCAAAATCCTGTTCCTTTCTTATTTCTTTAATTAGCCCTGTTTCGTCATCATCACTTTCTACTTAGAATTGCAAATCAGGTAATCCTAAACATACCTGTTCTGTTGGGAGGATCAACTTATCTCACTTGACTCTTATCCTCTTCCCCTATCAGATAAAATCCTCCATCTTCTGGTTGATAAAAACATGCCAGACCTCTGTATAAAACTGAATCGGCTGAAAACATTTTACTGCTTGTATCTTGCTATCTGTATCCTTAGAGAAGATCTTTAGTTTCTCATTTTTTTTATAATATTTTCCTTAGTCTCTTCTCACATATCTTTAGCTGCCATAATTGAATCCTTTTTAATCCATACTCCTAAATATTTCATTTTATTGTGCCCTATAAATATAGGTATTGCTGGGTCAGTTATGCGTGGGTGCATAGCTTATAGCTATAGCCTTTGTTTTATCTTCATTAATTTTATATCCCAAAAAAATCCAGTACCCTCTCAGACTAGCAAAACAGAAACAAAACAGTCCCACGAGTATATGAAGTGACAAAAGCAGGAAATGGCTGTAAAATAAAAAAAATCCACTTTAATATGCACAGGTATAAACGCTTTTGTCCCAAAAGTGCTTAATCAGGAACTTCATCAGATACAAAGTTAAAACATGAAAGGTAACATTAAGTAGACCAAGAAATAATGACATCACTTCCTCTATAACATTTAAAAAGACATTACATTCTAAAACCCAAATTCTTGCCAAAATTTTAAGATGAAATATGTTTTTTCTGCTTGAAATATTTTTCATCTTAAAGTTTCTCTGCATCAAGACCCACCACTAACAGGGGTATTTAGTGACATTCTGCTTCCCTGTAGATCATCATTGTTTTCTTAATGTTGTGAGTTATTTGCTTCCCCTTCACAAAACTGCATTGGTCCATTTCTATGAATTTTGGCATCACCTTTGCAATTCTTTTAGACATTATCGACAAGAGCAGTTTGAATCGTGGCTTAGAATTGAACTGGGCCTATATGAGGCCAAACTTTGACTGAATTATAGTGCATATAATGCACTAAACATTTTGTCTCCAATAAAAACACAGTGTTTTGCATATACATCAGACTACTCACACAGTAAAGGGGTCCTGATGGAGAGATGAAAAGTCAGCAAGCAAAGGAGAGTAGTTGTGCTGAAATTGAATTCATCCTCAAGTCTTGGTGAGTACCTTCACGAGGTGGACCCTGTTTTTCACAAAAACTCACCAAGGCGACACTGATATATAGACTGTGTTTATATAGCATATATCATGGACAGAAGTAATTCAAAAATAAAAAAGATAGCTGGGTGCACAAGACCCAGGATAAAAAAAGTGCCCAATCCTGGTAGGCGCACTGGTGTCAGGACTGGAAAAAATGACAGTGTAAAATCCTCAAAATATGGAAACATTCCTACAATGGGGGAAGGCCAGGCTCAGGGGGAGGATGGCCCCCCTATTGTAGAAGGAAGTAGCAGTCCACAAAAATGACAAAAACTGATTGTCCAAAGAAGAGCCATAAAAATGATAGAGTGGACTATTGAAGTTAAGAAAGAAATTATGTATTGTTACTATTATGTAAAAAGCCCAGAATTTCCAGACACAAGATATACAAAATGATTAAGAGAGAAATTAGAGGAAAGAAAAATACTTCTGCAGGAAAAACTGTCAGAAGCTTCAAAACAGTATATAGATCAAAACATTTTCATCTGTTTGGAAAAAGAACCATCTGAGGAAGTGAGAAAATATAAACAACAAAACCTAGAGATATTTGAAAAATGTAAAAAAGAAATATGGACATGGAAAACAAAGAGAGATTTGATACGGTGCAATATTTATGCAAAGGAGAAAGCCAAATTAACTAATATAGAGAAGGCAGTCTCAAAGATATTCGAAGAGAAATACAGGCAAAGGCATCCAGATATGGAAAATTTCACAATAAAAAGATTAATAGCACAAAGATGTAATGTAGAAAAGATGATTAGTAAAGGAAAAGTTAAAGAAATAGAAGTGGAGTGCCTGCAAAGCGAAGGATTTAATCTAGGAGATCTAAAACAGCCTACATCACAGTATGATGGAGTGAGTCCCCAGAATATGGAAAAGAAGAAGATCAGGAGACATGTGAAGAAGAAATATGGACAGGGGAAAGAAAATGAGATTTAATATGGTGTAATATTTATGCAAAGGATAAAGCAAAACTAACCAATACAAAAAGAGCAGCACCAAAGATATTTGAAGAAAAATATAGGCAAAGGAATCCGGATATGGAAAACTTTACTATACAAAAAATAAGAAGACTAAGAGTAAAAGTAGAAAAAGAGATTAGTAATGGAGAAGTCAAAGAAATAGAAATTGAGGTTATGGAACAGCTGCAAAGAGAAGAATTCAGTGTAGTAAACTGAATACAGAAAGCATCACAACAGGATAGAGCAATGGATATCCAAATTAAGGGGAAACCATTAAAACAGGAAGCAATTGGTCAGGTGCCATATCAAGATATTTTGGAGCCTTCCACAGGAAACCAGTATAAACATTCATTTGAAGCTAGACAGCAAGGAAAGGAACAGGAAAATGTGGAAACTCTGATGCAGTCAATGTTGAGGAGTGATAGGCCAGTGAGTTCCCATATGACAGAACAACAGATGACACAGGATGAAATTGAAGAGAATGTGCCACAGGAAGATGCTATAGAACTTTCTATAGAATGCCCACAGGAAATGGAAAACAAGGGATGTGCCCTCAGTATGAAAGAAAAGGAGTTAAGAGAAGAGTTGCTTGATTTAATAAAAGACAAATATATCAAGATCAATGAGAGAAATAGACTTGAAGAAGGTTAATAAAACCCCAAAAGTCATAAGCTTGATAAAACAAATGAACACAGTAATTAGGACTGCCCATAGAGATCCATGTGATATAACAGAAGTAAACAGAATATATTACTGTGGTGCTAAATTAATAACTGATAAAGTTCTACCACAGGAACACAGGGTAGCAAAGGAAAAGAAAAGGGGGAAAGCAAATACCATCATGGGAATATCGAATAGAGAAAACTATAAAGCAGCTAGGACAAGAAGTGTCATTGTTAGAAGGTTATAGAAGAGGGAACAGATCAACAAAAATATTAAGAAAGATAGATGTGATAAAAGCAATGCGCAGTATTAGAACAGACCAGGATCTATTATGCACTATTGGAGATAACAAACTAAAAATTTCAAAACAGGCAGAAAAACTTAGAAGATACAAAGATAAATATAAGGGGAAAAGCACAAAATAAGCAATTTATTGATGACCCAAAAAAGTGTTATAGAGAATTGGGAAATAAGGTAAAAGGAATTGAAAGACCACCAAAAAAAGAGGAAGTAGATACATTTTGGAGAAGTATCTATGAAGATCCTGTGGAACATAACAAAGAAGCTAAATGGATAGAAGAAGTAAAAGAAAGAATAAGAAGTTTAAAGGTACAGGATATGAAATGGGATGAAATAACAACTAGAGAGATTGAAACAAAGTTGAGAAAAAGCCTCTAACTGGAAAACCCCAGGCCCAAACGCAGTACCTAACTTTTGGCTTAAAGTATTAACTTCTTTGCATGAGGATTTAGCCATGACTAAGAACTATTTATATGCGCACCCTGAACACACACCGCACTGGTTAACAACAGGAAAAACAATGCTCTTACTTAAGAGTGAACCTACAAGCTACCCTAAAAATTTTAGACCAATAACTTGTCTTCCAACAACGTATAAACTTGTTGTATCTTTCAGCTTTTCCCAGTTAGGGGTCGCCACAGCGGAACTCCGGTCCGCAAATGATTGGTAGCAGATTTTTACGTACTGAGTTGCCAACCCTGACATACAACCTTCAACGAAGGTACGCCCATTCATGCATGTCTACACACAGAAGATGCTTTAGCTGAGAATCGAAGAGGACAACGTCTTGCTGTGAGGTGACAACGCTACCGCAGCACCACCACCACAGGAATTGATGCAGATAGAATTTATAGTCATTTAGAAGTTAACTCAATTATGGCAGTAGAACAAAAGGGCAATAAAAGAAAGTCATATGGAACAAAGGATCATTTGTTGTTAAACAAATTTATAGTGGAGAACTGTAAGAAGGGGAATAATCTAAGTATGGCATAGATTGACTACAAAAAAGTTTTTGATAGTATTCTACATTCATGGATAAAAGAGTGCTTAAAAATGTATAAGATACACCCTACACTGATTGACTACATTACAGTAACCATGAAACAGCGGCAGACCACTTTGCGATTAAGCCATGATAAAGGACAGATTATTATCCCAGGGATAAAAATTCAAAGGGGGATATTCCTGGGTGACTCTTTGTCACCATTGCTATTCTGCATTGCCATTAATCCATTAAGCTGTTTACTTAACAGCTTAGGCCATGGCTACAATTTGGCTCCTAGAAAACAACAAAGTCTAATGACTTTGCATCTTCTCTTTGTCAATGATTTAAAACTGTATATCTCATCAGATGAGGAACTGAAAGCACAGCTGCAGGTTATCATAACTTTTTCAGATGATATTGGAATGTTGTTTGGTCTTGATACATGTGCAAAAGCAACCTTTAAAAAAAGAAAACTGCAGCATCAGGAAAACATCAGTTTGGGACAAGAATGTGATATAAAAGAACTTGAGCAAGAGGGAGTATATAAATACTTGGAAGTTAATAAAGGATCAGCAATAAAGCATGAACAAGTGTGAATAAATCTGGGTCTATATCAGATCATCGAAACGGCTCATTATCGAATGCCATAACATCGAACTGCAAAACCCAAACCCTAACAATATCAAAACCTCAAAACAGTGAATTTTTCCCAGGGAAAAATTTGCTGTTCCGAGAAACACACACACACCACAATCGCACTAAAAATCAGCAATCCACACACATATATTTAAAAGTTACATCTAACCCTACACTACACTGCACATACACTACTATCTATCCACTTACCTTAACCCAGACCCTAACCCTAAGGTCCGTCACTATTGCACACTCACCTCACCCATGCCCTAACCCTAACTCACTTAACCTGCCCCTAACCCCAAATTCTCACTATCGCACACTCACTTCCCCCACTCCCTAACCCTAACTCTAACTCACTTAACCCGCCCTTAACCGCAAATTCTGTCACAATCACACACTTACCTTACCCATGCCCTAACCCGAACTTCCACAAAATCATACACTTACCTTAACCCAACCCGTAACTTTCCACCGGATCAATGAAAACAGCAAAGCCACAACAATGGCCAACTGAATTCTTTCCCTAGGAAAGAATTTGGTTTTGTGCAGCTTCGCTGTTTTCAGTGTTCGCGATATTGGGTTCGATATTAGATCATTCGAAATTCTGCCATTTCGATGATCTAATATAGACCCAATAAAACTCAGTAAGGAGTATTTTAGAAGACTTACATTGAAAACAGCATTGACATCTAGGAACAAGATCCAAGCTATAAATCAATTTGCTCTTCCTGTCCTAACTTATAGTTTTGGAGTGATTGACTGGCCCCAAAAAGTGTTGGATAGACTGGATATTAAAACAAGAAGGATGCTTCATGTTTACCAAATGATTTATAAAAATCAGTGTATACCAAGATTATATATCCCCCATTCTGAAGGAGGGATGGGCCTCCTTGAAATTTATTACATGTATAGATCTGCATTCGTGGGACTCCACACATATCTGCTGACCTCACAAGACCCATATGTAGTGAAAGTTTTCAAACATAAGGAGAATAAATTTAAGATGATGTCTCTGCTTAATTTAGCAGAAGATGGTGGTGGTGCTACGTTAGCATTGTCGCCTAACAGTAAGATGCTGACCGGTTCGACTCTCAGCTAGAGTGTCTTCTGCGTGGAGACATGCGTGAATGGGCATACCTTCGTTGAAGGTTGTACGTTAGGGCTGGTAACTCAGCATGTAAAAATCAACTACCAATCATTAGCGGACTGGAGTTCCACTGCAGCGACACCTAACCAGTAAAAGCTGAAAGACACAATGACACAACAACAACATATCGATGTCAAGCAGGAATGCAAATCAAACCAGAAGTGGATATAAAACAGGCAGCAACTGAATGTAACAAAAAACAAAAGAAAGAATGTAAGGTGAAGGACCACATGAGAAGTCAAGAAATGTGGAGAAAACATATAATTGCAAGTATAGAAAACTTCTGGAAGAGCCGGATGTTAATCAAGAATGAACACAGGAATAGTTAAGGAGAGTTGAATTCAAGCCAAGAAATGAAAGATTAATATTGGCAACCCAAGACAGTGGGCTACGTACACACTGGTTTACAAAGTCCATTGAACATGTGGGAGAAACAGACATATGTAGGTTTGTAAAACCGAATTGGAAAGAGTCACACACCTTGTTGCTGGTTGCGATGCAATAATGGCAGAGGGACTGTATATTGAAAGGCATAATAATGTGGCAAGACTGTTACACTGGAGATTGTGCAAACATTATGGTATCGAAGTGGCTGAAAAACACGGGAAACATGAGCCACAAAGAATCATAGACTAGTCTAGTCCAGATACAGATTTGCTGTATCCAGGACTGCTTGTAAGCTTTTGAGCCCCCCATACCTTTCTGTGTTGGAAGGAAGCCTTTTAGCTTATCAGTGGGAGTGGTAAGCACTAAGTAGCGTATCTAACACAAGAGTGATTTATGGCCCAGAAATTGTAGTTTATTGGCCATTTGGGCAGTTTTTCCATCTCTTTTAACTTTCTGGTTTAAAATCCCTCATTTGTGCTTGTTTCCCACCTTTCCTGTAAATAATCTAGTCTAGATACAGACTTGCTGTATCCAGGACCGTTTGTAAGCTTCTGAGCCCCCCAAGCCTTTCTGTGTTGGAGGGACGCATTCTAGCTTGCCAGTGGGAGTGGTAAGTACTAGGTAGCCTATCTATCACATGATCCTGGTACAGATTCTTAGTTTTAGCACTTGAAATTGCTTATTCGTGTTCAACACTTGTTCAGAACTTGTTGTTAGCACCAAATAAGCTACAAATTACTACAACACTCAACCTTCCTCTTTACCTAAAGGAAAACAGTTTTTGCACTTACTTTCCTCACTTAGAGAAAAACAGCTCTTATACTCACTTTCCTCACTTGTCTAGAGGAAAGTAGTTTTTTATTCAGGCATGTCCAAGGGTCAACTCCCAGTGTTCTCTCCTGTCTATCTGACGAATCTGGGCATCTTGGGGCAATATAGCAATTGCTTCATGTACACAGACAACCCTCTCCTCTTACCACCCAACAACACTACCTGTGAGAGATACACTTATCTAGCCAAAATGGAGGAAAAGCTCTCTCCAACTAAGAATGAACTTGAAAGTCAAGAGGAGAAGGTAATCAATTGCACCACACCACACTCATCACATAGTCCCACTAAACCTACACCACCAAAATCCACACATAGAAACACAAAAACATTCACAGAGGCTTTCAATAATAATCTGCTCAAGCAACAGAGACCTTCAAAGCAGAAATGCAAGCAACCTCCACCCCCCCCAACACAACCAAAATGACACATAGCCCACAAACTCAGTGTGTCAATAAACCACAGCCCATAAGGCAAAACAATGTACCCAACACACTAGTCATAGGTGACTCTATAGTCAGGCACACTGACATCCCACTCACCAGGCTAAACAAGGAGAAGGCTACTGTCAGCTGCCCTGTCTGGTGCCAGGATCTGCCACATAACCCATGCACTCAGGCCACTCCACAACAAGTACAAATATGACTCTATCATTGTCCATGTTGATGTGAATGACCTGAGATGTACCTCCCTGGACTACATGAAAAGAGACATTGAAGAGCTCTCTGATCTTGTATCCCAGGCAGGTATGACCCTAGGCCTGCATAGTATCCTGCCATCACCCAAAATGATACCGCAGTACAAGGACAAAATGATTGACTTCAACAATTGGCTAAGCTTCTGGTGTCATTCTAAGGGGATCCAGTATCTGTCTGCCTGGGTCGACATGGTCGACAGACCACGATGCTTTGCTAGAGATGGCCTGCACCTGTTGAACCTGGGATTCTGGATACTGGCTAAGGGTCTTGCCGCCCCTATAGTGCCTTTTTTAGGCAGGATTCAAATGACAAATTCACCACCATAACAGGAACAGACAACCAAAAACTGAGGGTAATGCAACTCAATGCTAGAAGTCTAAATCTCAAAATGCACTCACTCAAGGCATTCCTTAAAATAGAGAACATCGATATCTGTGCAGTGACAGAGACCTGGTACAAGGCTCTAGAGAGCACCCCTGCATTACCAGGCTATAACTCATACCACACGTTTCGGCCATCTAACCTGGACCAGAACACCAAAGGCGGAGGTGTATCCATATTCATTAAGGATATCCACACCTCCAGGCTAGTTGCGCAGCATAATGCATCCGAGGTTATCCAAGTGCAACTAACTCTGGGCAAAACTGCAATCCAAATTGTAGCTTGCTACAGATCCCCCACCATGCCCCAGGATTCCCACTCCTCTTTTCTTGATATACTGGAAAATATTAGGGTTCAACCAAGCACCCTAATAATGGGTGATTTCAACTATCCCACCATTAACTGCCATAAACAAACTCTAGAACAGAAGGAAGAAACTGTTGCAAAAGAGAGTAAAATCCCAAGAGTGGAGGAGCTCCCAGGTCAGCCTCAGTAAGAAGCTGAGATCCCTTCTAAGATCCTCCAAAGCTAGCTACGAAAACAAAATTGCCACTGATTCTAAGGGCAACCACAAAGCATTCTATAGCTATGTCAAGAATCTCAATGACAACACCCAGATCTGCTCTGGGTTACAGCACAATGGCACGAAAATTACAGAACCAACTGATATTGCCAACATCCTGGCAAATAGGTTCAGTGCTAACTTTACCCCCCCCCCCCTCACCCCCTAAAGGGCACATATCTATACAGGAAGAATGCAGAGTCCCTGTAATCATATCTATGCAGGTAAATGCTGCAATCTCTAAAACCAAAAACACAGCATCCATGGGACCGGACAAGATCCCAGGCTGTGTTTTACATGGACTTCAGAACGAACTGGCTTCCCACCTAAGCACCATGTTCAATCAGAGTCTCACATCAGGCTTTGTGCCCACTGAATGGTGCAGAGCAACAGTTATCCCATTCCACAAAGGGGGAGCCACCACTGATCTTGGGAACTAGTGTCCTATTAGCCTGATGAGCCTGGTCTACAAGGCCAAGGAACGTATCATCATGGAACTCATAAACAAAGACATTGGTAACCTCCAAACTCTGGACCCCACCCAGTTTGGGTTTGTGAAAGGCAGATCATGCCTTCTGAACCTGATCAACTTCTTTGAGGCAGTCACCAAAGGCGTAGACAAGGGTAAAGTGGTTCACACAGCCTATCTTGACCTTGCCAAGGCTTTTTGACACCATCCCCCATTCTGGAATTAGAGCTAAACTTGCTAGACTAGGCATAAATCCCTATGTCACAAGATGGGTTGCCAACTGGCTCACTGACAGAGCCCACACTGTAAAAGTTTCAGACTCCAAATATGACTTCAAGCCAGTGTCAAGTGGAGTACCACAGGGGTGAGTCCTGGGACGTCTCCTGTTTGGTATCTACTTCTCTGAAGTACAGGCTAACACAGAAGGCTTCTGGCTAATGAAGTTCGCAGATGACTGCAAACTAGGAACCATAGTTGAGTCCCCAAATAATGTGGACATCCTACAGAAGGGCCTAACTGAGACAGATGCCTGGTGTCAGAGGCATGGCCTCAAGCTCAATGCCAAAAAGTGCTTTGTCATCCCCTTTCGTAAAAACTCTGTACCCATGAACTACCACATAAACACAGTCTGCTTAATGCCTAATGTGTGATAAGAGATCTTGGGTCCCAGGTGGACAGTAGTCTCTCCTTTGATAATCACATTGCCACAGTAGTCAGGAAATCCTTCTATGTGGCACACCTCATCACAAAAGGGTTCTCATCCAGGAAAAAAGAGGTCATTGTTCCCCTCTACTCGGCACTCATTAGACCCATTAAAAGAGTACAACACCCCTTTTGGAATGTACCTCACAAGACATCTGCAGCAACTGGAAAAGCCACAGTAGTACCTCACAAAGAGGATTACTGGCCTCAAACAGATGCCCTACACTGACCATCTCAAAAAACTCCAGCTTTACTTTGTAGCACATCGCCTACTCCTAGGAGATCTCTGCTGAACATATAAAGCTATGTTAAACCCAGAGCTGGTGGACATGCTACACTTAAAGAAATCCTAATCCCTCTGAGCTACACGCTCTAGGGACCTAAATCTTGTCACCACAATAAACAGGATATGCTGGAGGGATAGATTCCTGTCCCAGAGACTTCCTATACCCTGGAACAAGCTACTCATCTAGGTCAAGCAAAGTTCTTCCTCATTAGCACTCTTCAAGAAAAATCTTGATGAGTGGATGGGAAATAGGAAATACACCCTGGGGATCACTTCTGTGGCTCTGCTCAACAGGGGCACAGGAAATTAACTTTCTTGGGTGGTGTAAGCCAGGGAACCTTGTTGGCTAGACTTACTTAGGCCCTTGGGCTGATAGCCTAGTACCTACCTATGAGCCTATGAACCTATGTACCTATATCACATGGGATCACCCAATATCAACAGCTCAAATGATAGATGCTAGAAAACCGGGTATAGTGGTCCAAGAAAAGAAGACAAAAGTAGCATTGATCATTTAAATCGCCACACACAGTGACTACAGTGTCTTGCATACAGAGAGACACAAAGTTATAAAATACCTGGATCTGCAGGCAGAAATGAGAGTCATGTGGAAGAAAGATACCCAGACAGTCCCAATAGTAGTTGGAGCAACGGGTCTTATAAAAAATAATTTACAATCGTATTTAGATATGTTACCAATTCATGTAACACTGTACGAATTGCAGAAGGAGTCATTACTGGGCACATTGCGGGTGTTGCGAAGAGCACTTTTGACTGTCATCAAAGGTAAAAGAATACTAATTTCATGAACTTTAATCGCACTTTGACTTAGGAATGGGGTCCATTCCCATCATGGTATTAGAAACCCAAGAGAAATTAAAAACAGCAATGAATTAACAATGAACAAACATGAGCACATGTGAATAAAACTCAGCAAGGAATACTTTAGATGACTTAAATTAATCCTGTGAACAGCATTGACATCTAGGAACAAGATCCAAGCTATAGACCACTTTTCTCTTCCTGTCCTAACTTAATTTTGGAGTGCTTGACTGGCCCCAAAAAGTGTTGGACAGATAAGATATTAAAACAAGAAGGATGTTTCATGCTCACCAAATGATTTATAAAAATCATTCTGTATACCAAGATTATATATTCCCCGTTCCAAAGGAGGGATGGGCCTCCTTGAAAGTGATTACATGTATAGATCTGCAATCGTGGGACTACACTCATATCTACTGACCTCACAAGATCCAAATGTAGTGAAAGTTTTGAAACATGAGGAGAATAAATCTAAGATGACTTCTCTGCTTAATTAGCAGAAGCATATCGATGTCGAGCAGGAATGGAAATCAAACCAGAAGTGGAAAAAATCAGGCAGTAACTGAATGGGGCAAAAACAAAATAATGAATATAAGGTAAAGGACCAGATGAGAAGGAAATAAATGTGGATAAAGCATAAATATAGATGCAAGTATAGATGGTAAATAATGATTAAGGAGAGGTGAATTCAAACCAAGAAATGAAAGGTTAATATTGTCAGCTCAAGATAATTGGCTACGTACACGCTGGTTTACAAAGTCCATTGAACATGTGGGAGAAACAGACAAATGCAGGTTTTGTAAAACTGAATTGGAGACAATCACACACCTTGTTGCTGGGTGTGACACACTAATGGCAGAAGGATTGTATACTAAAAGGCATAATAATGTGGCGAGACTGTTGCACTGGGGATTGCAAACATTATGGTATTGAAGTGGCTGAAAAACACTGGAAACATGAGGCACAAAGCATCATAGAAAATGAAGTTTATATCACATGGGATCACCCATTATCAACAGTTCAAAAGATAGATGCTAGAAAATGGATATAGTGGTCCAAGAAAAGAAGACAAAAGTAGCATTGATCATTGAAATCGCCACACCCAGTGACTATGGCATCTTGCATACAGAGAGACACAAAGTCATAAAATACCAGGATCTGCAGGCAGAAACGACAGCAATGTGGAAGAAAGATACCCAGATAGTTCCAATAATAGTAGAAGCAAGGGGTCTTATAAAAAAGAATCTACAATTGTATTTAGATATGTTACTAATCCATGTAACCCCATAAGAATTGCAGAAGGAGTCATTACTGGGCACATTGCAGGTGCTGCAAAATGCACTTTTGGCTGACATCAAAGACTGAAACAATACTATTTTATTTTATTTTATTTTACATTTGTTGACGGGGCTAGTCTAGCTGGATACATGTCCTTTTTCAGTAGAGGCCCAGGGAGATAAGCTCCAAAGTTAAGTACAATTTACATAAAAACAGTAGTTAAAAATACAATACATAAAACAAGTCTACAATAGCTAAAAGTTCAATACTTAAAAAGCATATTTCTATAAATTACTACACATGAGAGGATTAACAATGTTTGGATAGAGAAAAGATATAAAAAATAAGACTTATGTTTAAGAAATGAGCATAGAGGCAAAGGAAAGTTTAGAACTGGCACAAGGGTTCAGAGTTATTGAGACACATGGGGTAGAAAGAAGAAAGAGAATGAAGGAAACAGATGAAAGAAGAAAGAACAAACAAAGCACTAGCTAGTGTACAGGTGACTTCTGAGGAGTTTAGTTACAAAGAGTTCATAGCAGGGAATATAGGGGTAGAGCAAGGAGAAGAAAAAGGGGGATGAACTATGGTTCAGTCTGGTTTCAAACAGGGACAGAGCCAGAGTAGTTGCTGATGTTCTTTTAGGTGTTTTTTGAAGAGAGATGTTGATGAGAGAGATGTGAGTGTAATAGGAAGGTTATTCCAGATTTTGCCCACAATACTGGTAAATAGTGAGTCCCCCGCTTTATTGTTAGATTTGACATTAGAAATTAGTAGCTTATTTGCAGAGCGAAGTGTTGAAAGATTTTTATATGGGGTGATCAGGTTAGTGAGGATTGGGGTGTTATTTGGGTGATGAAGAATTTTTTGTGTGATCACAAGTTGATTATACAGTAGTTGGTTTTGTAGCTCTGACCATCCTAGTTGTTTGAAGTTGTGGCAGTGGTGGGTTCTGAAAGGGTTCCCTGTGGCAAATCTGGCTATGTTGTTATAGCTAGTTTCCAGTTTGTTTATGTTGTATTTTGATAGGTTGGTGTATATAGCAGAAGCATAGAAAAGGGTAGAAATGAGGTGAGTTTGGGCAATAGAGGTTCTCCCTAGTGGTGTGAGGTAGGGTCTGAGTCTATGCAGGGAGCCTAGTTTTTTATTGACAGTTTGGATGGTGTTATTGATATGGTCATCGTAGCTGAGTTTATTATCGATGGTTATGCCCAGGAGACGTGTGTTAGTATCTGGGGTAATAGTAGTTCCATCATTAGAGGTAATTGTAAAGTTGATTTCTGGTGATTTTTGGGTGGGAGAGAAAAGCAGTAATTTGTTTTTTTTTTTTTGGATTTAGGAGGAGGCAATGGTGGGTAAACCATGTTTCTACAGTATTAAATACTGTTTGAGTCAAGGTCTGAAGAGAGGTTGATGACTTAGCTGTACAGATTAAAGTTGAGTCATCGGCGTATTGTATGCAGGTGGCTTTAGGAAAAATAGTGTTGAGATTATTAGTAAAAATGGAGAATAAAAGGGGGCCTAGAATAGAGCCTTGAGGGACTCCAATGTTTATGGGAATAGGTGAGGAGAGATTGTTGTCCCAGAGTACTAACTGCTTGTTGTCTATTTTCTAGATAGGATGTAAACCAACATATTGCTAGTGGGTCAAGAGATTGAGCTTTTAGCTCACTGATTAGTAAGTCGTGGTTAACCTTATCAAAGGCTTTTGATAGGTCAATGAATAGTGCAGAAGATTGGGAGTTGTTATTTCGATTCCTGTTTATACAGTCAGTGAAGGTTAGCAAGGCGGTAGTTGTGCTATGAAAGGGTCTGAAACCATGCTGGCAGTTGGCCAGTAGATTATTTTGGAGCAGATGTTGAAGTAGTTGGTGGTGAATACATCTTTCCATTATTTTGGCCAGTGGGGAGAGTAATACTAACTTCATGAACTTTAATTGTACTTTGACTTAGGAATGGGGTCAGTTCCCATCATGGTATTAGAAACCAAAAAGATTTGGAGAAATTAGAAAAAAGCAATGTCAATAGAGAGCAGGACACTTTTGGCTAACATCCAATGATTGAAACAATGCTAATTTCACAAATGTAATCATACTTTGACTTAAGAATGGAGTCAATTCCTGTCATGGCATTAGAAACCTAAAAGACTTGGAGAAATTAAATCCAGTGTCAGTATTAGCAGTAATCACATAGCTGCATGTATGACAAATAATAACAACAATCCTTACTTTGGATATTGACATAACAGTGTCACTTATTTGTTACTGGATGAAATTGCAGACACCATGTATCAATCAGTCATTGCAGTAGATGAGGTTACAATGCTAACAGATGTATTTTTTTCCAATGAGTAACAACTGTGGGAGCTCATTTTGCCTCCAAAGGATTCGTGCTTCCTCATAAAAATAATTGAGAGAGACCCAAACATCTGAATTGGTTTTGTTGAAAATCATATTCATTGTATCTGAAACAAAGATCACCCTGAAGTCTTCCTATGATTAAACCAAACACCACATAACTAATTAATATATACTTCATAGCTGTATGATAGTGGGGAAGGGACAATGCTGTCTTTAATGTATGTAGGTTTTCACTGATGTGGAGTGGATAATGTAAAAATAGTTGGCATCACATTCCATAATCAAAGCATTTAAAACAATGCATACCTTGCAAAACACATTTCTATGCCATACTATTGCACAGTACACAACCTGTCTTGTAAATTCAATCCATCCATCTTCAACTCCTTTTCCCCATTTTGCACATGGGGTCAGGGTGTCACTTTCAACAGTGACAGTCATCTCAAGCCAAGGCTTATACCACCAAGTGGCTAGCTCTGCCACAGTAGTTCATCCACACCACTCACTCGCACACACACTCACACCTATGGCCAATTTAGAGTGTCCAATTCACCTACTGCATGTCCCTGGAATGTGGGAGGAAACCCCCGTGACTACAGGGAGGACATGCAAACTCCACACAGAAGGCACCCCAGCCAAGAATCAAATCAGAAAACTTCTTGCTGTGAGGCGACAATGCTAACCAATGCATCACCACAGCCACCCATTTAATGCTTGTGATATATTCAGGAATGAAACTCATGTAAGTGCATAGTGCAACATTGTGGTAAATATCAGCACAGCAAGGGATAAAAACCTGTCTCTAAGGCAATTGACATTGGACTTGAGGTGTAAGTGCTCAGGATCATGCTCTGTGTACCTGCCCTCGTATCTACCATTGCTAACTCTGCAGTATTACCTCATTCTGCCTTTTATATTTCCCTTGCACTATGAGTGGTTGTAACTACTGCACCATGCAGTACTATGGGAAATAAAAAAACAGAACCCTGAAGAAAAGAAGCAACAGTATTACTTGCAGGGTCCCACCCCTTACAAATGTAAAACTGAGTATGCCATTCACCTGGACTACCAAATACATAGTGTGAATCTAAGCTGTTGGTAAAGGTAGTAGACTTGCAGATACATGATTATATGATGGTATGACTTTACAGTAATCATAAATGCACTTTCACAAGGCAATATCCTATCCTACCATGACACTAGTCCTACACACACACACACACACACACACACACACACACACACACACACACGCACACACACACACATGCACACACATGCAAGCACACCAGTACACACACACACATACACACACACACACACACACACACACACACACACACACACACACACACACACACACATCTCAACGTAAGATCAAATGTTACTGTCATTGTCTCAGTACATCAGTATTAACACAGAACACTAGAACAAAAAGTTAATAAAAGAAAATCGTATGGCACAAAGGATTATTTCTTGTTAAAAAGGCCAAAATAGAGATTTGTAAAAAGGAGAAGAATCTAGGTATGGCATGGGCAGATTACAAAAAAAAAAAAAAAAAAAAACATTTGACAACATCCCATATTCATGGATAATGGAATGCATACAGATGTATAAGATACATCCTACATTGATTAGTTACATTTCAGTGATTATGAAACAATGGCAAACTACTTTGCAGCTAAGGTACGACAAAGGCAAATTACTATCCCATTGATAAATAATCAAAGGAAGATATTCCAGTATGATTCTGTCACCACTGCTGTTATGTCTTGCATGTATTCGATTAAACGTAATTTGTTTGCTTAATAGATTAGGCTGTCATTACAGTTTAACTTCCAGAAACCAACCTTATTCAAAGATTCTCATCTACCTTTTGTGGATGATTTAAAATTGTATAGTTTATCATATGAGGAACTGAAAGTACAACTCCAAATGGTTAAAACTTTCTTAAATGATATAAGAATGAAGTTGGTCTTGATAAATGTGAAAAAGCAAAATTTAAAAGGAAAACTGGAGCGCTAAGAAAATAACCTGGGCCAGAAATGTGATATAAAGGCATTTTAGCAGGAAGGAGTCTATAAATATTAGGTCAGTAATAAAATATGAAAAAATGAGAATAAACCTCAGTAAGGAATATTTCAGAAGATTACAGCTGGTATTGAAAACTGCCTTGACCTTTAGGAATAAAGTCCAAGCTATAAATCAATTGCTTTTCCTGTTCTTACAATTTTGGTATGACTGACTGACCTTAAAAAATATTGAATCAATTGGCTATGAAAACAAGAAAAATGTTTCATGCTTATTGAATAATATATATAAAAAATATGTATACCAACATTATATATCTCTTGCTCTGAAGGAGGTATGACCCTCCTCAAAACTGACTAAATGTATAGATCTGTAATCATGGGGCCGCATGTATATCTGATGACCTTATCAGATCAGAGGTGCCAGAAGCTGTTGAAGGCGGGGTGTTACTACCACAACATAGGTGCACTTGAAGGAAATTTTAAGCTTAGCCAATTTCCCTTTTGGTGCTTGAATTAACATTTCCTGATTGGTCTTACCTATCCCATGGCTGACAATTGTATAGTAGCCCTAGTGAGAATAACTGTGATTATACCAAAGATAATTTGCGGGGACCATTTAAGCGATCTAGCATTTAGGAACTGCCTCTATCCATTAGTGGCATGAGGGACAACCCTGGAGTACATTTTCTATTACCCATCCTTAGGTCCAAGTTGCATTTGAATATAGACAGAGATGAGCTTTGTTTTACTTGAATGGATAGTCTGTTCTGGAACAGTAGTAACCTCTGTGATATATATCTATCTCTCCACAACATTCAGTTTAGATACCTGGACTGAGCATTTCTGATGCCATATGACTTGCTGATGTTCAGTAGGTCCATCAGTATTAGGTCAGAGGATACCTTGTATGCCAGACACGTTATCTCTAAGCACTCTATAGGATATTGAGTATAGTGATAAATCGTTGAGGTGGTCCATGCAAGATCTATTGTTTAAGACTTGTATCCTTTTAGTAATGTATCTCTGTGGGTATTCCAATTGTTGCATGGGTCTGGAAAGATACATGCCAAAGTGGGCATTATACAAAATGATTGACCTGATGGGGGCTTTGTAAAGGGGGACAAGTAACATCTCTAGATCTAGTCAAATCAATTTGTTTATAAGCTGTAAGCTGTGCAATATAGAAAGACTTTCTTATGACTTTGGGCAAATGTTGGTCAAAAGTTATGTCACTGTACACACAAGTTCCCAAATGCCCTTGAAGAATAAATTGCCTATGTTACATTAAAAAATGATAAGCTAGTAATATTGCAATAGGGAATGGATGACAAACTGATAACAGGTTCAAAGTTACTAGGTAACTCCTCCAAAGGAGGACATTCACAGGACTGCAGCATCCACTCCCTTTAAAGTACAACACAGTACAGTATCAGTGATCCATATGCATACTGTGGGAGTAGAACCCACAGCCTTCTGCATCAAGAGCAAGTATACTACATGTTGTACTACTAACAATGCAAACAGACTTGCCATAAGCAGCACTAAACTTCTCTTCCCTTTATGCTCTCAGCTCCTTGTAAAATCCACTTGACACAACTAAATCTCTCAACTTCACAGCACAAGGAATCTTTAAAAAGTCTTTATTTATTTGGTGGGGGAGGGGGGCAAAGACCCAAAATGAGGGACACATTTTAAATATTGCTTGTATAATCTTAGAAAGTTGCTAAAATAAAGTGTTTTGTGTTACCATGTGTTTCCTGAAAGATAGGAAGACTGAAACATAAAGGGCTGCCATTATTTAATGAATTAATTCAGTTCTCACTGATTTGCCAGAAAACCTCAAATAACATCATGAATGAGCAAAACCCTCCTTTACTGTAGAGAAGCACACCTCTGGCAGCAATGATCAGCAGTCGGGGGCAAGCATAACTCTCGCATCTTTTACCTGAAAACACAAAATACTTGGACACAAATGTGATCAGGCACTCGCTTATACTAACCCAATGGAACAGCTAGTTTAACTTTTGTGCACTTAACTTCTGTGTGCTTGTGATTAAATCTGCGTTGACACGCGATGCACACACGGGTCCTCCTTAAAGAAGAGAAATTTGCATCGGCTCCTTCTTAAAGAAAGACTCCACTATGGAGGTTTTTTTTTTAATTGTTGAAGTGTCTGTCCTAGGTAATTGTCTGGTATTTGCCTATATTGCTTCAATATTTTTTCCCCAAGAGACAGGTCTTGTAGCTGTAAAAGTGTGTGGCACTCCCTCCCCCTTGCCCTATGGTGCAGGGGCCCTTGTATCAGATCCAAACATAGTGGAAGTTTTAAAGCATGAGCAGAGGAAAGATAAGATGATGTCTTTGCTTAGTTTAACAAAAAAAATTCAGAATAAACCAGGAAATGGAAATCAAAACAAAGGTACGCAAAACTCAGGGAGCAAGTGAAAGTGCCAGAACGACCAAAAGAAAGAATGTAAAGAAAAGGACCTCAGATGATGTAGTTGCAAGTGTAGAGACCTTCTGGGAAAATTTCATGTTGATCAAGAATTGACACATGAATGGTTAAGAAGAGGTGAGCTGAAACAAAAAGATGAAAGGCTACTAATACGCTAATCGCACTAAGGACAGGGGGTGCGCACAGCCAGGATGGTATCGGAGGCAGAGGAATTCAAATGACAGTTAGATGTATTTAAAAACATGTTGGTTAAAAGAGATTACCCAGTAGGTTTCATTGAAAATATATTTAGTGAAGTTAGAAGGAAAATATAAAAAGGCTTATTTTCACCCCTACTGGGAAAAGATCAGGTGATGGAGGAAAGAAACAGACAGCAGGAAAGAAACAATAATGAGAAACCAGCCATGTTTAAATTTAACAATCAGTATATTCTGATATCAAAAAGATTTTAACACGTAATTGGAGTATTTTTAGGGTAAACCAGGAACAACTGGATTTAGTTAGGACTTCACCTAGAATAATAGACAAGAGAGACTCAAGTCTCAAAAATATTATTGAAAGGAACAGGGATGTGAATCGGAGGGGGGAGGAATGGTAAAATGTGGATTTTGTTTGCAATGTAGGGACATCAAAGAAGGGAAAGAAGTGAAAATTCCACATTATGGTAAAATTTGTTTGTATAGGAAGTATCCATGTAGTAGTAAGGCTGTTGTGTATCTGGCATCATGTTCCCTATGTTCTTGTTTCTATATAGGGAAAACCATTAATACCCTGAGAACATGCATATATCAACATAATTACGACATTAGTAAAAAGACATGAAAAATGCTCTAGCTGCCCATATTGTCTCCCATGAAGGACAAAAGTTTAATTTTATGGTCATCGACCAAGCTACTGTAGAGGAGAGAGGGGATCCCCTAAATGATTTTTTTAGAGCTAAAAGAACTGAGATGGCAGCTGAAAGCTAATGCTTCAGAGCATCCTGGTCTGAACAGTGCCATTTCAATTAGCTCAAGTTTAAGGTTAAAAACATAATTTTTTACACAGAGTAATTATTTTAGAGATTTCTACATGGATCAGTATTCATTTTACTACTTTTTGTTTAATACAGATGTGTCATTTCAAACTGAGCTACTCGGAGGAAGGAAGCTGATCTGTGATATATAGCATTAAGTATCCTGTTTTCTTGCTTATTTTTACGAGTTATTTATAGCACTTTTACTGTCTGCATATACATTTCTAGCTAGTTTCACTGTGTGTGAGGTATTAACTAGAAATTTTCTACAATTGTTAAGCATCTGGTTGGGTTTGTATGTTGTTTCTCACCCTTCCTCCCTGTTGGCATCCTGTCTTTATACTTGGTGGCTTTGCAGTTGCCTGCCCCTACTGTAAATTTGATCTGGGACACTCTTCTCAGGCTAGTGTCATTACCTCATTCTGACTAATCCAGGGAGAGCATTTGAGAAGGCTAACCCACTTAGTTTCTGCTCCTCCTTTCCACTTTCCACTTTACAAAAAAAAAAAAAAATTCTAAGCTTGTTTCCTGCCATTCCTGTAAGTTGTCTAGTCCAGATACAGATTTGCTGTATCCAGGACTGTTTGCAAGCTTCTGAGCCCCCAGGCCTTTCTGTGTTGGAGGGAAGCCTTCTAGCTTAATTTTGTTTCTTAGAACTAGCCAGTTTTCTAGTTTCAGCATTCAAATCTGTTTCTTTGAGCTTGCTCAGCACTTGTTCAGAACTCATCGTAAGCACTAAATAAGCTACAAATTACTACAGCACTCAACTTTCCTCATTTGTCTAGAGGAAAGCAGTTTTTAGTACTTAATAAATAAGCACCTATCCAGGCATATCTAAGGGTCAGCTTCCAGTGTTTTCTCCTGTCTACCTGATGAATCTGGGCCTCTTGGGGCAATGCAGCAATTGTCTCATATACACAGACAACCCTCGCCTCCTACCACCCAACACTACAACCTGTGAGAGATGCACTTATATAGCCAAAATGGAAGCAAAGCTCTCTTCACCCAAGACTGGACTAGACAGTCAAGAGGAGGAGGTAAAAACTTGTACCACACCACACTCATCACATAGTCCCTCAAAACCTACACCACCAAAACATACACATAGAAACACAAAACACACACCTACATTCATGGAGGCTCTCAATAAAAATCTACCCAAGCAACAGGGACCTCCAAAGAAGAAAAGCAAGCAACCTCCACCCCTCAACACAACCCAAATGACACATAGCCCACAAACTCAGTGTGCCACTCAACCACAGCTCATAAGGCATAACAACGCACTCAACGCTCTAGTCATAGGTGACCCTATAATCAGGCACACTGATGTTCCACTCACCAGGCTAAACAAGGAAAAAGTTACTGTCGGCTGCCTGTCAGGTGCCAGGATCCGCCACATAATGCACATACTCAGGTCACTCCACAACAAGTACAAATATGTCTCTGTCATTGTCCATGTTGGTGTGAATGACCTGGGACATACCTCCCTGGACTACATCAAAAGAGACATGGAGGAGCTGTCTGGATTTGTTGCCCAGGCAGGTATGACCCTAGCCCTGAGTAGCATCCTGCCATCACTCAGAATGATACCACAGTACAAGGACAAAATGATTGACTTTAACAATTGGCTAAGCTTTTGGTGTCATTCTAAGGGGGTCCAGTATTTGTCTGCCTGGAATGACATGATCGACAAACCATGATGCTTTGCCAGAGATGGCCTGCACCTGTCGCCCTTGGGATTCCGGACACTGGCTAAGTCTCTTGCCACCCCTATAGTGCCTTTTTTAAGCAAGGTTCAAATGACAAATTCACCACCATAACAGGTACAAGCAAGCAAAATCTGAGGGTAATGCTACTTAATGCTAGAAGTCTAAACCTCAAAATGTACTAACTGGAAGCACTCCTTAAAATGGAGAACATCAACATCTGTGCAGTGACAGAGACCTGGTTCAATGCTCCAGAGAGCACCCCTGCATTACCAGACTATAATTCATACCACACCTTTCAGCCACCTAACCTGGATGGAAACACTAAAAGGAGAGGCGTGTCCATATTCATTAAGGATATCCACACCTCCAGGCTAGTTGCTCAACATAATGTATCCGAGATTATCCAAGTGCAACTAATTATGGGCAAGACCGCAATCCAAATTGTAGCTTGCTACAGATCCCCCACCATGCCCCAGGATTCCCACTCCTCATTTCTTGATACACTGGAAAATATTAGGGTACAACCTAACACCCTAATAATGGGCGATTTCAACTACCCCACCATTAACTGGGAAAACTACTCATGTACCAGCTCTTGTGCTCAATGTTTTCTGGAATTCATAAATTCCAATCCCTTGGATCAACTTATCCACACCCCCACCAGGGGCAGCAATATCCTAGACCTGGCCATTACCAACATGGGCAACCGGTGTTCCACACCAGAGGTCAGTTCCTCATTGGTCAGATCCGACCACAAGCTAATCACCTTAGAAAGTCACATCCCACCCCACCCCCCCATTAGGGAAACCCCCGTAAAAAAATTCTCCAAAGCCAACTTCACACTTCTTAAGACAGAAGTGGCAAACTTCATGGCACCCATGCTCACGGACAATAGAGGTACGACTGATGAATCCTATACAAATGCACTTTATAAGCACTTACACAAGTGCATGGATCATAACAGAACCAAGATGCTATCCTCCAAAAAAAGGAAAAGCCAATCTGGTGGTCCCCTGCCATATACAAACTCTACAACAGGAGAAAGAAACTGTTGTAAAATCCCATGATTGGAGGAACTCCGTGGTCAGCCCCAGTAAGAAACTGAGATCCCTCATAAAATCTTCCAAAGCTAGTTAGGAAAACAAAATTGCCACTGATTCTAAAGACAACTACAAAGCATTCTATAGCTATGTCAAGAATCTCAATGGCAACGCTCAGATCTGCTCTGAGTTACAGCACAATGGCACTAAAGATATAGAACCAACTGATATTGCCAACATCCTGGCAGATAGGTTCAGTGCTAACTTTACCCCTCTCTCAGCCCCTAAGGGGCCCATCAGTGTACTGAAAGAATGCAAAGTTCCTTTAATCACATCTGCACAGGTAAAAAACACACTCTTCAAAGCCAAGAACACAGCATTCATGGGACCTGACAACATCCCTGACTGTGTTCTACATGAACTACAGAACGAACTGGCACCCCACCTAAGTGCCATGTTCAATCATAGCCTCAACTCAGGCTTTCTGCCCACTGAAAGGTGCACAGCAATTGTTATCCCACTCCACAAAGGGGGAGCCACCACGGACCCTGGGAACTACCACCCCATCAGCCTGACGAGCCTAGTCTGCAAGCCTATGGAACATATCATGGAACTTATAAACAATGACATTGGTAATCTCCAAACTCTGGACCCTACCCAGTTTGGGTTTGGAAAAGGCATATCATGTCTCCTAAACCTGATAGACTTCTTTGAAGCAGTCACCAAAGCCATAGATGAGGGTAAGGTGGTTCACACAGCCTATCTAGATCTTGCCAAGGATTTCAACACCATCCCCCACTCTGGAATTATAGATAAACTCACTAAACTAGGTATAAATCCCTATGTCACAAACTCTAAATCCAACTTCAGACCAGTGACAAGTGGAGTAACATAGGGTTCAGTCCTGTGTCCTCTCCTGTTTGGTGTCTATGTCTCTGAAGTACAGGCTAACACAGAAGGTCTTTGGCTATCAAAGTTCACAGATGACGGCAAACTAGCAGCCATAATCAAAACTCCTAATGATGTGGACATCCTACAAAAGGGCCTCACTGAGACAGATGCCTGGTGTCAAAGCCATGGCCTCAAGCTCAATGCCAAAAAGGGCATTGTCATCCCTTTTGGTAAAAACTCTGTACCCATGAACTACCAGATAGGCAATAGTCTACTTAACACTGAAAGTTTGATAAGAGACCTTGGGACACAGGTGGACAGTAGTCTCTCCTTTGATAATCACATTGCCACAGTAGTCAGGAAATCCTTCTACGTGACACACCTCATCACAAAAGGTTTCTCATCCAGGAAAAAAGAGGTCATTGTTTCCCTCTACTCATCACTCATTAGACCCATTATAGAGTACAACGCCCCTTTTGGTATGTACCTCACAAGACATCTACAACAACTGGAAAGGCCACAGAAATACCTCACAGAGAGAATTACCAGCCTCAAACAGATGCCCTACGCAGACCGTCTCAAAAAAGTACAGCTTTACTCTGTTGCATATTGCCTACTCAGAGGCGGTCTCTGCCTAACATACAAAGCTATGTCAAACCCAGAGCTGTTGGACATGCTCCACTTAAAGAAATCCCAATCCCTCTGATCTACATGCTCTAGGGACCTAAACCTTGTCACCACAATAAACAGAACATGCTTGAGGGATAGATTCCTGTCCCAGAGACTTCCCATACTCTGGAACAAACTACCTATCTATATCAAACAAAGCTTCTCATTAGCACTCTTCAAGAAAAATTTTGATGATTGGATGGGAGATAGGAAATTCACCCCGGGGTTCACTTCTGCGGCTCTGCTTGACAGGGGCAAAGGAAAATAATTTTCTTGGGTGGCAAAAGCCAGGGTACCATTTGGCGAGGCTTATACAGGCCCTTGGGCCAATAGCCTAGTACCTACCTATGAACCTATGAACCTATGTGTATATAATTACAATGGGCATTTCTAGGTCAAGTAATGTATTAGAAAAAATTTTGAATGGTTCAAACAAGTAGCTGTTTATGGGTGGATATGTAACATAAGCAGTATATTCATGTTTTTTGAGATTTATGCAATGTATCTGGCTGGGTAGATGTAATATGTTTCATTGTGGAAGTGTGTTTTAAAAATAGAAAGGAAATGATGTCAATTTTACAAGGGTATTTAAAAGTGGGGTTGCATGTAATATGTATTCTGATCAAGTTTCTAATAGGAAACAAAAGCACTTAATTAAAGGATTGTGGTGTGGACTCCTGGCTCCAATTGTCTTTTTATGATTTCAGAAGAGCTCAAGTACCAAACAAACCTCTAGTGATGAAAGGGATGACAGTGGAAAGGGTCAAGAGTACAAAGTTCTTGGGTCTTCATCTCACAGAGATCTTATTCTGGTCAGTCCATGTATCCAGCACAGTCAAAAAAGCTCAGCAATGCTTGCACTTTCTAAGGAAACTTAGGAAGGCAAAATTACCAAGCTCCATACTTCAGACCCTTTATAAGGACACCATTGAAAGTGTCCTGACCAACAGCATTGCAGTCTGGTATGGGAGCTGTAATAATCAGGATCAGAAGGCTCTCAAGAGAGTTGTAAGGTCAGAAGAAAGAATCATTGGCACCTCCCTTACTCCTCTGGAAGATATACACAAATACCGGTGCATAGACAGGGCCAAAAAGATTTCCAGCGATTCAACACCTCCTGCCAATGGTCTGTACACTAGCCTATCCTCTGGCAGGAGATACAGAAGCCTGCACTGTAAGACCACCAGACTAAAAAACAGTGTCTTTCCATTCTCCCTTTGACTGTTGAATTCTTTGGAAAAATGAACCACGAAGTCTGTTACATAACTAGCCTATCAAGGGGCTTATTTTATGGCTGTGCAATAACTAAGTGCAATACTAAGGTGGCTCACCTACACACTGAAGGACTGTAAAGGGCAATATACAAACTGTGCAATAATTCAGTCTATTCATTAGATATGCTGCTATTGTTTCAATTTTACTTTGATAATATTACCTTCATATTGTCCCTTGTCTTCCTTGTCTCCTGTTCTGGGATGGGTGTGGGTCACTGCTGTCCTACTTTACTTACAAATTACTACTTATTAAATTTCTACTGTGATATTTTATGATTTTTCTCTATCTATATGTGCAACTGTTTCCTGCATTGAGAATGAAGCACTGTAATTTCATTCAGCTACACTGGTGTGTAGTTCTGAATGACAATACAGTTTTCTTTGACTTTGACTTGGCATTGAGAAGTATCACCTTTAGATTATCAGGGTTTGGTTTATCTATGTTGGATGATTTTACAGGTTAGCAATACCTAAAAGAGGCACTATGAGATGGACAAAGTATTTGCCAATATTCAAAATCCTAGAGGGGACAGGAGCAGACCATTCCTAACAAAGCAGCATGGTCTGTCAACTATATCATCCCAGGCTTGACACATTTTCTATCCCTTTGTATGACACCAAAAACTAAACAAATTTTTAAAGTCAGCTATCTCCTGTTCATACCTTGGCATCATATTTGGAGAAGGTAGAATACTGCTAAATAGTATGCAAATACTACCTTGGGGCACATATTTCAAATCCTCCATAATAACTCTCTTCACAAAGTCCAGGGAGGAATGTCTTGGGACATTTACTTCCACATGGGTTATGATTGAGGTTTGGAAAGCTTACTTTTAAAAGCCTCGGCATATGTAGGTCTATGTGCTTATCCTGAGGTGTGTCTAGCAGGTGATGTGTGGTGGTGTATTTCTGATAATGTAAGTAGTTATAGTGGTTTTATGTGAGAACATTGCCTCCAGAAGCAGTGTATATTTATATCTCTCACATACTGTAGCAGATTGTTGAGAATTAAGTGCTGTCAGAAAACATTAGTCAGGGTCCATGGCTTTATGTATTTATAGAGTAGGCTTTAGTGAGAGTGGTACCAAGAGTGCATTCACTTGGCAACTTGTTGTCTGTGTACCTCTTTTATTTTTATTTATTTTATTTATTTTACATTTGTTAACCAGAATGGTACAAGTGGACACAGGTCCATTTTCAGCAGAGGCCTGGGGAGAAAAGTTCCACAGTAAGTAAAATTTTACACAATATGTTAAAATACAGTATACAGAGAATTATATATATATATATATATATATATATATATATATATATATATATATATATATAGATATATAGATATATAGATATATATACAAATTGAATCAGCATTAGGAGAAGACCTAGACTGTAATATTTATTACAGTAGGTATATTAGGAAGAGAGGTATACAAGTGGAATAATTTTGTAACACATGGGCATAGCCACATATTCGTTAAATGTGTTCTAAGTGAGTTTTTAAAGTGAGAAGAGGTAGGGGCAGAAATCAGAGCAGGAGGGAGATTATTCCAGTTTCTAGCCATGGAGTGGGAAAACAGTGCTTTTTTTGCAGTATTGTTAGCTCTAGAGATACAGAGGAGGGGCTTGTCAGAAGATCAGAGAGGACAATTTGTATTATAGTGGGTGAGAAGTTGGCCTAGTGCAGGTTTTTTTTCTGGATGTGTTACCACATTGTAGGCAATGATTAATTGGTGATAGGTTAGTAGCTGGGGAAGTTTCAGCCATTGCAGTTCCCTTAGAGCCTGGCAATGGTGGGTTCTAAAGGTGGAGTTGTTTGCAAACATGGCGATTTTATTATAACATGATTCGAGTCTGGCAAGGTCAAGTTTTCTAAGCTGGGTAAGAATTGGAGCAGCATACATTAGGGTAGACAAGAGGTGGGTTTGGGCTAGGGTAATCCATGCTTTTTTCGAGAGGGATTTCCTGTGCCTATATAGTGATCCCATTTTTTATGGACTTTTTTGATAGTTTGTGAAATGTGGACGGTGAAGTGTAGATTTTTATCAATTTCAACACCTAGGAGTTTGGTATGGTCAGAAGGAGAGATAATGGTGCCATTTTTGGAGGAAATAGTGAAGGATAGAAGGGTAGAAATGGTTTTGTTGGGGGTAAAAAGTAGTAATTTGGTTTTATTAGGGTTTAGGATAAGTTGGATCTGAGTGATCCAACTTTCCACAGAGCTAAAAGATTCCTGTGTGAGTTGTTGTAGGGTTCAAAGTGATGGAGCTGAACAGATAAGAGTTGAATCATCAGCGTATTGTATAAGTGAAGCATGCTGTGTAGTGGTATGGAGATAATTGGTAAATATGGAGAAAAGAAGTGGGTTAATATGGAGCCTTGTGATATACCCATGGTAGTTGGGAGTAAGGGGGATGGTACACTTTTCCATTGGACAGATTGTTGCCTATTTGACAGATAGCTTTTAAACCATGCTATAGTGGAATGGGCAAAGGATAGGGATGCCAGAGTGTCTAGTAGTAAGGAATGTGAAACCATGTCAAATGCTTTGAAGATGTCTAGAAATATTGCAGATACAAAGTTATTATTATTTTTATGTTGGTTGATCAGATTGGTGAAAGAGAGCAGAGTGGTGGTTGTGCTATGATGATGTCGGAAGCCATGCTGTGTGGGGTAGAGGAGATGGTGTGAGTTTAGGAACTGTGTTACGTGAGAATGTATACATTTCTATAGTATTTTAGATAAGGAGGATAGAATGGCAATGGGGCAATCATGTGAGTATTCATAAGAGTTTCCGCCTTTATGTAGTGGAATAATGTAAGATACCTTCCATAACTGTGGGACATATGCTTCTAGTATGGAGCGATTGATAAGAATAGAAATAGGGTAGGATAAGGATTCAGGAGCTATTTTTAGGAAGCTGGCTGGTAGATTGCCAGTGGCAAGGGTGGTAGGTTTCAGTTTTAGGAGGTGTATTTTAATTGTTGAGGTGGGAACGGGTGAGATCGTAAAGGATGGGATGTTTGCCAGGGCATTTGGTTAGGTTATATGTAGGGCTGTTTTTAGATAGTTGGTAGGATAGTGTTAAGATGGATTCTGTGAAGTGGTGATTGAATTGGGAGGCAATGTCCTTGTTGTCATTCATGGAGTTAGGAGTGGTAGTGGTAGTTTTGCCTGGATTTAGGAGAGAGTTAATGGCATGCCAACACTTTTGGGGATCTTTTGAATATTTGTTTTGGATATTGAGGAAGTCATTTTGTCTATCGAGTTTAGTTTGTCTCTTCACTGAATTTCTAAGTTGTAGGTAACTTTGTTTGGCTAAGCTAGTATTATATTTCTTCCAAATTCTCCAAGCCTTATCCCTTGACTTTAGAAGGGTTCTAGTTTCCCTAGTTAGCCATGGTGCATAGTTTGACTTGGCTCTTATTTTCTTAATTGGTGCGAGTTTATCAAGGATATTGATGAGAATATCGTTGAAGTAGTCAATGGCTTGGTCTAGATTTAGGGGTTGTAGTGGTTTTCAGCTACTATGTTTTAGAATACTGTTTAGTTCTTGTATGTTTAGTTTACGATCATCTCTGACTTGTCTGAAAACGATGGGTTTGGCTATGTTGGTACATTTCCACAGGAGGAAGGTGGGGAGATAGTCACTAAGACCATCAGGAAGGCATCCTGTCTGATAGATTTTTGGGGGGCAGTAGACTAGTGTCCAATCTAGAATAGACTGTGTGGGTTTTCTGTCAATTCTAGTGGGTTCTTGGATAAGTTAGGTAAAACTGTAAAGATTAATATGGTTAGTGGGGTTTTTATAGGTACAGGCTGACCAATCAGTGTTCAGGTCACCTAGTAAGATGTTTTCTTGTAACATTTCTTCAATAATGGGAGAGTTATTACCTGGGGAATATAACAGCAGAGCATGATAATAGGATAGTTTTTGTGTCATTTATGCTTAGGGTTGAACCCATTTTGAAATTTAGGTATGGGGGTTTGTAGAGGTTTGATGCTTATTGTATTTTTGTAGAGAATAGCAACTCCACCTCCCTTTTTGCTCACTCTATCCAGTCATAGAATATTATATCCTGGTGGGAAAATATCTTCACTTTGGCTACTAGGTTTTAGCCATGTCTCGGTAATGGTCAGTATGTTAGGGGAGTGGTGAGCTATAAATGCGTGTAGGTCAGGAAGTTTGTTAGAGCTACTTCTGATGTTGACATTCAGAATCAATAGGTGAGAGATTTGCCTAGCAGGGAGTAGAGAGTTTTGTGGTCCAGGGTTTGGGTGTATGTCTCCAGATACAAGTAGATTTTTAGTGATAAACAGTATGTGTTTAATTGTGTGCTCTATGTTCGATCTAATTTATGTTTTTCTAGTGTAAGATGGTGTGTGAGGCTTATGGATGGGTAGGATTAAGCTGTCTTTAAATAATGTAGAAGAGATAGGAAAAAAAACATGTGAGTGTATATTTGTTTGAGAAAGTGTTATGTGGAATGATGTGTTTTTAGTGATGTGTTTGTATATAATGATGTGATGCTTGTTAGGTATGTGAGGGTTAGGAAAAGAAATCCTAGGATTAATGGTATTTTATGAAGGCGTAGTGGTTGGGTCTTAGTGGTTTTGGGGTTCAATTATGGGTGTGAGTGTGAATGCATGGCAAGTAGATAATATGTACCTTTTTAAGGTATAAATTTGATAGGGGGCATGTATGAGAGGTCGTTGACTGGAGGAGAATGTGGTCAGGTGATCTAGGGTTAGAATAAATGCAGAGGTACTGGGGGCAGGTGGGAAATGGGTGCAGGGTAGGGGAGCGGAGTGAGCAGAGTGTAGCGAGGCAAACGGAGCTGGGGTACACCAGTCCTCAAGACTGCAGAACCTATCTATAGGGATGGTCAGGACAGAACAGTAAAAGGAAAATACCTCTGTAATTAAGCAGGAGTGGGAGGGAGTTGTGCAGGTTCAAGGCGGGGGAGGGGGTAGACACAAAGTAATGCAAAGTTGTAAGTCAGAAAAACTGGACTAGGCCAGCTGCTAAAAAGAAAACAGGAAAACCAAACTAAGTCAATTCCAGGTCAGTGTAGTGCAGTATCTTCCTAATAACTACAAATCTTATGCTACTAATCTAGTACAGTGTGGTGAAAAGGGCCACCACTTCTACAGGAAAAACCAAATTAAGTATGGGCTGCAGGTACACAGATAAACTTTTTCCAAGAGAAAGTAGTTTTAAGTAATTGACCCAGGAGTACAATAGGATGAAAAAATGGGGGAGGGGCAGTAGTGTGCACATGTACAGTGAAAGGGGAAAGAGTCATCAGTTTAGAGGACAGATTAAATACAACTCTAAGATACACTAGTGTAGCTGAAAGCACTTTACTGTTTCACTGACGCAGGGTCTCACAGTGCAGGGCAACAAGACAGCCTTGGGTTGACTAGAGGTTGGCCAAGACATGATGAAACTTTAGCTGAGGGGACTGGAAGTAAAAAGGAATAGGAGGTAAATATTAGGTCTGAAGTTTTAAAACACTCTGATTACCAAGTAACTAAGATAGAGGATGCAGGGGAGGAACAGCATACATTGTAAGAAACAGCACAATTCTATGAGCACCACAAAATGCAAGGATAGCAGAGAAAGAAAAAAGAAAAAAAAGTTAACTGCAGTCGATACCAAGCTATTATAACATACACTACACTATTATGTACTGTTATAAGGTTATGAAGAGAAAATAGTAACTACTAAGATGCTACACGCAATTTAGCTTTCTCCACTAAAAGTCAGGAATAACAGTGGCCTGCTACAGAAACAAGTAACTACTAAGATGCTACACGCAATTTAGAATTCTCCAACTAACAGTTAGAAATAAGGTTGTTGTGTCTAACCACTGTACAGGGGAATTTAATGAGTATACCACAGATTTGCTTGGATGCTAGCTTGGGTAAGAATTATGATCTTGGCCTAATCTTGCAGTGTGATGTGCCACTTTGCGCACATCTGGCACTTGCTCATAGGTTCATAGGTATATACTAGGCTAACAGCTACCAAGGCCTTTATAAAGCTGGCCTCTCAATCCAAACCAAATGTGTCCCTATGTATCATGCACATGCATTAAGAGGGGGTATGTTAGTTAGGAAGTTTCTAGAGATTATGTGTGTGTGTGTGTGGGGGGGGTAGTTTGGGCATTACTGTCTGCCTCTGTCTATCAGAGACATGAGGCTAGATCCAGCATGAATTTCTGATCTCCCATCTATTGGTGAAGGTTACATTTAAATAGGGTTAGGAATGGATTCTGCTTCACATAGATGGGGAGTCTGTTGAAGAGCATGAGGATCCTCTAGGACACATATCTGTCTCACCAACATGTCTTATTTATGTCCCAAGCAAAATTTAAATCCTTGAGGATACCTTGTATACCATGCATAGTTTGTCTCTCGGTAATCTGTAGGAGACAGAGTATTGAGGTAGGGCTTTAAGGTGATCCATATAGGAGAATGTGTTTGTACCCTCAATTCTGCTGGTAAGGAACCTCTTTGGGTGTTCCAGCTGTTGCATATGTCTAGTCAGGTACATGCCAAAGGGGACATTATCCTCAATTATGGGTCTAATAAGTGCTGAATAAAGTGGCACTATGACTTCATTGGACCTGGGTGTCATGCCTTTACTTATATGTTGGGCAACATAGAATGATTTTTTTTTTATTATTATCTTGGTCAGATGTTGGTCAAGGTCAGATTACTGTCTACGTATTTTCCCAAATCCCTGACTACTGGGTCAGCTGTTAGGGGGGTGTCTTATCAACGGAGTAATTAGCCTGTTTGGCAGTTTAAAGACACTATAGTACATTTCTTGGCATTGTATTTTAATCTGTGACTTTGGCACCAGTCATTTGACTGTGTTAGAATGTCCTGTAAGATGTTTGTGTCATGGGGTATTCTGTGATAGCTCCCACTTTGCAGTCATCTGTGAGCTTGGTCAGCCAAAGGCCCTTGACATTAGCCTTTACCTTTCAGAAGTAGATACCAAATAACAGCAGTCGCAGCACTAAAACACCCTACTGATGACCAGTCTCTTAGTGAAGGTGGTCCTACCAGTCCTGACTTCCTGGGTCCTGCTTGTGAGCCAGCTGACAATACAGAAAGCTATGTAGGGGTTTATGCCCAGTTTGGTGAGTCTATCAACTATATCTTAGTTGATTATTGCATTGAATGCCTTAGCCAGGTCCAGGTAGGTGGTATACACTGTTTCCCCTCATCCATTGCCTTGGTGACCTTCACAACGAAGTCCACCAGGTTTAGTTGACATGATCTTCCCTTGACAAAGCCAAACTGGGTTGGGCGCAGTGTCTGACAGTTTCCTGTGTTGGGCCACTATGTACTCAGGAGCTCCCATTGTGTATTTATAGGGAAATTCAAATACTAATTACTTCTATATATACAGGGCACTGCTAACTGCCACTGCATGACGAGAAGCTTTGCACAAATATGTCAACTTTATGCAGGAAGAAAACTTGACTCTGCAGTCAAATTTGCCCACTGGTCAATCACAAAAATACACTTGAAGCCTTCCAATATAATTCCCAAAATCAGAACAGACCAAAGAACCCTTTAATGTCACTAGAGTGCAGACCTAATTTTTCTTAATGTGCTACCACCCAAGGGCGAGCCCAAAGTACAGAAATTACAGAACAAGCAACAAATAATCAGCAAACTCTTTCTTGAACAAGATAGCTTTAGTGCAGAAAACCAGTAGTTATGATCAGTGAAATAGGTTCATACTAGGCTAACTGCTCTTGCGAGCCATTAAAAGCCTAGCCAATTATCCCTTGTGAGACTCAAACCCTGCACCTTGAGTTTATAAGGCAAACACCATAACCATTAGGCCGCCCTCCGAACTGGATTGTTTGATTTATTGATGCATACAGCTCAATGCCAAAAAGTGAATATTGTGATATTTGGTAACCACCCTTTAACTCCAGCTTATATTGTAGATAACACACCACTTGAGAATAAAACGTTTGTGAGAGACCTGGACACATGGGTGGACAGCTCCATTATATTTATATATATTTGACCATTATGGTACGGTGGCTGTTTGGAAATTCTTTTACCTTGCACAGGTCCATTGCAAAAGGTATTTTGTCCACATTAAAATAAGTACTCACCTCCTTGTAGTCCACCTTGATTATACTCACCATTGAGTACAATATCCCTTTAGGCTGTACCTAACTAAGAATACCAAGCAATTGGGAAGACCCCATAGGTTTATTACTAGAAAGATCTTGGGTTTAAGAGAGCTAAACTACAATGAAATACTGAAGGCTTTATCCCTATACACAGGTTCATACAGACATCCTATGGGAAACATGTGTCTTGCTTATAGGACTGAAAGGGATCCAGTAGTCCAAGAACTTGCATGCCTCAGTAAATCAAACAGTCCAGTGAACACTAGGGGCAAAGATTTAAATCTACTCCACCAAACAAGTAATACTAAGAGGGGGAGATAGATTTGTCATGCACTGCCTGTGGCATCCAGCCTCAGAACACCCCTGGTCGTGCATTATTTCCACAATAATACACACCCTGTCAGGCAGGCATTATTGCTTGCATAACACTGAAGATAAGTAAAATGCTTGTTTTCCAGATGCTGTAAGATATTTTTTTCAAATTACACGTGCTAGCAAAGTTCAAGGCAGTTTGGTCATGTCACAGTCCAGGACAAAAGAGTATCAGCATCTGCAGACACAGCAAGTTTGAAGCAGAGCACAGGAGGGTACAGACCAATTAAAGTTAAATGTAACCAACAGACAATAGTAATAGCTCCTCCTCTTACAGGGTGGGTGCCAGCTAAACCAATTCCTATGCAAACTTACCAGAGCACAATAAAAGCTCTTTGACTTCCAAGGCAAGTTTCTAACAGCTTCTTTATAACACCTCTCTGATTTTACATTCAGGTTTCCCAACAGAGACAAAGAGAGAGAGAGGGGGGGGGGGGGAAGAAATATTTTTCTTTCCGGAGAATTTAAATGTTATGCCATTTTCAAAACACTATACAAAACCTCTCAAGACTCATGGTTTTCTAGCATAGAATACCTTAGGAAGTTAGGGATTAAAGCAGCTGCCCCCCTTTCTACTGCAGTATAGACCATACATAGTCTTAACTCTTCAGGAGATATATACCTACAGCACAACCACATTTCTCTGTCATTCCTTCCCGTAGCAACACCTCAGATGGAAGGATCAAGTAAGGATGCCATTTACATTATTGCATATTGCACAGGTCTGCACTCAGAGAATGTAATAGGATTGCAGTCTCAAGAGCCAGCGTGTTATCCTAATGTTACTTTCTTTATTCTGACACAGCCTCACTGTCTCAATCCAAAAAGACTTCCAAAGGTTTTGAACACAGACCAGAATTAAATAAATAAATACATAAATAAATAAATGCATGAACTCTAGGGAAGCAGAAACTTAATCCAACAGATGCATTTTGTAAATGACAGCACATATACACCCATTGTAAGTTGAGTACATTGTTTAGAGCTCCTCTCACACAATATAGGATTTTATAACAGCACAAAAATCTGTGCATGCAATGGCATTATTTAGAAAAAGGTAAGACATTTTTTCTTAACTAATATCATGTATATTATCAATAGTTCATGTTCACATTTAGGTAATTGTTTGATCACATGGGCCTCACCCTCATGATGAAACCACTCCGATCATGGCACATACCTCTCAACCATACTGAATTCCTTCGTAAATACCAGTTTTGAGGGCAAAATACTGGGGTGCCACAAATTCCTGAGTGGCCTCTTTAATTTCCAAATTTCCCCAGGGTTTTTTTTTTGACTGTTTGGTGTGCATGATGACATCAGCATGAGGCAGATAGACAGCCTGTGAGAATTCAACTGCCAAGCATGCCATTAATTTAACTTTACCAGTCCATGTTTTTTTTTATTCAGGCAGTGTGCACAGCACTTTCTTCCCCCAGCTCCTCGGCTCCCAGCCTCCTCTAGGTAAGGCAAAAAAAAAGACTGTTACTTAATTCTTAGCCAGTCTTTCTCACTGCATTGAAGTGTGATGTGTGTGGTTTATTATGTTGTTAAATAATTCAAGTGAGATGTATTGCAAACTGCATTGATTGATTTCTTCTTATATTTTTGGCAACGGTACGTACGAGCTAGTTCCATTACGTACAAGAGAAAGTGGAGTTCCTGGCCTCGAGAGACTGCTCGTTATTTTCTTGCATTGCATTTACTAGTGTACTAGTGAGTTCCTTCCTGGGCTGGAGACTGCTGTGATTATTTGAATGTTATGTACACAGTACGAGAGAAAGTGTGGAGTTCCTGGGCTCGAAACTGCTAGTTAGTTCCTTGCATTGCCGCAGCTTCATATTTGAATGTGTACCAGATCGCAGCTTGTTAGTTTAGCTTATATTTGATATTGCTGTTTCCTCCGCTCTATGTTTGGTTCATTATTTGTATGCCTGTGTGGATTGTCCACTTGTAATTCAGCTCATATTATATTTGAATGTGTACCAGATTCTTAGCAACTTGCAGCTTCTTCGTTTAGCTTATATTTGAGACTACTGTTTCCTCCGCTGCTCTATGTCTGCATGGTTCGGCCACTCATATGCCTTAGTTTAACAGCATCAAGTTATACTGCTGTTTCTTCCACTCTATGGTTAAAATAAATTTTATAACAGCTCACAGCTTCTCTTAGTACTAAGCAGACGTTAATTGTGGCTCAATTGTTCTTTCTTATTTTGTAGCAGATCGCGGCTCTACGATGGCTAGGCTATATCTGATATTGCTGTTTCTTTCTTAGTTTGTAGCAGACCGTGGCTCTAGGGCTTGGTTATATTTGAAATTGCTATTTGTTATTATGTAGCAAATTGTAGCTTCTTAGTACTAAGCAGATGTAAACCCGGCAGGCTTTATTTGATACTGCTGTTTCTTATTTTGTAGCAGCTCATTCAGCATCTTATTTTGTAGCAGCTCACAGCCTCAGCTTTTTAGTTTAGCTTAACTCTGGTTATATTTGTTTCTTATCAGCATCAAGCGCTCTTAGCTTAGCTTAATTCCAGCTCTATGGCTAGGTTATATATGATATTGCTGTTTCGGAACATCAAGTTATATATTACTTGTGTCTATGGCTAGGTTACATATGATATTGCTGTTTGGAACATCAAGTTATATATTACTTGTGTCTATGGCTAGGTTGTATATGATATTGCCATGCTTCAGAACATCACGTTATGTTATTGCTGGTCCACTGGTTTATTTGTTTCTTAACAGGTGTGTGTGTGTGTGTGTGTGTGTGTGTGTGTGTCAGGCAAAGTACAAATAGTGCAGCAGGAAGGAAAAAGCAGCATACAGCAGACAAGTGGTCCGCTGCAAAGGAACAGCACTTAGACTAACAGCACTAGCCTGCAGACAGGATGAGCAGGAGAGCAAAATCAGGCTGTTTAAAAAGTGAAGCCAGTGAACTGAAAGTGCTTCTAACTACTGGACTAGTAACAGGCATCAAGAAGTATAGTATGCCTGATACAGGGTGCTGTATCTTAGTGTAGGGTGATACAACCAACTTTAAGGAATAACAGAAGAGCACAGGAAACTGTAGAAAAGTACAGCACATCTCAGGAAAATAGTAGGTGAAAGAAGAAGGGAAGGGCAAGGGGGCAAACCATGCACAAGAACACAGAATGGACAAATACAGACAAAGGCAGAATAAGAAAGACAGACAGAACTTAACATGACAAGGGCTGTAAACTAAACAGAAAAAAGGAAGCAACTAAAGTAAAAAGAAAACAGAAGAGATGCAAAAAAATAAATAAATAAACCACCCCAGGGAAGATGAGTAGTGCAGACTGTAGGACAGGATGAGAAGTGGGGAAGCGGCACAGCTTGTAGGGTAAGTTTGGGCCTCATGTGCTTTGAAGTCGAAGACAATGTGAGCATTGCAGGAGAACTGTAGAGCTATATGGAAGTCTATGGCCACTTAGATGGCATGCCTGTACTGCTGAGGCTACATTTTTCAAATAGCTTTTTTTTTTTCTTTTTAATTGGACATGCAATTATGTTGCACAAACTGACAGTGCACTCCACTGGGCTTCAATTAAGCATTATAGGGGTAAAGCCCCCTATAGGGGCGCATGGAAGCAATCCTCCAGGGCAAAAACCCTTTTCAGATATTTTAGATCCTGTAAAATATTTTTGTGTGTGTTTTTAGGAATATTCGTGTTATGTTTCTTGATACAGGAAAATTAAAGAACCTTAACTTATTTTTGGATAACTTAGTGAAACACAGGGAAAGCAAGCAAGATCTGTAATGGGTTGACTAGTCAGGCAAGAAGGGACAGAGGAAGACTGATGAGAAGGGAAGTACTGGATGAGAGAAGAAAAGATGCACCTTTCAAAAGGTAGGATGAGGCAAGATAAAGGACAATAGACTGTCGATAAAAGTGGTCAGGGGATAAAGTGAAAAAATAAATAGAAAACAGGACAAGTAAAAAGAGAAATTAGTTATCTAGATATTCGTCAGATAAGCAGACTGAGCAGAAAGTGGTGGAAATGGCCAAGATAGTTGACGAGGAACAGGTAGTTGAGGTAGATAGGCTAGTGTTAGTGTAAAGATGACAAAAAAAGGATGAACAGAAGTAACAGAGGTGGCCAGGTAGACATGTCTGACTGGCTCTATATTAGAAGACCGACTGTTTAGGTGATTGAACACCTACACATCGATCTTCTAATACCAAACCGCACAATGTCAAACATCCCAGGGAAACACGTCCCTTGGCCACAACACAAAAAACATTACTTTACATTTAAATTATCCACACACCCCCTAACTAAATATACCAACTCTGAGATTGCTCAACAGTAGGGAAATAGCAAACTCCGGCGAACAGCCAAGGGAAATCTTTCCCTGCGTTAAATCGGCCATTCACCATTTTTTGCTTTTGATATTAAAAAATTGATGTTTAAGTGTTCGATCACCTAAACAGTCAGTCTTCTAATATAGACCCATCTGACTTTACTGAAACTTATTTTGGTCCCAGATGGAATTCTGAACAAAATCCCTTGGTGTGTGTGTGTGTGTGTGTGTGTGTGTGTGTGTGTGTGTGTGTGTGTGTGTGTGTGTGTGTGTGTGTGTGTGTGTGCATGAGTGCATGTGTGCATGTGTGTGCGTGTGTGCGTGTGTGCGTGCGTGTGTGTATGTGTGTGTGTGTGTGTGTGTGTGTGATTGTGTGTGATAATGCCCCAGGTAGATATAATGGGTCTCATTTAAAAAAAATGGTTACCATTTACAACAGGGTCTGTGGCCATATTTTGGTTGTCTGTTCTTCAGTTTGCATTTGAAAGTTGGTAGCCCACAATTCCATTGGAGTGGTTGGGGTTACATAAATATATATACAAATTTTATGTTAATCAGTGTACAGATTTGTATCTATTTTCATGGGCCTTTGTCCAAATTTTTGATGTCTCCAGGTTGAGAGTTATGATTATGGGTAAATCCATCATTACTCACACCAAACATGACTTATTGTTAAAATTACATATATACCTTGATGTACCTAAATAACACAAGAAGGGTCTGATCTAAAATAAATGGTAAGTGGAGTCTTTTCCAAATTGAAACTTAGTTACATAATTCCTTAATAGAAAGAATAGCAGAGTGTTAAACTTTTACAAAAGTTAGTAGTAATAATAATCCCTAAATACTTATGCTGGATATATTCACGGTCAAAGAGATGTGAAAATCAATTACACTTACTAAACAGTCTTTTTTGAAGGAAAACATCATTGATCTATTTGTTTTTTATTTATTTTAGTTTACTTCATTTTATTTCGTTTATGTTGTGAGAACAGCATTAATCCCACTACACCAGTGGACTATTCTCAGAGAGATCCAGTGCTGTATATTTTATATTGACTAGGGGTAAATTTGGCTAAAACACCAGGAACATTACATTACTCATTTGAGTAACTACTGTGGGATCTTTTTTTGCATACTCCTCTGAACTTCGACCAACTCAGTCAGATGTGACCTCAGTTAATGCATCAGCTGAGGGACAGTGCATTCACGAGTGCAGTGCCCATTGAATGTTACACTACAGTCTCAGTACTGGAAAATAAATCCAAACACATGGCATAGGAATAGAACATAAACCCTTCAGATTTTCCAGAATCAGTTGTGAGCTCTGAACTACTGGCACTGACAAAAGTTTAGAAACAGACCAAAAGCAGATGAAAATTTTCTAAAAGTTTGTGTTATTAGTGATAAGTAATATTTTTCAACATCTAAACAACAAACTCATCAGTAAACCAAGAAGTTATCATGCTAGAATTAGAAATGGGGATTTCAGAATATGGTATAGGTTCTGCAAAACAAGAAGCTGGTTCAACCACCAGAAAAATAAATAAATAAATAAATAAATAAAAAAGGAAAGAGGATGTATGTGTCTAATGTGTGCTGCTTGTAACGGTAAAGGCTATAGAAGATATGACAGTAATTAAAAACTTTGTAGGGGAAGAATATAGTTTATATTAATTAACAAAATTATTAAAGTAACCAATTATTGAAATCATTTGTCACAGAAAAGACAATTCACAGTATCAAATGATTTATAGAAATCAAGTAATAAGGCTTCAGAAGATGTTACATTTTTTCTCCTCTTCATTATATCAAGAGTCATGGGTATATTAAAACTGGATCTCCAAATCTCCCTTTAGTAAAGTCTTTTTTACAATGAGGTGAGATATAGTATAATACTTTCAAGTCCACATACAAAAATCTTTGCAGACATGTTCGTTTCTTAGTCAAAGGGGGGATAGATCTATAAGTTACTTGGTAACAATTTGCCTAGTTTGCGAAGTAGGATAATATTATCAATGAGATGACAGGTAAAGGGCCCTCAGTCACAACCTGGAACAGAAGAGATGTCAATTAATTACTGCCCTTAGACTTTCAAGCTCTATCGATTTATGGCTCATTAGCTACATCAGAAAAAGAACCACATTTGTCAAACTGCAATGGGCTTTCTCCACCTGCCTTCCAGTGAAGGTTGCAGTCGTACAACTGTCCATAATAGGAACCCTAACATTTAACATGTTCATACACTAACTCTCTGTGGCATCTGGACAATCCCCTACAACTCATTATGCAGTGGACTTTACAATCATATGTTCTGTATTCACATTAACTGAACTGCAGTCAGTCAACCAAAATTAATATTCCTCCGCTGGACACTGGCTCAACCATAAAGCATGCTACTAAACTCAAAAAAAGATTAAACTTATGCTATTTATCACTAAACACGTTCTTTATGATAAATTCACCATACCTTCCTCTCAAGACATCACATTGGACCTAGTGTCCATCAGTAAACTATCTGGAATTATACATTGTAATATGTAATTTGACCTTCTATACAAAATGTCATCAATAAAATTCTGCAAAAGTAAAAGCTTTCTTCAGAGTAAAATCATCTCTTACTGACCTGCTGACCTGGGTCACAAACATACTGTCTCAGTCTACCTTCTACCAGGCTTGCAATATCGTACACACCATTGCATTGCATTAAAAACTTAACTGTAGGAAATTCTCTAGCTACCTAGTATATAAACAGCACATAGATGCTCCTAAGTTAGTCTCCCAACTAACCCATCTCTAAGTACTCTCCTTCACTGCTACACTCACTAGAAGCTGCTTCATTCCATAGACACATTTGTAAGATACCAGGTTAAATATAATAATCCTCAGGGTGATACCTTATATGACACCTACATCTCAAAACTCTGGAACAGCACACCATGTCATCTCTGTCAGCAGGCTGGTTTGTTGTCTAACAACAGAACCTTAGACCTCATATGCTTAACTTTTCTCCCTGACACTGGTGCTCCACTCCAGGATAATCTCATACACTTTCATTGATTTAATTAGGTGTTTTAAAAACTCTGGACCTATGCAGGCCATTTATGGGTTTACTTTATTTTTGTCCCAGAAATATAAAGTAAATCTTTGAACCATAAATCTAAAAGTTTCTTAAATATCTTTAAATCAGTTGTGCATTTTATATACTTAAGCAAAAAATTCCATAGCTTACCAGCTGAACATAGTCAGTTCTCTAGCCTGCAGCCAACCTGAAAATGTCTGAAAGCCCTATCTGATGTAAACTATCTCAAGATATACTCATAATGTCTAATCTCATTACATTAATTACTCTTCTTAATGTTTAATCCATGTGACACAAACTATTTACATAAACTCATACTTAGTATTTTACAAATATGTTACATTTATTCCATCATTACCCTCCTTTGTGCTAAGCATAAGGCACTTTTATCCACTGACAGCCCCCCACCCCCAGGAGTTATAGCCACTTCACTGATGGTGTACAGTTCTTATAGACATGAAGAAATAAATTACATGTACTTCATTGGCATTTTTAGGTGCACTACATTATATTGTATTAAGATGACTATCATTATACTATAAGATCTAGCCAGGAGTAGCAGAGTTTAAATAGAAGAGTATTTGTGAAGGCATACAAAATATTAACCACCTGATAACATATGCTAATCATGCTGTCAAAATGCATAATCTTGGCAGTACCTGAATAATTCTACATTAAAGAATTATTACTAATGCAAAGGTTGCTGCTTGCGAACAACTTTGCATTTCGATACATTACTTACAAATGCCGTGCCTTTTGCTCTTGAAGTATAAATTACCTATGTTGCATTAAAATAGTGTACGGGTGATATTGCCATGCCATTTCCTGAACTAGAACAGATATGCAATAGGGTATGTCTGGCAAATGATGGTAACAGGTTCAAAGTTACTAGGCATGTAGTACAAGAGACCATTAAGGAGCCTATCACAGATTCACAATTCCTCCAAAGCACTGCCTGGTTATGCAACTTGCAGAATGGCACACACTAGGTAAATGAAGGTGAAAAGATTTAAAGCCTGCACCCTTGACACAGCAAGCAGCTCATTAATGTCAAAGTTTTAGTCCTTTGCACTAACTGTCAGAGTAATATTTTTTTAACTAAAGGCAGAAATCTTTAACTATCTAATGATGTAGGGAAGACTATCATTGTAACATGCAGCACTGACTACAAAATGGGTGCTGAAGGTCAGGCAGTTCTGATTATCACCCCAAATAATGCAGTCTGTATGACCTGGCGAATGTCAACTCCTTTGCAGTTGCTGTAGCCTGTAAAGAGGTACTGCAAAATATATGTTGCAACCTAGTTAGACTGCATTACAATCTAAGCCTGATAATTAATTAATTAATTAATTAATTTATTCATTCATTATTTAGTGCAATGAATAAAACAATTATAGATGATATAAATACTGCTGCAGCTTTTCTTCAACAACTCACAAGTCACACAAAAATCAGAAATATTACATCCTATAGCATATTGTTTTTCTGGGGGGAGGGTCTTACATGCTTGCAAGACACCTACATCTCATTTTTGACCTTCCTATGTCTTCTGTGCCACCAAGAATAGCTATCCCATCTGACATCACTCAGTAGACATCTGACTTACTTCAATGGTTAATAGTTCTGTGTTGTTGCAGCATAAAGCTCCAGAGTCAACATAGTCAGATCATGGACAAATGGGGCCCTCTGCAGGGTAACGAAACAGGCCGTTGTCAGCCATACCAATATACCATTACTTGGATGTGTCTCCAATTACCGTAAACACTGTTCAGATCTGTCAGTGTACACACTATTTTCTTCTTTGCTTTTACAATTATCACAGAGATTTGGATTTCATTTAAAAGTATTATTTCAAATTTTATAGAAAAAACACTGACAAACATTTTCTAAACAAAATTCTCTCACACCGAAAATAGAATTAACATGAGAAGATTTAAATGCCTCTTCCTTTGAAACTCACATTTTGTGAAAATAGATCTGGCAGCCAATTAAACTACAAGAAATATGCTGGGATTCATAGTCAAAAAGCACATATTAAAGTATTAATATCTATGTGAAGGGTGCAGGAATTCAAAAGACAAATGTATAATGCATTTCCTAACAGCCTTGGACAGCCCCTGGACATGTGTCCTTTCTCAGGAGCAGCCCAAGACCACTGTCTAGTGAAGTAACTTGGCAAAGTCACACAGAACACAAATGAATACTGAGGGAATCAAACCATGTTCTACAGGAAGCAGCTCTTTAACAACTCATAACCTTACTCATCTGCACTAATTGCTACACAAACTGTTGTGATCCAAACACACTGCTTTTCAAACCTGTGTGACTGCAAAAACACAAGCTAAATTAGAAATATATAGATAGTTGAAATACTAACATCAAACTTATATGCCATGCTGTACTGGTTATTTGCAGCTAAATAATAAACAAACTGTCAACATTAAGGTAGCCAAGGATCGCATGCAGAGAACATGGCTTAGTGTTTACAGCTATCACAATGCTTCCATTTACTACATTTTCCTTTCTTTAATCATAACTGTTCTGATTCATAGGTACTAGTTACTAGGCTTGCAGTCCACAGGGCCATTGAGGAGTCTAGCCCATATTTTCAGTCACCTAAAAACATTGCCTGGTTAAGAGACTTACTCAAGGACAGGGCATACATATGATGGAAAATAAGAGCTGTTCTCCAAAACAAGAAACATATAAAACAGACTACTCTACATCACTTAAAAAGTTATTAGAAAAGCTTCTGCATCAACATATATGCTGCAAAACACAAAACTGTGAAAGCCTTATGAATAGCATTGACTGAATTCAATCCATAGTGGTTTACCAAAGGGATGGTCTGGGTGGCAATTGGTATAGAGGATTGAAGCTTTTGTCCCCTGTAGCAAAGATACATGGTTTAGTCTGAGCATATCACTTAACTGCCCTATCTAACTAGAGAATTCCACACACACTCAGTTCTAGTGGCCCTTAACATTGGGGCCCTTCACATTAATTTAATGTCCACCATCAAAGCTCAGACACATAACTCTACTCCTTGTTATAATTTTGCTCAGTACCCACACATTTTCCTGTGAAAAACATCCACAAATGTCCTCTCACCCACTTGTGCAAATGATGATAATGATGCCCTGCCCTTTATATATTGTCACTTGCGGTACCTACATCTGATGCACAGTGTGGTCAACTTAAGCATGGGCTAAACACAGACTGTTGTTGGTTTAGCATAGCTATGTGCAGGCTGCTGTCTCTTTGTGAATGCCACTGCATACTGTACCCTCCTTCATCTAGTATGATCATCCACGGCTGCTGGCTCCTTCACTTAGTCATCATCCGGCTCATTATCTACTGCCTGATGTGGTGGGGATTGCTGATCCAGCAATTTCCAACCCTGGTGTAACTGCCTGCTTAAGTATGATATTGTGTTAATTGCACACACTGAAAATATTTTTGCACACATGCCGGAATCATGCTGCAGGGCACCACCAGATGAATCAAAAAACAGCAGACACATACTTTTAGTAGCCTAAACACACACTCAGTAATGTTTCTTGCTTGTGATTGTGCATAGCTGTACCCCAGTCAGTTCCATTTTATGAATTTCAGAAAAGTATTGTCAGCCAGGATTCCAGAGCATGTCTGTCATTGCCAATAAGATGCCCCCGGGAGGAGTCATTACCTGTAAACCTTTAGACAGGTGATAGATGTACCATATGTGGGAGTCATGCTAACTCCTACGAGGCCTGCAGACACATAGTTGATGGTACCTTGTGTATTACAGACTATCTGGCAGTTGATAGTGGCAACCTTTGCACTTCAGATAGCACCCTTCCCAGTTCTGCAGGTGGGGACTTTATTTCAAAGTGGGTGCTGTCCATGTTCCCAGTATCTCAGGGAAAAAGGTTATATCATATGAGTGTCACACGGTCTTCCTTCACTCCTCTGTGACATGTAGGGGACACATATGCTTCCCCACATACTGAAGCAGGGCAGTGAGAAACTGATGATGTATTCTCGAAGCAGATGCTAGAGATACCTTCACTGTGTCCCCGGTGGATCACTAAATGGTCCTGTTAGTATTCATAAAGCCACATGTACCATTGGTATCCACTGGGAAACATACTCCATGGATCTGATTGGGCTGCAGTCAAGACTTGTATATGGCCAAACTGCCTTGCATGGTCTTCCTAGTCACATGATAGAGGTCCACAATGATTGTGTCATGGAGTTTATAAAATGTTAAGTGTGGTTGCATGAAACAACAGTTTCAGGGACAATGGCATGTACCGTAATGACTCATAGCAGTAACTTGGGCTTGTTACAGATACACATTTACTAATACAGTGGAAACGGTTTGCTATCAAAATGTTGAAATTCACATGGTTGACATCCAAAACGTCGAAAGTCATTACACAGAATGTTCAAAATACCACCCCCCCAGTGGGGGGCTGTGCCCCCCACACCCCCAGCTACTTATATATTACAACTCTGAGATTGCACAACAGTGCAGACAAGGGAAAGTCCTTGCTCTGTTTGCAATATAATGTCGACAGGTAATTTGCATGCACTTCCTGTCGACCAAATGAACTACTTAATATTCACGTGTCGACCATACAGGTCGATCATATGAATGTTAGACCAAATGAATTTCAACATTTTGATAGTAAACCAGTGAAAACCCCTAAAATGTTCTCACTATTCCCTTAGCATGAACATGAAGATTCAAAAGGGCTGATTTATACAGTATGCACAGCTTCATGAAATGGCATATATATGTTTGCTAATTGTTTTGTCATTTTATATTATCTTTTTTGCATACACCAAGCTGCTCATTTTAATAAAATTGCTATTACCATGTCATTATACAGCTGTTAGCATGCACTTCAACTCACACTGCACTTCATCATTCGCCGATAGCAGTAAGCGTAACTCTGAACTGCAAGCAGATCATTGTGAACATTCATTGCAATGCTGCAAAGTTTTATGAATCCTGGTCATAGAATGCACCAGTGTGTAGACCATTTCCTCTATGGTTCAAAGACTTGTACTTTCAAGAATACTGACGCTTCCATTACTTATATTTTGCTCCAAGGGTGTAAACCAACAAAGATGATGTTACTTTCAAATGAATATAAGCAGTTAAAATATGTTAATAATTATACACAAGCTGTGCAAATCTTTTTAATTTAGCACTCATTTCCCTCTTTGATGTTTTAACAATGCTAACAAGGTTTTTGAACTGCGCTTTTTGAAGATGAGAATTTTATGTAGTATACATTTGCATCTATGACATTTGGCCTCCTGTGACTTATTATTATGTGATTTGTAGCAGTGAATACATTTATCAATCCATGTGAAGATATCTAGACCTTAGGCTATGGAACACCAGCAGAAGTACTTCACAAAGGCAATGGTGGTTACAGTATTTTTAAATACTTGTAGCTCTCTAGTTTGGTTTCATCACTGGATAATGTACACAACAGCTGAAAGTTGTTATGGAAGACCTGATTAGCTAATATGACTTAATGTCTATAATCCTTGGAGGGTTTGTTATTTGAAATTATTCTTTCATCTCTGATGTAGTATAAATGCAGAAAACATTCACTGGAATAATTCTTGTAGAAGACCAGCACTGCATTCTTACAACAGATCATGAATGCTTAATGATACTGAGATGGGATTGACATTATTACCCAGGACAATTATGTTTCCTTTTAGACTAGTTAACATACAGTGACCTATAATCACTGAGCATAAATGCATTCAGAAGACGAGTAGAATATCTTATGGTTGGTGTAGTATCTGGTAGTCTGCAATTCTAGCTTAAAACAATTGGGAAATTAAATGCAGTTAGCAGCTACATGCTTTCTGGTTGTTAAAATATTCTGTGTGTTCACTTAATTTTATTGGGTAATTTGGATACTTCGCTGTCTTTGGATATTTTATTTGTCTCCAAGTTTGTTGTTTGTGAATAAAATATGGGTTAACAATTTTTATTGGATTCATTCATTTTAATTTATATACAAAATGTTATAAATACTTTTTTAGTAAAAGGATAATGGATTCTAATTTAAGTCTCATTTACATAACTCACTGGCATGGATTTTTTGAACATCTTTTTTGAATTATCACTTGTGACACAGGCACATTTACATTTATATAAAAGTAATCCAACTGTATTAACAGGTTAAAATTAACAAACATTATGATTCACATATATTGCTATATATTAAATAAGCTAAGCAACATTACCTAAATTATTCAATTCCTGCCCCTGTTTTTTAAACAAGAAACATCTTTATTAAACCATCACTTACAACATAAGTAATCATGCATTTATATAAATGAAAACAAACCACACTGACATGATCCTAGTTGCAAGCATTTTACATCACAAGCCATACTGACACACCGCCAGTTGCAAACTTTATACATCACTTATAATCTACCTAATCATTTTCAGTAAAACATTACATAGCTCATTTAAGGCCTGCCTTCTTTTAAACCTCATTCCTCCCTTGTATGTATTTTTCCCACAATTCCATTTTTTACTATATAGTTTGCTCTTACCTTTTTCGAAAGTTCTCTATTCCAGTTGCTTTAATTCTGTTACTATATTCACTACTTCTAATATAGTTGGTTTACATTTTGATTTCCATTTTCTAGTAATTTCTTGTTTGACAGCTACCATAATTAGAGACAGCAAGGCCTTACCATGTCTAGGCAATTCCAGTTCTATATTGTAGCTTAGAAAAATCATCTCCCTCGTCACAGCAATCTGCCCATCCAGTATCTCTGGCATTGCATCCTGCAGGGAATCCTTAAAGTCTGTCACCTCACTGCACTATCAAAATATGTTCCCAATTACCTTTTTCTTCCCCATCACACCTCCAACATTTGCTATCTACCTGTGGAAAACTTCTCTGGAGTCTACTTGGGGTATAGTATGATGTGCTGACCCTCTCCAGTTCAAAGGAATAGGTCATCATCAACACTATTAGCCTTCTGAGCTTTTGCCACTTTACTGCTGTGTTCCCTGACCGAGTGTCTTTGTTACTTCTAGAACTAATATGTTGAAGAAAGCGGAAATTATTTATAGCACAAAAGTGCAGAATTGCTAATTCAGAACATTGGCCTAAAACTGTTTTCAATATATTATGCAGAAGTAATTTCACAGATGTTTTAAGACTCCACTGTTCCTTCAGTAGTGTAAGGGATCTATACTATACATCTAAAAGTATAAATTCTTAAACTATCTATGACGACAGAGAATAATGCACAACCCACTCAAAGTAAATATCAACACAAAGTTGTGTGAGTACCATCAAAATAAGAGAATCATGGCAGCTTCCATCAGAAAACTCATGGAAACAAAAATTATCAAGTTAGATCCTGCAAGTGTTTAAGAAAGACAACATTTTGGAATATTTTGTTCAACTCCCATGAGGAGACTCTTGAGACTTCTATGCAAAAACATTCCTTTACTTAGCTAAACTACATCTGAGGGTGAATTCTCCTCAGAAAGAAATTAATTTGGACATGATTTCATCTGGATCAGCTAAGCCTGCAATAAAGTCAGCAGTTCCAAAACCTTGTTAGATACTTGTCTTTTCATAGTATAACTCTAGGATGAATTGTATTAGTGAAATGATTAATAGTATTTTAGTACAAACCCACTTTAAGACTCCCATATTAGGTGGATTCTGTGCCTGCACAATAAGAATCACATGACTTCGCTATGCCCTATTCTTTTAAAATGACACCATGTTCTATAAAAATGGTTTCCCATACCTATATCTTAATTACTAAAAAACAATTCTAATAGACAAACCAAACTGTGGCTGACAACTGATTGTGAATATAAGCCATTTTCTTTAAACAGTAATAGTTTTTACAGAGAGTTGTAAAAAACACATTTAATAATTTTCTACTCTGATCTGGTTTTATGCCGAAAAGTCAAATATCTGATAACACCTTCACAGTGAACACAGATATATACATATGGCCAAACGTTCTGGGGACCATGGCCTAATTGCACTTCTGAGGTAGTGACTTGGTCAGTGGTGTCACTGATACCACTTTTAACAAAACCAGTCTGTTGTTTTAGAGTCGTAGCCAGAATAAAGCCCTTGTAATTGACATCTAAAGAGCTGGAAGTGGTGTTTTATACACACACACAGAAATATACACAGGTAAACACACACACACACACACACACACACACACACACACACACACACACACACACACACAAATCCATTTTTAATTAGATAAAACAGTATAATTTTCTTTCAATATCCTTGTGAGAAAAGTGTTATCTCACATGATTGATATAATTACTTGTCTTCATAACATTTTTGCATCTACCCAAGGCATTTTGTCTGCATTTATTAGAAATATTAACATAACAAATAATAAAATATTTATCATCACTGTTGTTGAGGTTATACTATGCCCTAAGTATAATCCAGATAAAAATGAGGTACCTGAAACTTCAACCATCTAAAGGAAACAAAAATACTTTTTTGAAAAGCAACAAGTCCTACTGCACTCCCTTCTGTCATCCTCACTCCATACCCCTCTTGCTATTTATATATTAACTATATGACTATACAACCATAAAGAAAAAAAACACCCAAATCACTGCTGGTAGGCAAGTAGAAACCACACTGGCAATGATTTACTATGAGAAATTACAAATGAGGAAATGAAATCAGGAAATCAAACTTGACAGGTTAAAACATTCTTACTGCTTTACCAAGCTAAGTAAGCTGATTATTAACAGTAGTCACCTTTATATGTGTCACCAATTATTAAGTAGCACTGTCTTATTAAGGGAAAATAAACTTTATTTAGCATACCATAGAATTACAAACTTCATGGGGCGGCTGCAGTGGTGCAGCGGTTAGTATTGCCACCTCACATCAAGAGGTTCTCCGGTTCGGTCCTTGGCTGGGGTGCCTTCTGTGCGGAGTCTGCATGTCCTCCCTGTGATCGTGTGAGTTTCCTCTGGGTGTTCCTGTTTCATCCCAAAGACGTGCTGTAGGTGGATTGGATACTCTAAACTGGCCTTAGGTGTGAGTGTGTGCCCTAGGTGTGAGTGTGTGCCCTATGTTGGGTGCTGGGCTGGCAACACGAAACCATAAAACTCCACTGCCAATCATGAGCAGACAGGTGATCCACTGTGGTGACCCCTAACCGGGAAAAGCCAAAAGAAGAAGAATTAAAAACTTCATCTTAGTAAATCTACCATCTTCCATTATCTAAATAATACTTCCCTTAGCATATTGTAAATGCATTTTACTTTTCAGCCATTACAATTTCTACATATTAAATGCAGTATAGTCCATAAATCTTTATATCATTTGTCTAAAGCTTTGCTGAAAATTCATACTGACCACAATAAATACACAAGCTTAACTTTATCAGTCTTGCTAGTGTACCATACTACGATTGGTTAAAATAAATGTATTACCACAACTATTCTTTACAGTAAGCAATACTTCTTGCAATATTTCTATCCATGCCTCCGAACTGCCCACAAATTTTGCATAATGTCCAGACTCCTGCCTCATATTTTTGGTCTGTTCGTCATAATTTGGCAAATCACTGAGGACTGATGTCACTAAATAATAACAGACATGTGAGTTTCAGACTTAATATCCTTTGGAAAATGCATGCTAAAACAAATCCTGTCATTCTGTCAACTTTTTAAGTTTATAAGAGCAGCATTTAAAATCTATCCCTATTTTTTGGGCCTTTGTCACCCCATTATTTTAGGCTTTGTCCAGATTTCATGCAATAAGAGGCTGAGAGGTAAGTCTCCATCATACAGTTCAATAAATTAGTATTTTGATACACTTGGTTATTTAGAAAAAGAAAATAATTTAGACAACACAAGTTAAGTAAATATAAAGTAGTTGGGGGGATTAATGTTAACATACAATATATTTCTACAGAAGTCAGATGTGAAAATTGCAGAAATATACAGATAAACTTAGCAAAAAAATTAGGACATACAACTTGCTTTCAAAAGTTACTATAGTCATAACAGGCAATCTTTATTAAACAAAATATAAAAAAAAACTGTTTCCTTTTTCTATGCATTTTTGCCACTGTGCCATTAACCCATTAAGCCTTACCTTATCAGTAATACGTATATATTCATGTTCTGGGTATTTTCTGGTAAGGGTAAGGACTGACCAGGAGCATCCAGCATAGAGGCTGTCTCAGACGTTGTTTGTGCCATTGTGTACATGATGACAAAACAATGTATGCTGCTAACTCTTCCCTTGGCTAGGGGACAAGTGGCTTCTATAACAGTTGTCCTCCCTATATTAGTACATTCTCCAGTGCACTCAAAATGGCTACTCCTGAGCCATTTTTTGCATCATTGCCTCTTATGGCTTATGGCACAGACCATTCCCGATCTGCTCCCTGTGAAAAGCCATTAATTGAATTCAGGTTGCCTAGGCCATACTCAGGGCTTTATCCTTCTATGCCACTGGAGCTGGCCAAGACCTGTTACCATTTTTATCAAATCTTATTAACTCTTCCGTAGCTATCTCTGAATAGAAACTGCCCTCCAAGGCTGACAGCAGTAACGGTTAATGGTTTTACCAGTAATTATACAGTTTTACTGGCTTGTCTCATTTTTGACAGACAGGTCACTGCTAAGGTTCACAGACTCACAAAAAATTAAAGACTATTATATCTGTTAAAGCACAGTCAAACTACACGAATTATACTGTTAATAATTAGTTTTTGTCAATCTTTTCCGCTTAACCTCCAGAAAGAGAGAACAGCTTCATACTGCTGCATCTGCTAAATGTGCACTCAGTTACAGAAACTGCTCATGAAATATATTTTAGAATATAAAAATTGTCCAACAATGTTACAGTATAATAAGCAATAACATATATCAAAAGCATTAACATTTTTCATGTATAACATGTAGCATATAAACACTTCTGAGAATTAACACATTATTCAACTTTACATTTAACTGCATTTGAATTATTTGTAAGTGTGCAAATGCTCATATGAGGCCATTGAGCTTCCCTTTTTCACAGCCTAATGGAGAGCATCCACTGTAGCTTGTTGACCACAACGAAAGTTTCAAATATTTACTACCTGAAAACTGTTATCTTGTGTTACATTGCTTCAAAAAACATACACAATTTGAACTCCACTGTACCTTGTTTCTTAAAGTTCTACTTAAAGTTAATACCTTATTTCTTAAAGTTCTACCACTATATATATATATATATATATATATATATATATATATATATATATATATATATGTGTGTGTGTATATATATATATATATATATATATATATATATATATATATATATACACATACACACACACACACACACACACACACACACACACACACACACACACACACACACACACACACCAGGGAAGCCACCTACTGACAGACTTGGGCCATTACATTTTCTTAGCAAATCTGGCTGGCTTTTGTGTGGCATACTTGTACTACACAACATGTGCTACATATGATGTCATGTTTCACTTCTGCTTTCTAGTATTTTTATGCAGTCTACCATCAGCATAAACAGTATTACTTTTTCAATTTCATTTCCTTGTACCTGTCCATCATACCCCAACAAGAACAGCATACAACATATCACCAAGTCACTCTGTATAGCTGTGTGTCTTGTTTAAAATCCTATAACTATGACCAAAAACAGAGGTTCTCACCTCTCCAAATCCTCATTTTGACATCTTCATCATCTAAAACTTTCAGGAGGTTAAATAAGACATAATTTATGTAATGCGTGAAATCATCATCGGCATCATCAAACGGGATAGTCCAGGGAAACTCTGTCACTGCTGTGCTTTTATCTTGCCCTTGACCCATTAAGCTGTTAACAGATTAGGTCACGGTTACAATCTGACTATCACAAAACAACAACGGATAAAAACCTCTCATCTTCTTTTTGTGGATGATTTAAAACTATATAGTTCATCAGAAGAGGAGATGAAACCACAACTGCAAGTGGTCAAAACTTTCTCAGATGATGTAAAAATGGCATTTGGTCTTGGTAAATGTGCAAAAGCAACATTTAAAGCAGGAAAGATGCAGCACCAAGAAATTATCAGTCTGAGACACGAATGTGTTATACGTGGACGTGAGCAGGAGGCAGTGTATACATATTTGGAAAATAATGAAGGATCAAAAATTAAACATGAACAAATGCAAACAAAACTCAGCAAGGAATATCTTAGAAGACCAAATGTAATACTGAAAACAGCACTGACATCTAGGAACAAAGTCTAAGCTATAAACCAGTTTGTTCTTCCTATTTTAACTTACAGTTTTGTGATAGTTGACTGGCACCAAAACATACTGCATCAGTTCGACAGGAAAAAAAGAAAAATGCTTCATGCTTATTAAATTATATATAAAAGTCATTGTACACCAAGATTATATATTCCTTGTTCTGAAGGAGGTATGGGTCTCCTTGAACTTGATTACATGTATAGATCTGCAATCACAGGACTACATACATATCTGTTGAACTTAGAAGGTCCAAGCATAGTGAAAGTTTTAATATATGAGAACAAGTCTAAGATGACTTCCCTGCTTAGTTTAACAGATGCATATTGGAGTCAAGCTGGAATGGAAATCAAACCAAAAGTAGGCCAAAATCAGGCAGCAATTGATTGTGCCAAAAAACAAAACAAACAAAAAAAAAGAATATAATGAGAAGGATTAGACAAGATGGCATGAAATGCAGAAAATACATAAATATAGCTGCAAGTACAGAAAACTCCTGAAGAAACCTCACATTGATCAGGATCTGATGGAGGAATGCTTAAGGATAGGGGAATTTAAACCGAAAGATGAAAAGTTAATACTGGTGGTCCACTATAGTGGATTACATACACGTTGGTTTACAAAGTCCAATGAACATGTGGGAGAAACAGACAAACACAGGATTTTATAAAACAGAACAGGAAACATTTGTAGATCATGTTGCCTGGTGTGATGCACTAATGACAGAGGGCCTGTATACCAAAAGGCATAATAATTTGACACAATTGTTGCACTAGAGATTGTGCAAACATTACAATTTTGAAGAAACTGAGAAGCATTTGGAAATATAAGCCACAAAACAGTATAGAGAATGATGAAGTTTATATCAGATGGGATCACTCATTACCAACAGTTCAAAAAATAGATGCTAGAAAAACAGATTTAGTAGTCCATGAGAGACACAAAATCATAAAACACCAAAATTCACAGGCAGAAATGAGGGCAAAGAAAGATACCCAGACAGTTCCAATAGTAGTAGGTGTAATAGTTCTCATAAAGAAGAATTTATAGTCAAATTTAGATATGCCACCAATACATGTAACTCCATGTGAATTACTGAAGGAGGCAATTCTGGGCACATTGTGGGTGCTGCAAAGAGCACTTTTGGCTAACATCAAAGATTAAAACAATATGAGTTTCATGAACTTTAATCATACTCTGACTTAGGAATGGGGTCCATTCCTGTCATGGTACTAGAAACCCAAAAGGGCTGACAGAGACAAATAAACTGTGTCAGTTTCATGGACTAAACCTAAATGCCAAGAAATGCATAATGGTCTCCTTCATGAAGTCATCCAACCCTGGTAACTATCATATTGACAACACACCCCTAAGAGTCAATCCAGTAGTCAGGGACATAGGGACGCATGTAGACAGTTATCAAGCCTTTGACTATCATCTGTCTACAGTAGTGAGGAAATCATTCTATGTTGTGCAAATGATAAACAAAGGTATGGCATCTAGGTCAAAGGAGGTAATTTTTCCACTATATTCAGCACCAGTCAGACTTATCGTTGAGTACAGTGCCCCTTTGGCATGTAAATAACATGGCACATACAACAACTGGAACACAGATGTTTCTTACTAAAAGAATGCTGGGTGTAAGTAACATGTCCTATGCAGAAAAAACAGCAGTTTTCTGTTGAATGTCACCAAGCACGATAGATTCCACCACAATTGAGAACAAAGTGCAGACCACCTCAAAGCTCTATCCCTGCATTTTGTCTCCTACAGGCTGTTGAGTGGAGATCTATGCCTAACATACAAGGCATTATTGGACCCCAGCCTGATGGACCTCCTACACATCTGCAAAACAAACAGCACCAGGATTACCCATTCTAAAAATGTAAACCTTGTCTGTGATATACATAGGGCCTGCTGGAGAGACAGGTATGTGTCCCAGAGACTACCCTTTCTCTGGAACAGCCTTCCCATTCACGTGAGGCAAAGTTCTCCCAAAATCAACTCAACTGTAACTTGGACAACTGGATGGAGAACAAGAAATTCATCCCTGATTTGGCACATGTCTGTGATGGACACAGACAGCCTGAAAAAATGGTTAATCTCCCAGGCCACTGCTTGTAAATATTTCATTTCCCAAGCCCCCTGCTTACACTTTTCAAGGGTAACAAAAGTTGTCAGAAATTTAGGATGCATGTCTAGGCTTTAAAAGGCCCTAGTGGTCATCAGCCTAGTACACACCTATGAACCTATGATAGACAAAGGCTGAGAGAATCAACGTCCACACTACAGGAAGAAGCTGATTAACAGCTGATAGCCTTAATCATCTGCACTAAGTGACAGACACTGTTGTAATCCAACATAGTGCATTTCACAACTCCACAAAACAAGCAAAATTAAAGATGCATTCAGAGCTAAAATATTAATAGTAAACTGATAGACTTCATGTTTTCCAGTTTATTCATAATCAAATATTAAGCACAATGTCCACAATCAACAGAAGTAGACTAAGGATTGTACCCAGAGAACATGGTTCATGTGATAATGCTCCTTTTACTACTATCAATTTCTTTCTTTACACCATTACTTCTCTGAGATGCAGGAATTAAATATTTGCAGACACACACACACACACACACACACACACACACACACACACACACATAAACACACACACACACACGCACACACGCACACACACACACACGCACACACGCACACACACACACACACACACACACACACACACACACACACACACACACACACACACACACACACACACTCACTCAGTCACTCACAGGCACATACCCACACACACATCTACACAGTAATGTTTTTATCACTGGGCAGTACCATTTTTTCCTTAAAAAGACCACATACTTTTGACTGTGACAGTCTCCAGGAAGTCTCTCTCTCTTTCTCTCTCTATCATTGGTTTTACTTTTGAGCTAATGAAACAGAAGAGCTCTGAGCTGTCACACATCAAAGCACAGGTGAAATAAATTAAGAAACACTGGGAAAAGAATGGGGAGAACAGCAAATGCTAAGAAGCACATTGACAAAAAAACAATAAGAAACAAAAAAAAAAAGAAAGAAATCTGCATTGTATATATCCCAAATGCTAAAATAGCCCTTGCAGTAATAAAATTAAAAAAAAAAATAAAAAAAATCAGCCACACACTGGAGATACCATAGGTTCATAGATTCATATGATGATACTAGGCTATTGGCCCGGGGGGGGGGGGGGTCATTATAAGCCTAGCCAAGAATTTTGCCCATGTTCCTTCAAAGTCAGCACCTGTTTCCCCTGTCCAACAGGGATCCCAGGTGTGTATTTTCTGTCTCTCATCCATTCATCCAGGTTCCTCTTAAAGAGGGCTAGAGAGGTACTCTGCTTGACATGGAGAGGGAGTCTATTCTACAAATGGGGGAGTCTTTGGGACACAAATCTATCCTGCCAACAAGTTCTATTAATATCACAGATCACATTAAGGCCTTGCATGTGGGTTGCTCAAGTTTAGTTTGTCTTACAGATATGCAGTAACTTCATCAAGGCTGGATCTGAGATGGCCTTGTATGACAGACACAGGTCACCCCTGAGCAGTCTGTATGAGACTGAGTAGAGGGACAGGGCTTTTAGCCTATCTGTATAGGATAGATGTTTGAGATCCTGGATTTTTCTGGTCAGGAACATCTGTGGTCTCTCCAGCTGCTGCGTGTGCTCAATAATGGGTCTGATATGGGAGGGGATGTTATGACCTCCTTCTTCCTGGATGAAATACCCTTATTTATCACATGGGCCATGTAGAAAGCCTTCTTTACAATGGAGGCAATGTGGTGGTCAAACGTAAGGTTGCCATCAACCTGGGTGCCCAAGTCCCTCATGATTGATTACGTGCTTAGTACATTGTTATTAATGTGATAATTAGCGGGGATGACATTTTCCGCAAAGGGGATAATGATGCATTTCTTGGCATTCAGTTTGAGGCTATGCTTCTGGCACCAGTCATTAGTTTGGGTAAGGCCCTCTTGGAGGATGTTCACATCACTAGGAGAATTTAAGACAGCACCCAGCTTGCAGTCATCCACATACTTGGTCAGCCACAGACCACTGGTTTTGGCTTGCACCTCAGAAAAGTATATCCCAAACAGTAGAGACCTCAAGACTGATCCTTGGGATATACTGCTCTTTATGGTTCTACTACTAGAGGTGGCTTCCCCTACATTGACTGACTGGGTTCTATCAGTGAGCCAGTTAGCTACCCATCTGGTAACATACGGGTTGAAGCTTAGCCGGGAGAGTTTACCTATTATGCCAGAGTGGGGAATAGTTTCAAAGACTTTGGCTAGATTGAGGTAGGTGGTGTGCACCATCTTCCCCTCATCCAAGGCTTTGGTGACTGTTTCGAAGAAGTTGATCAAGTTTAACAGGCATGATCTCCCTTTGACAAAACCAAACTGTGTGGAGTCAAGTGTTTGGAGGTTGCCAATGTCCTTGTTTATAAGGTCCATGATAATGCGCTCCATGGCCTTGCAGATCAGGCTAGTTAGACTGATGGGCTTATAATTGCCTGGGTCAGTGGATGCTCCACCTTTGTTTAGAGGGATGACCGTGGCTGTCCTCCATTCAGCTGGGACAAAGCCGTTGCTCATGCTTTGGTGGAATAGGGTGTCTGGTGGAGCTGCTAGCTCATGCCTGAGTTCATGTAGGATACAGCCAGAGATGTTATCGGGTCCCATGGAGACTGTATTTTTTGCCTTCGTGAGGGCATTGAGGACCTGCTCCCTGGTGATGAGCGGAGGGGTGCAGGTACTGGGGATGTTTTGGTTTACTGATGTGGGGGAGACGGGTTGAAGTTTTCACTGAACCTGTCTGCCAGCAGGTTGGCTATGTCTATGGCATTTGTGTATGTGATGTTATTGACCACAAGTTCAGAGCAGATTTGGGTGTTACCTTTGAGATTGCAGACATATGTGAAGAAGGCCTTGTGATTGTCCTTAGTGGATGTAGCCAGTTTAAACTCAAAGTTAACCTTAGAGGATTTCACCAGTAACCTTATTTCCTTGTTCAAACAAAGGAGATATTGTTTCCAACTTGTCACCTGCTCTTTCTTAGCCCTGGACAGCAATTTTTTTCCTTTCATTATAGAGTTTATTTATTGCGGCTGTCCACCAGACAGGTTTACTCCTCCTTGAGGAAGACGATTTGGTCCTGTCAGGTATTGCTGAGTCCATACAGTTATGTAGATGCTCATATAATTTTTATCTGTAGGCTTGGGCATTAGTGCTAGTTCCAACTGAAGGGATGGTGGTTGTGAAGCTCCTTATACCTGCTCTGAGGAGATTGTAGTCAGCTTTGGAAAAGTTTTTTCGTTTGACCCTGATTTGGGGGGGGGGGGGGGGGCACAAGGGAAATGGTGACTTCAAAAGTGATCACTTTATAGTTGGATCTTACCAAGGAGGATGACACTGTAGGGGTGATACAGTGGCTACTCATGGTGCTTAGGACCAGGTCCAGGATATTTTCACCTCTCATATGGGTGTTGACCAGCTGATCCAATGCATTGGCACTGACAAAGTCGGGGAATCTCTGGCAGTTCAAGTATGGGCTAGAATAGGTCTTCCATTCTATGGTTGGATAGTTAAAGTCACCCAGGATCAGGGTAGAGGGTTGAATCTTGATGGATTCAAGTAAGTCCAGATAGGTGGAGTGGGCGTCCTCAGTCATGGTTAGGGGTCTGTAGCTAGCTATGATTTAAATAGGTGTTTTGTCAGAATTTAACTGGACATGGAGTGTCTCCAGTGTATCATACCATTTGACCAGCCTGGAGGTGTGTATGTCTTTGATAAATATTGAAACTCCACCTCCTTTGGCTTTTTAGCCCTCCATTTGAGGTCTGAAAGTAAGGTAAGATGAGTAACCTGGTAAGGCTGGGGTGCTCTCCACTGTTTTGACTAAGTTTCAGTGACTGTACAAATTACAGCATCCTCCAGGGCAAGGAATGCTTACAATGAGTGCAGTTTCATACTAAAACTCTTTAGCAGCATAACCTTTAAACATTTTTAGAAGAAATTTTCATGTTGATAATTTTGTGCTCATGACTTTGCCTAAAAAAAGGCACTATGGGGGAGGCAAGAGCCTTTGCCAGAAGCCTGAAGCCCAGGGGAGACAGATGAAGTTCATTTCTGGGAAAGCATCATGGTCTGTCAATCATGGCTTTCCAGGCTGTCAGGTACTGGATCCCCTTGGAAAGACACCAGAAACTAAGCCAATTTTTAAAGTAAATCATTTTCTCTTTGTATTGAGGTATCATACTGGGTGATGGTAGGATGCTGATTAAGGCTAGGGATATACCTGCCTGGGACACATACTCAGTGAGCTCAATTATTTCTCTCTTCGGGTTCACTACATAAGACTGAAAACCCATAATACCGAAGCCCATAATCCCGAGACCAGATACCCGAAAGACGAGAAGACCGGAAGACCAGAAGCACAAAATTTAAAATCCCGAACACTACACTAAACATACACCACAAACAGACAAATACACACACCATCACCCAAAACACAAACACACAAACCTATACTACATACAAGTAGAGGGGCAAGCCCCCCTGCAACCCCTATGTGGAGGGCTGCGCCCCGACACCCCCTACTTAAATATTCTAACCCCAAGGTCGCACTACACAGACAAACACATGAAAACACAACCACACACCTACATTCCCCTCACGCACACAAATCACAGTCACAACACACACTTACACACACACACTAAAGCCCCTAGCCAGCACACTCAAACATAGATATTTACCTCACCTTCCACCAATCCATTCACAAACCGCAACACCAGAAGCGCTACTTCAACATCTCTGAACTTCGGGATTTTCAAATTCGTGCTTCTGGTCTTTCGGTATATAGGGTTTTCAGCTATATGGTCTTGAGATTTTGAAATTTGATAGTTCAAAATTTCGAGATTACGTAGTTAACCCCTCTGTCTATATAGTGTAGAGAGGTATGTCTCAAGTCATTCACACCAATATGGACTATGACAGAGTCATAACAGTACCTATTGTAAAGAGACTTGAGTGCGTGAGTGATATGGTGGATTCTAGCACCTGACAAGCAACTTACCATGGCTTTCTCCTTGTCTAGCCTGGTGAGGGGCGCATCTGTGTATCTCAGGATAGAGTCTCCTATGACTAGTATGTTGGTTTTGTGATTGGAGCTTAGAGGCTGTGAAACACAGACATGTGTACTATGTGTGATGCTTGGTTCTGTTGGTAGTGATGTATGTGTGTATTTTTGCTTCGGAGGTCTCTTTTGTTTAGGTATATTTTTGTTGAGAACCCCTGCATATGTAAGAGTGTATTGTACAGATGTGGGTGGTGTTAAAGTTGTGGTGTTCATAGTGTTTGTGCAGACAACCTTTTCAGTGCCAGATGTACCAGCTTGTGATGGAGACAGTGAGGATTCTATGTTCTCAATATAATTGCATCTTTCACATATTGTGTTCATAGGTGGTAGTAGTAGAGTTTTGTCTGTGTACATAAGGCAGCTGTTACACTGTCTCAGGATACCCATATCAATCAGACTAACAGGAGAAACCATAGGAAATTGTCCGTCCATGGTTATCAGAATCTGTGGAAGAGAGGTCAGGGATAGTAGAGTGGGTACTATCTAAGGAGAGTACCTATAGGTGTGAGTAGGGATGGATAAAATCAATACAGTAGCTGCAGGCAAGGGTCTCATTTACACAGGAGTGCTGGTAAGGGAAAAATGCAACTGAGATACCTCTCAAAGGGTAAAACAGCACAGTGGCAGTGCACAATGGGCAAACAAGCACAAACCCGCACTAATGCTGGGTTTAAGTACTACGAAAATGAAAGTAAAATAGAAACACTGGAATTGGCCACTCAACCCTTGTCCCTGAGTTCTTAGCTCAACACACTATGCCAGACCAGTTCCAACCAGTTCACTTACTCCTACTAAGTGCAGGCAGGCCCTGGCCAACACAAGGTAGCAGGAAACACAAGAATCACACAAACAGATCTGGATACAGTAAAACCTGTAACCAGACAATGATAATGATATTTAAACTCTGTTTAGGTCTATTTAACACAGAATAACTTATACACCCTTAAATATAACAGTAGTAAACAAGAGCAAACTGATTTAAACAAATTAACCAATTAACCAATAAAACAGCTCAAAACTGAGCCCTGTTCCAGCAGTCTTCAATAAGGCCAGTTCTAACTGTACACTCCTGCCACTAGGGTGCAGGGAAACCCTCTCCAAAAAATGATGCCCTGGATGAGTGCTCACGTTATACAAACAGAGCTAGATTTAGAAGGTCTGAATCTAGCATATGCTACAGCAAGCAAGGCGCACCAATTTCAGAAAGAAACAGTTCAAATAAGCAGGCACAATAAGCCTTCAACCAGCAATTCCCAGCTCAGAAGGGCAGAATCTACCTTCTCACCCACAAGGGTGTAGACCACAAACCTTCTTAAAGTAAAATAACTGTCCTGAAGCCAAAGTGCTTAAACCAGAACTAAGCCACTTTTAGAATAACAGACACTAAACCTTCAACCAGCAATTCCTAACTTAGAAGGATGTAAGCTACCTCTTCTGCTACAAGAGTGTAGACCACAAACCTTCTTAATGTAAAGCAATTGGCCCAAAGCCAAAGTACTTCAATCAAAAGACTTAGAGTAACTGAATTTAATTGCGCTACTAGCAAGCAGTAATAAATGGAGCAGAATAAATGCAAATGAGTGCTTTTAAGAACAAGCAGCAAAAGCAAAATAAAGTAACGCAAAACACAAATTCAGTAAAAGCAGATGCATAAAGTGAATTTTTTTTAATTTTTTGTTTTTAGGTTTAGTGGGAAGTGATGAAACACTGTAATTCAAGGTTGAAAAGCTAAGTAGGAGGACCTTCCCAAATTATCTCTTTATATTCAGTAGAATAAGCTGATGAGATTGAACTGGGAGGAGTGTCCAAAATTAGATTTATAGTAGGGGTGGGCAAATCAAAAGCCACCACATTAAAGGACACAACAAGGATTGGGTGGGTAGGGGGGAACTCTTAAAACTCCAACAAAACAGAAAACCTAAAACAAAACAAATGTGATACTAGAATAAGATACAAAATAGAAGTGATCACATCTTAAATAAAGAGCTTCAAATCAAAATCAAACACAGAGATGAGTGATAATCAGAGCAATGCCAATACCAGAATGTTCATAGACAATATCTATAAAATTAAAACCTTCTGGTGTCTCCACTGTTTTGTTTTTGTTTTTTTGTTTTTTTTTAAGTTCAGACTGGGTTTCCCAGCCCACACCAGGCCCTTGGTAATTTCCTAGGTTGCCTTGTGCTGGATTCCACCCTGATTTTACAGCATGTGTTTGAGCTGCTGAATGCATGCTTTCATTGCCTGTATTCATTTAATAGAGCCCTGCAGTATGGCCCTACCACATGTGCCAAAATGCTGACTGTATGTGCAGTCTAACACAATATTATATTTAGGAAGCAGTTATAGCAGGGTGGACTCTTGCATGGCTAGCAGTTTCCAACACAGCAGGCAGCGGAAGCTGATACAGACAATGAATCAGAGGAGGAGGAGCCAGCATCAGGGTATGACCATGGCAGACAGAAGTGGGTACAGTATACCATGGCACTAGTGAGGAGGCAGTGGATTGCTCCCCATCCATGTGAAGCAGAGTTCTTCCCTAAACTAATTCAAGTGTAACTTGAACAATTGGATGGGAAACCAGAAATTCATCACTGGTTTTGCACCCATGTCTCTAATGGACAGAGGTAACCTATAAATGGTTCATCTCCCAGGCCCATGCTTACACTTATCAAGGGTAGCAGAACTTGTCAGAGATTTGGGATGAATGGCTAGACTTAAAAAGGCCTTTGTGGTCGTTAGCCTAGTAAACACCTATGAGACTATGTAACTTTGCAACATAACTATGCAAGAATTAAGCAGATACACTACAGTAAAAGTGTTGCATGCAAAAACATCAAATTAAGCTTATCCATGCATAGGCTGTCTACGCTGTGCATCAGACATATGCAACCAAGTAACAATGTACAAAAGGTAAGACACAACTGTCATCATTTGCACAGATCGAGAATGGGGTACAGGAGTACTCATCCTTCACAGTGTGTTAGTATGAACACTGATGTGTATAAAAACAAAAAAGTGCTTTCATTGCAAGAATCACAACTGGTAGGTAGGTCAATGGCAAAAAGGGAGGAGGGATCAGTGGATGTGGATATGTGTGATTTGCTTGGGTGCTATGGCAGTGATATGTGTAAGTCAGCATGTGTGTGTGTGTGTGTGTGTGTGTGTGTGTGTGTGTGTGTGTGTGTGTGTGTGTGTGTGTGTGTGTGTGTGTTTTTGTGTGTCTGCAGGGACACAGCCTCAACAGTTGGCACAGCAATGTAGCTCAGCCTTCTAGACAGGTCCAGGAAATACAGGACATGGGGTTCAGCTTTTCATGCGCACAACTGTCTATGAGAATTGTCTCAGGAACCAGTTGTACTAACTGTAACACATCCCTGGCCAGATGTTGGTGTGCTATTTGATCTTAACTGATTCTGCTGGGAGATGTGCCAGCAAGATGATGGCCACAACCACGATGACATCCTATCCTGGTTGTAGGGTTGGTTGGAGGCATGGACAGCAAACAGTTGTTAACCATGAAGATGGAGAGCTTGTAATATCCCTTCATTCTCAGCACTTGTGAATTTTGGCTTGCAGGTGGATGTGGAATGGCCACCAGATACACCACGTTTTTTTCTCTCTGTTTTTTAGGCATAGATCTGTTAGTATGGAAACTAGTAGAATTAACAACCTTTTTCCTGTATGGGCCTTACAAAATCTGACACTGCTAGTATTCTGCTAGGCCATAGAATGATGATAATCATAGTTTGTGCCTGACAGTTAAGACAGTTAAATATCTGCCTCTACAGTCTTTATGTAAATGTCAGACATATAGGTACACTGAGCACATATTCCTCAAAAAATAAGCACATAAGTGTAACTGAACAAGAACACATAACAATTAATGTTACAATGGTTGTGATTAATGACATATGTTTAAGGCACACAACACTGGCATAGCATTGGTATGTACTCTAAATATGAGCTCAGGGGTTTGTCTCCCATCTACTTTAACAATCCTACAGGCTGCAAATTCAATACACATACAACTGTTAATTGTGGTATAATCTGTTGTCTGAAGAAGTACAAAAGATATAGTTTTAATGTTTACATATGTTTAAGAAAGTTCCACTATGGTATGACTTCCCATACTATCACAAGTGTTCTGCATGCTATTAGATGTTCAGTCACTTGGATTCATTAACAATCATGTAGGCTTCGTGCAAAACCCACATCATTTCTGTGTGTTAGTGCAATGAGCAGCAGTGCTCATTGTATATGCATGCTGCTCATTGTGCTGGCATGATTCCAAGCACTGTTTCATGGCCAGCAGTAGTGTTGGTTGACATAAAATGGTACTCGGAACACAAGCACACAATGTAAACAAAAATACTTGCCTTTAGGCAGCTGTATATTGCGACCACACAGCTTATATAATGAAAAGGCAAGTGACTTTTTAAGCATGTAGAAGCAGGTGGCATGAAATTGGGCTAATTTACACAGAATACATTGTGAACTGTAGATGGATAGTTATGAACGGAGGGTAAATGGAAAAATGTACTAAGTTAATGCATTCAAATGTGATGATGCCAAAAAGAAACATTTTTCAGTTAGGAAGACATATATGTTGCTGGTAATAAATAATCCTGTTTCCAAGTGTTTAACGGTGTGCACAACTTTAAAATGGACATGCTAGCAGTGGATGTGAGAGGGACACAATGCAGCACTGTAAGAAATGGGAGTAAATGTGACATTAATGTTGATAATGTGGAGTTGCGATAATAATTAGCAAGGACAGTGGATACATTATGGGCCATTCACATACAGTGCAGTTATTGAATATGACATACATATATATATATATATATATATATATATATATATATATATATATATATATATAAGGAATGTATGTGTTATAACTGACTGTAGTGTGGTATCCTCTACTCCATCCTGTATAACAAGGAATGAGCTGTACAGCAGCTGTGTCATGCATAGCCAAAATGGACATGTTTTAACATCTGTCATTGGACAACCACAGATTGGGGGGAATATTGTCTTAGATAAGCATGTATTTCACATACACATGCATCTTAAACAGTAATATAATAGTAGTCAAGCACACAAGTGACAAATGACAACACAGACCTGATGACACTGTAGTACTTCCAAGGTCTATGTTAGTAATTGGGGTATATCCAATATATGATTATATCATGCATGGTCACAAGACATTGCAATGAACACTACCATAACAGCATGTAAACAACACAAAGACATGTATTATCTGCATTAATAATAAATAAATAAATAAATAAATAAATAAATAAATAAATAAATATTGAGAATAAGAACTTCATGTAGTATTATTTGTGTAGTGTCAACACATTCATAGAATGTTACCCTTGGCTGGAACTGAACAGCAAGGTATGTAAGCTCACCGTCTACAAATATATATGAATCACTTGCACCACAAGCGAAGTCTAGCAAAGATTTGAGACTCCACCTATATAAAGTCATTACATCATATAACTGCGTTGCAGTTTGTATGACATGAAATGGTTTAATTACACATATTTTAATGCTTGTGGATGTCATTCATGCATAACAGCAGTAGAACATGCAATACTTGAAGTCATCCAATGTGGGTTTTGAACCCTTGACAAGGTAACAATAGACATATGATAATAGAGAAAATTAATGTGCTACAAGTTCGAGATATTTTGGTCTTTGAAGTCATGGCATCATTTTATTGCTGCAAGGAAGAAGTGTGCCTGTCATTCCTTTTTTGTGGATGTCAATCATGTATAACAACTGTAGAACATGCAATGCTTGCAGTCAGCCAATCTGGGTTTTAAACCCTTGACAAGGTGACAATAGACACATGATAGTGGACAGAATTAATGTGTTGCAGTGCCACTAGTGCTACAGGTTTGAGATATTTTGGTCTTTAAAGTCAAGTCATGACATCATTTTATTGCTGCAAGGGAGATGTGTGCCTCTTATTTCTTTAAAATAGTTTGCTATATGTGTGTGTTTCTCACACAACATTGCCTGCTGCTAGGTACACCCAGACACATGAAATGCATAATAGAGTCATCACTGTGATGACAGAATGTCAGTCAGCCAAAATATGTGGATAATCAGGGATTTGAACACATGGTTTACTAAGGCACAATCATACAAAGCATAGTTTCATGTCTTCACACCACAGGAAAAGTCTTAGCAGTTCTCATGGGAAAGACAAATGATATCCCATGGCATCATAATCAAATAAAGCATTTCTGTGTGAAAAATTAGCAGAAATCTTTGCAGAAGGAATCCCCCTCCATACATATACAGACCAAATAGCTGGCTGACAACATTGTTACCAGCCTGCTCATTCACATAATGACATAAGTGAGTCTAAGGAGTAATCGCTGGATTTGAACAGACTACCTAAGATCACAAGGTACAGAACACTACCTGAACTGCATGTATCATACAAGATGTTCTTTTACAATTGTGACAGTGCACATTTGAATAGATGACATCACCTTCTGTAATTTGCTGATGTTCTAAAAATGTTTGAAGGTTTTTGAAGTACACAGTAACACTACACATACTACATGCATTACAAGCCTTCTCTACACAGCACAACAGACACTCACAGACAGTAGTTCATCATTGGTGGATTCAAACCTCTTCCCTCAATACTTAGTATTCTAAAAAGTACAGCATCAACAGCCAGCACCATAGGGTAACTCATATGAGCACTGTGATATGGCGCTTACTTGATAGCATGATGTAACCATTGTGTTTCCAAAACTCTTCATTGTCAGGAAGTAATACAAATCCATATGATATATTTTGCCAAATACATCTCTTAAGTGGAATTTTATATAATGAGTGCTGTCACAGACACAACTGTACATGACAACACATTATGTACCCAGTGTTAAATTCAAACCCATACCTGTGTAGTTATATAATCTATACAACAGAGAATTAGCTGCATGCACCACAACTAAACTGTGAGATACAAAGGCACAGTATGCAATTTTGACATGCTTACCTCATCAGTGGGATGGAGAGAAGATGCTTCTGGTAAAAGTGGGATAAGGGGATGGGAGCATCCTCTCCTATTTAAAAAAAATCTGCTGTGTAGAAGTTGGTACAGCACAGCCATTGAGTAAACTATACTTAATGGACATTAAAGTCATTCATGCAAGCTCTACACTATGAGATTTGAATCTCCTACATATTTAGAGATACAAACTAGAGACCACAGTATTAGCTGCAAGCACCAAAGGATAGATCTGACTCTTAAGGAGGTAGTGTGTAGTTTTGTATGGATGACCTCACCACTGTGTTGCAGGAAGAATTTTCTGTTAAAAGTAAAAAAAGCCACAGAGGAAGCTGTGCCCAAAGTTAACGTTTTCTCTACAGTGGAAGTGGATCCAGCACATGTGATGCTGAAACTTTACTTCCATGACACTAGCAACACACAGACAACTATGTTCACCACTGTCAAGTTCAAACTACTTACCTACTAGTTATACAATCTAGAAAACACAATATTAGCTGCAAGCACCACAGAAGAAATCTGACTCTTAAGGGGATGGAGTGCACTTTTGACAGGATGATCTCATCATTGTGTTACAGAGATGAAGTTTATGTTAAAATTGTCATAAGAAGGTGGTGGTATGCTAGTTGAGGTTAAAAATTTCCCTTGACTGGAAGCTGATACGGCATGTCTGTTCAGGAGCTATATGTACCTGATATTGTAGATACACACATGGAAGCTCCAGATTGTGAGAATTGAATCTCCTACCTATTAAGTTACACAATCTAGAGAGCACAGGATTAGTCGCAAATACCACAGCAGAAGACTTTTAAGGGGAAAGAGTGCAATTTTGGCAAGATGTCCTCATCACTGTGTTGCAGAGTGGATGTTTCAGTAAAAAGTGTGATAAAATATAGAGGGAGCTGTGTGCAAAGTTAAATGCATTCTCCTCAATAGAAGTGGACAAAACACATTTGATACTGAATTGTTACTTAACTGTCATTATTCCCCCTACCAAGACACAGATGTTTCCTCTGATGAGCATTGACCATCCTACCTATTTAGTTACACAATATAGAGATCACAGTATTAATCATAAGAGCCACATAAGAAGTTTGACTCCTATGAGGACAGTGTGCACTTTTGACAGGATGACTTCACTGGTGTGTTGCAGACAGGATGTTTCGGTTAAAAGTGGGATAAAGTGCAGCGAGAGCTGCGTGCAAAGTTAAATGCATTCTCCTCAGCAGAAGTGGACACAGCATGTTTGATGATAAAGTCTTAATTGTCTGTCACTATACTCCCCAAAGACACATGCACACATAGAAGTTTCCCATGGTGAGAACTAAACCTCCTACATATCTAGTTACACAATCTAGGAAACCCAGTATTATTTGAAAATGCTACAGGTGAAGTCTCAGTTTGATTATGTGAAAAAGAATATTTGTAATTAGTGAAAATTTACTGTTTGGAACAGCTGGTACTACACATGACATATCTTGGGAAAAAAAAACATATGTGTGGATAGGCCAGCTCAACAACATTTTGATTACCCGATATAATGACATACCTCTCTGCTATGATTTATACAGTGTCCTTTATGTACATTGTGTTACTGTGAGGGACATGTATTTGTTTCACAGTACAGGATGCTAATGACAATCACAGTTGTAGACCACTGGATTATCAATCAAACATTCCTACCACTTCATTTTAGTATGATTGTACACTTGCCTTTTCTCATGCTTGCACAATGTGCATTGACAATACAAATCAACACTTCCTAAATAGGACAGTGCACTGCAAAATAACAGTAGTATATTATGCATGAATAGGTTAACCAACATTGTAACACAGTTTCAAGTGTAACCACTGGAGTGCAGACATACATTAACAGACTGACATAACTGAGTCAACACCACTATGAAATCCAGATAACTTGTTGCTAAATTCAATACAGGACATACAGATATTATGAAACGTAAATAAAGAAATATTTGTTGTAATTCTTTTTTTACTGTCTGCCTGAAGCACAGAGCTGGTAAGCTAAATTGCACTGCTGATGCAAAGTATTAGCGCATGCATAAGTACTTAGAATGGGAATTAGCAGTAGTATATGGTGTAGTGTGCTGACTTTTGTGCAAACAAGCATAATACAGATACAACCATGTGTGAATCTGATGGAATACACAACAGATATGTGTTATGGTCATGTTTCAGATGTTGTGATTTACACATTTGTCATGATACTTGCAGTTGGTCAATCCTTATATGTATGCTTTAGGTGTATTATGAAACACGTGAGGGACCAAGCATTTTATTCCTGGTGGAAACATGGCTTAAGGAAACAGTACAGAAGGGATGGGAAGATGTGAACAGTTGGTGTTTTATTGTTTGCTTAATCAACATAATTATTAATGCAAGACATGAACACGAGAAGCAATAGGGAGCGCACACACAATAGTATAGCAGCAGGATAATGGTGTGTTAAGAAAAGGTGTAGCCAAAATCTGCACCCACATGAATCATACAAAAATATTCAAAAACAGTTTGGCACACATCTGGATTTGAACCTTGAGAGTATTCCAAAAAAATTGACAGAACTGAGTATTATCTAAACACACCAAATAGGAACTCCTAATTATAAAGTCCCCATGTGACAACAGATCCCAGAAAAACAGAATGTATGCATTACTCTTCATTACAAGTGTAAGCTATATGTTCAACCCTTCATCTTGTTCAAAAGTAGATTAACTTGACTAAACATAGCTAAGCACAGCAGCATAAAGGGCACCACAGTAATACGGACAAAGACAAAAGCTCACAAGATTTTGCCATAAGCTATGTACTTCCATTTAGCTAAAGTTGCAGTTGTTGCTCAACACCAGACATTGTGCAAATGCAAAAGAGGAAGACTAATAGCACAGAATGGAAAGGTACATAGACAAGGTGAGAGGGAAGTAGAGACCAAGTAGCTTACGACAGAAGCAAGATGGAATTGTACTAAAAACAGTCAGTGACACTTAGCTAATGCCTGGATTAGAGCCCTTGACAGTAGTGAAAAATCTATCTATAGCGCCAAACCTTAGCTTATTATACTAGAAAGGTACTCCTGCTTCGTACCATTTAGATAACACAATTGAAGGACATTGGCAACTTACTGAAGCAGAAGGGGATGAATGGAGAGAGACAGAGGCAGATGGAAAGAGGAATAGTAGCAATATTTTTGTGGGACATGTAGGACCATCTGTATCGTGTTATTCTTACTTATTTTCTCATTATTAATCTACCATGCTCTGTACAATGAAGTGCTTGCTATAGGGAGCAAGAAGGGGTAGAAGAGTGCAAACAACATCAAGACATAAGGAGGATAAGGTTTGCTTAATAAACCACCCTATTGGGGCTGCAATGTTTTTAAAAATGATGTCTTGCTGCGCTATTCAAATTGTATGTTAATGAAATGTAAATGAAGACAAATATAGACATTGGCAGTTAACTATATAATAGGAATATAAAATGTCATTTAATAATAATCTGACCTTGAGCTGTAGTTAAACCCACAACACTATGTAAAAATATCAGTCTACAAACAAGATAATTATCTCAACACTCAGCTCAATGTATCCAGCAGCCTAAGAACCATTAGAGGATCTGTACCTTAATACGATAACCAAGAGCTACTGGAGCAGGCATGTAAGCTTGATATAAAAGTTAAAAGGTACTCCTACACAAGATGATGTGTAGTGATGGACTGAGAAAATGACTGTGCCTTACAATCCAAAGAAATGCATACTTACCTCATGCCTGTCTGAGGTGAGTTGGTATCTCCTGATACTTCTCAAGGTTTTCTGCAATCATTGCTACAGCTGTACAGTAGAATAAGAAAATATATTTATACCTATCTGTATCTCTCTCTCTCTCTCTATATATATATATATATATATATATACATATACTTACACAAAAACATATGATATCTCTCTCTCTCTCTCTCTCTATATATATATATATATATATATATAGGTAGATATATAAATATTTATATATGAAAGCATGAAAGTATAACTAAAATTGCATTGGTTGGCTGGATAATGAATACCATATCACAGGCAGGTTTAGGGTTAGTATACTTACACAACTGAGGGCTGTTTGCTGTCCTAAATTCATCCTCCCATCAGCTAAGGAGGTTCTGCAGCTTCATGTCACTTAGTGGTGGTGCTATTCCTCTCCAGTATGCGGAATGCCAGTTATACTGGAGGCAGCCTTGGCCAAGCTTTTCCAAGCCACATCCTTATACTGAGACTCAGCATATTCTCCCTGCAATAGCCTCTGACTGAAGAGGAGTGCCACAAAAATCCTGGACTGGTCAACACCTCACCTTTGTGCTATAAGTAGCACACCATCTGTAGTATAGCCAGCCATGTCTGCAGCAGTCAAGCTAGAGATATGGGTCTAAACTGGTGCCCATTTCAGATATGATGTGCAAAAGCTTGAGCAGAATGAAACAGCCTGCAAATGTGCAATTGCAAGCACAGCAATGGCTTGCCAGACACATTGCCAATGAGTATATCAAGAAGCACTAAAGGTCTTAAAAATGGCATTGAGATTTGGCCATGTGCGATGCACAAACTCTTGAGATATGTTCCAGTGTTAAACCCTGATATGCCTTACGGTGTTGGTTATATTCATGGTTTGTTAGATGAAAAATGGTATGACTTTTGACATAGATGCATGTTGCTCATTAGACATTGGTAATATTGAGTAGCATACCTTTCAATTGTCCAGATTTTTGCAGAATGTCTAGATTTTTTGGCTCATTCTGTGGTCTGTTCCCCATAAAATTTGTTGTTTTATGGCAAATCACTGGGTTGATCTGAGGACTGAAGTCATTAAGTAATGACAAACATTTGAGTTACAGACTTCATATCCTTCAGAAAATTTATGTTAAAACAAACCATGTTACTTTAGCAACTTTCTAAGTTTATAAGAGCAATATTTAAAATCAGTCTCTATTTTTGGGCCTTTGTCTCCCTATTTTGTGAGGCTTTGTCCAGATTTCTTGCTCTAAGAGGTGAAGAGGTATGTTGAATAGTACCATCTAGGAATCGGACCCAAGAGGAAATAAAGAATAACATGATCATTTATTTTATTTATCATTTGTTGACCGGGAAAGTCCGACTAGGTTCCACAGAGCCTGTTTTCAGCGGAGGCCCGGGGAGAAATACTCCAGATGCATGTCTTTGGAATGTGGGAGGAAACCGGAGTACCCGGAGGAAACCCACGCGAACACAGGGAGAACATGCAAACTCCACACAGAAGGCACCCCAGCTGAGAATCAAACCGGTGAACCTCTTGCTGTGAGGTGACAATGTTAACCGCTGCACCACTGCGCCGCCCAGTCTTTGCTATTAACTGTCAATATCACAGGAAAACTTACTTATTAACTTGCTAATTACAAATATAATAATGTACGACTGAATATGCACATACTTAAGGGATGCCTTTATGTCTGTGGCTCTGCTTAGTCATGAGACTGCATTTCTGTGAAAAAGTCATTGATTGTTTTGTAAATACATCTCAGATGCATGCACTTGCATGACCTGAGTAAAACATGGTGAGTTAGATTATACACATACTTCATAACACATTCTATAATAAACACATTCTTAAGATATGTGAGAACTCAATAATTCCAACAAAAATATTATGCACCCTATACCTATATATGTGTATTCAGCATTAAATATGATTAGTGTCATAGATTCTTAGATTCATAGACTGTTACTACACTAATGAACCAGGGGACTTTCTAAGCCCAGCCAAGTTTTCCCAAAAATAATAATGATGTCCTGTATCCAAATAGGACACTGAGGGCCAGGCAATTGTAAAATACCTCTGTACATAAGGGATATGGGTACCAGACCCCATGTAAATTTCTTATTCCTCATCCTCTGCTCTTGTTTGCTCTTCAACTAGGTAATAGACAAACTCAGATTCACATGAATGGGAAGCCTATTCCGTAGGAGGGGCAGTCTCTGGGACACATAACTGTCTGTCTAGCATATTCTGTTTAAGTCACAGACAAAATTCAGGTCCCTAGACATTGTATTTCTGGTACTCTTTGACTTACAAATATGTAGGAGATTTATAAGGGTGGGGTTGGCGGATGCCTTGTAAGCCTGGCAAAGATCACCCCTCAGCAGTCTATAGGAGACTGAGTAGAGGAAAAGGGCTTTGAGGCACTCTGCATAAGGCAAGTTTGTTATCCCTTGTATTATTTTTGTAAGGAACCTCTGAGGTTGCTCTAGTTGCTGCATATGCTTGGTCAGGTACATACCAAAGGGAAGATGGTACCCTATGATTTGTTTGATAAGTGCAGAATACAGTGGGATAATGACATATTTGGACCTAGATGCCATGCCATTACTTATAAGTTGTGCAACATAAAAAGATTTCCTCACTACTGTGGCCACATGGTAGTCAAAGGTAAGGCTACTGTCTATGTGAGTACCCAGGTCTTTGACCACTGGATCAACTCTTAGGGATATGTTATCAACATGGTGATTAGCTGGGATATTTGACTTCCTAAAGTATACAATTATGCATTTCTTAGCATTGAGTTTAAGACCATGGCTTTGGCACCATTTGTTAGTCGGAGATAGACCTTATTGAAGAATGGTAGTATCTGCAGAGAAGTTGATGATGACTGCCAGCTTGAAATCATCTGCAAACTTAGTCAGCCATAAACCTTCAGCATTTACTTCCATTTCAGAGAAATAAATGCCAAAAAGGAATGTGCGCAGTACAGGGCCATGGGGGACTTCACTAGTGACTGGCCTTTTGGTGGAGGTGACCTCACCTATTTTGACTTCCTGGGTCCTATCAGTGATCCATTTGGCTATCCAGTAGGTGATAGAAGGGCTTATACCTAAATTAGTGACCTTGTCTATAATGCCTGAGTGGGGTATTGTATCAAAAGCCTTGGCCAATGTTTTAGTGACACTCTCAAAAAAGTCCACCAGATTTAATAGACATGACCTTCCTTTGACAAAGCAAAATTGTGATGGGTCCAGTATTTGCAGGTTACCTGTGTTTTCTTTTATCATATTGATGATGATTCTTTCCATGGTCTTACATATGAGGCAGGTAAGACTTATGGGCTTGCAGTTACCTGGATCGGTGGTTGGACCTCCTTTGTGCAGGGGAATGACTGAAGCCACCTTCTTTTCCTTGGGCACAAAACATGATTGAAGGCTCTAGTTGAAAAGTGATTCAAGCGGACCAGAGAGATTATGTTTCATGCTATTTATTAAACATCTCGGGATGTTATCAGGGCCCATCAATGTAGTGTTTTTCATCTTGGAAAGTCCATTGATGACCTGTTTTCTAGTAATAGTTGGGGGGGATTGCAGTATGATGCATTTCTTTTGGAATATCAAGGGGTTGTGGGGAAATTTAAACTGCACCTGTCAGCCAAAAGGTTGGCAATGGCCTCCAGTTCAGTGTGGGTGATGCCATTTACGATAAATTCTGCACATTGTTGTATATTTCCTCTAAAGTTACAGACATAGCTGTATAAATCTTTGTGGTTCGCCTTTTCCTAAGAAACTATTTTTTTTTCATATTTAGCCTTTGAAGTATTAATTAATCCTCTTAGCTACCTGTTTAGATTTGTCAGGGGGATTTTAGCATGTATGGCTTTGTTTCTCCTATGTTAGACTAAGTTGTTTTTTTATTTTGTTGTATAACTAATTGATATTGTGATTCAACCAGGGTGCCTTGTCTTTTGGGTTTGTCTTATTCTTAATACCAACTGGCACATATCATGCTATACAGCCATTAATATGGCTGTACAGTGATTTTGTAAATAGCTCAATGCATGCTCTGGTGTTTTCTGGGCTTGCGGGCGCTTGGAATTTAACCAAGGTGTTGCTTAGTATAGAGAGGTTAGCCTTGGAATAGTTCTTAAAGGTTTTTGATTTCACTGGATCCCTGGATTTGATTTTTATTTGAACTAATACTGCCTTATGGTCAGTAAAGATATTATATTGGGTGAGGAACATCAGCCCCCCATGTTCCTGAGTACAAGGTCAAATATGTTTTTCCAACTGGTTAGAGAATGGACCAACTGTTCCAAGATGCTGGTATTAACAAACTTTAGAAATCACTGGGCTTGTGCATTAGAAGTGGTGTAGGATTCCCAATCTATAGAGGGGTAGTTGAGATCCCCCATAAATATCATACTTTGTTTTACAGTGAGGGACTTTAGTACATTGAGATAGGCGGTATGGATTTCCTGGAAAATGGAGGGCAACCTATAGGTTGCAAGGATATGGTATTACATCCTGTTTATGGTGATGAGCACATGTATGAGTTCCAGTTAGTCATACACTTTCACAAGTCTGGATGTGAGATTGTTTTTATAGACTGAGACTCCTTCAACTTTACTTCCCTCCAGTACAGTAGCTGGTCTAAAGGTGTGAAAGGCATTATAACCTTGCACTGCTGGGCTACTCCCAGTGACTTTATACCATGTCTCCATTACTACAGAAATGTCTACACTCTGCAGGAAAATTAAGGCTTGCAGAGAGTGGAGTTTCTTGTTAAGATTTCTAGCATTGAGTAGTACCACCTTCAGATATTCCTTCATACATTCAGTTGAGTCAGGAGATCTATCAGTTTGGCATTGCCTAAAAAGGCACTATGGGGTGGAAAAGGTCTTTGCCAATATCCAAAAGCCTAGACAAGATAAGTGAAGACCATTCCTGACAGCATGGTCTGTCAACCATGTCCTCCCAGACTGTCAAATATTGTACCCCCTGGATGGACACCAGAAGCTAAGCCATTTGTTAAAATCAATCATTTTCTATTGGTAATGTAGCATTATCCTTAGAGAAGGTAGTATGCTGCTCAATGCTGGGTTCATACCTACCTGAGGCAGCGAGTGTGATCATGTCTTGCTTCATATAGTCAAGGAAGGTATGTCTCAGGTCATAAACTTCCACATGGACTATAACAGAGTTACACTGTTACCTGTGGTTCAGTGACATAAGTGCCTATGTGACTTTATGGATCCTAGCCTTGGAAAGGCAGGTAAGTGTGACTCTCTTCTCATTCAGTCTGGTGTGGGGGTCATAAGTGTGCCTCACTACAGAATTGCCAAAGACCAGGAAATTTGGCTGTTTACTGGTTTGCTTTAAGGGCTTAATAATGGAGGCACTGAATACAGTGTTACTATGTGTAGCTGTTGGTGGAGTGTTTATGGATGGCGGAGGACCCTTTCTTTGATTGTCATGTGCAGGAGGTGTTAGTGTTTTAGGAAGGTTACCTCTAACTGCCTCAGCATAAGTAGTTTTGTGCGTAGGGTCTTTACCCTGTGCAGAAGACACAGTGTAAGTGTCACTGACAACCTCTATAAGATTAATTTTGGTTGTACGAGAGACTTTTGTCTCCAGTGTCAAAGTGTATTTACACATCTCACATAATATATCTGTTTTATTAAGAGTAATTGGGTTATCAGTGTACATGACACAATTGCTAGAATGCTTTAAAATACCCATATCAAGCAGACTGGCCACAGAGAGAGTCAGTAAGTACATATCCATGACTACTGAGCCACTAGGGAGGAGTAAGGAAAACTTAAAAATGGAAAGAGTCAATAAGACAAGGAACTTGATGAGCAATGCTCAGTTATGAGCAAACTAGATGCTCTGGCAGTTACAAAATTTGTCTAGACAGTCATGCCACAACAGTGTAGAGCACAAACCTTTCTAATGTAAAATAACACATTTGGAGCCCAAGTGCTTAAACCAGCAATTCCCCGCTCAGAAGGGTGGAGGTTTCCCTCCCCACCCACAAGAGTGTAGAACACAAACCTTCTTAAATCTAAAATAACTGGTTTAGAGCCCAAGTGCTTAAACCAGCAAGTCTCAGCTCAGAAGAGTGGAGGTTTCCCTCCCCACCCACAAGAGTGTAGAAAACAAACCTTCTTAAATCTAAAATAACTGGTTTAGAGCCCAAGTGCTTAAACTAGAATGAACACACTTTCAGAATAACAGACACAATAAGCTTTCAACCAGCAATTCCCAACTCTGAAGGGTGTAGGCTATCCTCTCCTGCCACAAGAGTATATACCACAAACCTTCCTAATATAAAACAATGGGTTTGGAGCCCAAGTGCTTAAATCAGAAAAAATACACTTAGAATAGCAGGCACAATAAGCCTTTACCAGCAATTCCCAGTTCAGAAGGGTGGAGGCTACCCTCTCTTCCCACAAGAGTGTAGGCCATAAGCCTTCTTAATGTAAAATAACTGGCCTAGAGTGAATGTGCAGCAAAAAGCTAAGTAAAGTAATAAAAGTAAGAAAAAGCTCAGATACAGTACAAGCAGTTGAATAAAGTGCACTTTTTTATTAAGTGGGAAGGGAGGAAACAGAACATAATTCAAGTTTAAAAGACTAAGGGGGGCTTCCCAGCTGATATTGTAGTGCTCAGTAGAATGAGCCAATAAGATAGAAGTGAGAGGGGTGTCCAGAATCAGATTTATAGTAGGGGCAGGCAGCTCAAAAGCCACAAAGTTAAAAAGTTCAACAGCAGTAGTGTGGATGGATGGGAAAAATCAAATGCAGGCAGAGATCAGCAATAGTCAAGCAGAGAACAAGTCAAACAAGCACTACAACTAAATAAAGCTGCCTACTAATATTTCCAGCTAAATGAGGAATGCCATTTCTCAGCTCCTCCCACTAATTAGCTGGGTGTTATTCACTGTCTGCAAAGAATTATTTTCTAACTTTTCTAACTAACCCTAGTCTAGACCTCTTAAAACTCCAAAACAGCAAAAAACTTAAAACAAAATGCAATGCAATATAAGAAAAAGATAAAGAATATAAGTAACCAAACTTTAAATGTTTGTGTTTTTCGGCTTTGCCCGGTTAGGGCTCACCACAACGGAACTCCGGCCCGCTAATGATTGGTAGTGGATTTTTATGTACCGGGTTACCAGACCTGATGCACAACTTTCAACAAAGGCACGCCCCATTCACGTATGCCTCCACACAGAAGACGCTCTAGCTGAGAATCAAACGGGACAATGTCTTGCTATGAGGTGACAACGCTACGGCAGCACCACCACCAAACTTCAAATGAATAACTAATTCAAAATCAAATTCAGACAGAGATCAGCAATAGTCAGGCAGAGAACAGTAAGTCAAACAAGCACTTCTTCTTCTTCTTCTTTCAGCTTTTCCCGGTTAAGGGTCGCCACAGCAGATCACCTGTCCGCTCATGATTGGCAGTGGAGTTTTACAGTGCTGAGTTGCCAGCCCGGCGCCCAACCTTCCACAGAAGGCACACACATGCAAACACTCACACCTAGGGCCAATTTAGAGTGTCCAATCAACCTACAGCATGTCTTTGGAATGTGGGAGGAAACCGGAGCACCCTGAGGAAACCCACGCGACCACAAGGAGGGCATGCAGACTCTGCACAGAAGGCACCCCTGCCGAGAATCAAACCGGAGAACCTCTTGCTGTGAGGCAATAATGCTAACAGTAAGTCAAACAAGCACTACAGCTAAATAATTTACACAAATTGCTTCTATAACAAGCAGTGATGACACATTTCTTGCAATAAACAGTTATGGTAGTGATGTGAATTTACTGTGACAATCATGAGCAAAATGTAGTGACAAATGGCATTCTGATGCCCTCTGTAAATGTATGCATTCAGCTGTATTATAATGCCACAACAACTGTCTTCAGTCTCTGTGATCACTAGTCTTGTATATCAACACAAACAAATTAAAACTTTGAATCCCAAGAAAACCAAACGTGGCAAACGTAGTTGAAAGCTAAATCCTTTTATTACATGAAGCCCTTTTTGTTCAAAGCCAATGCTCAAACTTCATCAGATACTATAAAGATGAACTGTTACCATTTAAATAATGTTACAAGTTAGTCAGCTGGCATTCATATTTAAAGCAACATATATATTTTCCATTTTAAAATCTTCCACTTTAAAATGCTTTCATTATTAAATAAAGTTATACAATAATACCCTATGGGCTAAAAACTATCTAATTAACAACATTAAGCTTATATGCTTAAATCAAATTAAACAAAGTTAGTAAACACAATGATGTATCAATGGACTATACCAAAAAATAATCTACATCTAGAAAGCTGGTTAAATTCTGCCAACAGCTAGCATTTCTATATGCATCCAAAATGCACTACATGCGATTTTAAACTAAATTAACTATAATAAGCATATAAAAAAAACATTTATTATTATGTGCAATAATAGCTTACATTGATGTTATCTGAGTAAGCTTTTAATTTTTAATATGGACATTATTGAACACATATCATTCAGTCCCGGTGAATTGTATGCATATAACCGGATTTGCCATATTAATTCTACTCTTTCCAGTTCTAATTCTATTGGTCCCCCTCTCATATTTGTTACTACCTGGTCCAAAATCCAAAATTTAAATTCATGACCAGGGTACTCCAAAATATGCTTAGCTAATGCATTATCCTGTTTTAGTTTACCTATACTATATATATATGTAAATAGATTCTTTCCCTTAATCTACGAATTGTCTTGCCTACATAAAAACATGGGCAACATTGACACTTAGCTAGATAAACCACCATTTTGGAATTACAATTATATTTCCCCTTACTTGTCATATCCATATTATTAATGGATAAACAAGTACCAACTAGAATGTAATTGTAATAAGGACAAAGGCCACATTGCTGCTTTCTCCTCCGATTAATGTTCCTATTCTGTATACTTTCAAATAGATTTTTTAGATTTGTATCCCTTCTTGTAATGAATTTTGGTGTATTCCCCAGTTTATCTAGTAGTTCCTTATTTTCTATAAGTATGTTCCAGTTCTTACATACAATATTTCTTATAAAATAATAATCCTTATTAAATGTAAGAACAAAACTAGACCAAATCTTGAAGTATCATTAACAATAGTGGTGTCTGTATAGCACACCACTGGGTCTAGTCCAGTAATCGTATTCATTACTACTTCACTATTAGCTTCTTCCATACCACTATTCAAAATAGGTTTACATATACCTCTAGATCTTTTATCCATTACTTCATCCATAATATTATCTATGAAAGTATTATAGTATGCCCATCTAAGGAACATATGTTTTAAATGCTGACATTCTATATGAAAGTCCTCATCCCTTGAAATCATTCGTGCCCCCCTCACTAACTGTCCTTTTACCACAGATTTCTTTTGGTGGTTAGGATGGACACTCGAAAAATGCAGGAATGTATTTGAATAAGAGGGCTTTCTATATATTTTTGTTTCATATCTTTTATCAATGTTATTCTTTATTAATAGTACATCCAAAAATGGTATTTGTTTTTCACTGAAATTGTATGTGAATTGGAGAAAATCTGTACTTTGATTAAATAAGGGGCAAGGTCCTTTGCCTGTTCTTCCTTCTCTTTGAACAATATAAATATATTGTCCAAGAACCATGTAAAATATAATATTTGGGTATTTATTGCTTCATTATTAAATATAAAGGACCTTTCCCAATAAGTCATCACCAAATTCGCAAAACTAGAGCCGCATGGTGAACCCATTGTGACTCCACTTTTTTGGTCAAAAAAATTATTTTTAAACATTATGTAATTGTGAAACAATACTATATTCAGTAATTCTTCCACTAGTACCAGTTCTGATGATGATGCACCTTTTTCACTAAGGTTCAGAATTGTTTGTGTCTTTCGGCTTTTCCCGGTTAGGGGTCGCCACAGTGGAACTCCGGTCCCCTAATGATTGGTGATTAATTTTTACGTGCTAAGTTACCAGCCCTGATGCACAACCTTCAACGAAGGTACGCCCATTCACTCATTTCTCCGCGCAGAAGATGCTCTAGCTGTGAATCGAACCAGACAGCGTCTTACTGTGAGGCGACAACGCTACCGCAGCACCACCACCGCGGATCCACTAATGTTCAAAATAACCCATTCAATACCTAATTCTTGGGTTCTACTTCTTTTGACCTAACTTTCATTTGCCTGACACTCATTTTCCTGACCCCATTTGACTGAAATTTCTTTGCCTGACACTTCATTTGACTGACAAGTATTATTAGCAAGAAAATGTAATATGCCCCCTTCCCCACTGCAGTGCAACCCTGGAGTTAGAATATATAGTTAGGGGGGGTGTGGGAGGCACAGCCCCCCACAACGGGGGGTGTGGGGGGTGAAGCCCCACCAATTCATTTCATATGATATTGTTAACTTTTGATGTAATATTGCTTAGTAACAGAAAAGTAAGTGGGGGGCCTTGCCCCTCACACCCCCCCTAACTATATATTCTAACTCCAGGGTCGCACTGCAGTGGGGAAGGGGGCATATTCCATTTTCTTGCTAATAATACTTGTCAGGCAAATGAAGTGTCAGGCAAATGAAGTGTCAGGCAAATGAAATTTCAGTCATTTGGTCTCAGGCAAATGAGTGTCAGGCAAATGAAAGTTAGGTCAAAAGAAGTAGACCCAATTCTTGTGGTATTGAGGTATAAAGGTCCTTAACATCCACTGTTATTAAATTATTCTGCTCATCAAATATTATACCATTGATCTTTTCTAAAAAGGACCAAGAATCTTTACTTACACCTGTTTCTAAAACCACATATTTCTTAAGTATTGAATCAACCACCTTTGCACATGCATATGTTGCACAATTCCTACCATCCACAATAGGTCTAAAAGGTGGATCACTTAAATTTTTGTGGATTTTATGTACACCAAAAATTGTAGGGGCAATAGGTGCAGGCATAATCAAATAATTGTACAAATCAGTATCGATTCTCCCTACTATAAATAGGTCATTAATGTATATTTTTATCCTGTTATTAGCCTGGTTGTATTCATTCAAGGACACTTTATTATATGATTCCAATGTTAACATTAATTCTATTTTATTTTTGTAATCAACTAGGTCCATAAAAACCAGACCTCCACCTTTATCTGGTTTCATAATATGAACCTTTGTGTCCTTCAAGTACCTGATCCAGTCTTGTTCTTCCCTTGTTAGATCACCCCTACTAACCCTCCCATTCATCCATAGATCAATATGTCTAAAATCTAATTCACATATTTTTTCAAATATGTGTAGGAGGTTGTGCAAGGGTGGGTTATATGTACTGGCAACTCTAAATTGGTTCTTGTACTGCATATTTGTATTACCAAAAAGTATTGCCAAATTTAATTTTCTCATATACATTTTTAAATCAACTAAGCAGTTAGTAACATTCAAATTTTTCGAGGGGACAAAAGTAAATCATTTAGCCAGCAGGTTAGCTAATTCAACAGAAACATTTACTGAAGAATAATTATATATGGAAAAGTCACCATCAGAATTTGTGATGATCGAAAAATTATTATTCGTTAAAGCACTTTCAGTTACCCCATCTATTTCCATTTGTTGTGCTTTTTCCTTTGATTGCATTTGTTCTGTATTCTTCCCCTCTGAAAACCCTGTTGGTTATTGGCCCATTGATTATTGTTGTTCGACCTCATGTTAGAACTAGACTGGTTCTGTAATCGCTGACTTCTACGCAATCCTTCATCATTGGTTCCTTCATTCATGAAGGTACCTGGTTGCAAATTAATGTCATTTCGATCCACTTGTGGGGTGGTACCCGCCTCTGTATTCCATTCTTGCACACTTAAATCTTGTTGATTATGTATTTCAGCCATCCGCAAATTTATGTTTGAAGTCGCTCCTCCTTCTACTCATCTCCCGCCTATTTTCCACTGTTGTGCTGGTGGTGGGTGAGGATAAGCAGTACCTTGCTGATATTGTAAATGGTCACGTTGCAATTTCTTACATTTTACTGCTTTTGCATTGTTCATAAATTAATCGATTGTCTGGAATATATGTGAATATTCATATTTATATCTATTAAAGTCAGGATGAGACTTAATTTGTGTATCTAGAACTGTGATAGAATCTTTAAGTTCATCAACTGTTATTACATAGTTTTTACTCATAATGTCCAACAACTCCATTCCCTGTTTATTAAACAGTTTAATTAAATCCAGATGAAATTGAGAATCAGGAATGAAACCCATAGGATACTGACATATTCTCAGACCTTTCGGCACTATTTCAGATTTCAAGCATTTGGTAAAATACTCTATTTTTAGACTTAATTTCTTATATTTCAACAGTACATGATCGAAAACATTCAATAACTCCACTATATTAGGACGGCACAAATGATTTCAAGGGATGAGGACTTTCATATAGAATGTCAGCATTTAAAACATATGTTCCTTAGAAGGGCATACCCTAATACTTTCGTAAATAATATTATGGATGAAGTAATGGATAAAAGATCTAGAGGTATATATAAACCTATTTTGAATAGTGGTATGGAAGAAGCTAATAGTGAAGTAGTAATGAATACGATTACAGGACTAGACCCAGTGGTGTGCTATACAGACACCACTATTGTTAATGATACTTCAAGATTTGGTCTAGTTTTGTTCTTACATTTAATAAGGATTATTATTTTATAAGAAATATTGTATGTAAGAACTGGAACATACTTACAGAAAATAAGGAACTACTAGATAAATTGGGGAATACACCAAAATTCATTACAAGAAGGGATACAAATCTAAAAAATCTATTTGAAAGTATACAGAATAGGAACATTAATCGGAGGGGAATGCAGCAATGTGGCCTTTGTCCTTATTACAAGTACATTCTAGTTGGTACTTGTTTATCCATTAATAATATGGATATGACAAGTAAGGGGAAATATAATTGTAATTCCAAAATGGTGGTTTATCTAGCTAAGTGTCAATATTGCCCATGTTTTTATGTAGGCAAGACAATTCGTAGATTAACGGAAAGAATCTACGAACATATATATAGTATAGGTAAACTAAAACAAGATAATGCATTAGCTAAGCATATTTTGGAGTACCCTGGTCATGAATTTAAATTTTGGATTTTGGACCAGGTAGTAACAAATATGAGAGGGGGACCAATAGAATTAGAACTGGAAAGAGTAGAATTAATATGGCAAATCTGGTTATACGCATACAATTCACCGGGACTGAATGATATGTGTTCAATAATGCCCATATTAAAAATTAAAAGCTTACATAGATAACATCAATGTAAGCTATTATTGCACATAATAATAAGTGTTTTTATATGCTTATTATAGTTAATTTAGTTTAAAATAGCATGTAGTGCATTTCAGATGCATATAGAAATGCTAGCTGTTGGCAGAATCTAACCAGCTTTCTAGATATAGATTGGTTTTTGGTATAGTCTGTTGATACATCGTTGTGTTTACTAACTTCGTTTAATTTGATTTAAGCATATAAGCTTAACGTTGTTAATTAGATGGTTTTTAGCCCATAGGGTATTGTATAACTTCATTTAATAATGAAAGCATTTTAAAGTGGAAAATTTTAAAATGGAAAAGATATATGTTGCTTTAAATATGAATGCCAGCTGACTAACTTGTAACATTATTTAAATGGTAACAGTTCATCTTTATAGTATCTGATGAAGTTTGAGCATTGGCTTTGAACGAAAAGCGCTTCATGTAATAAAAGGATTTAGCTTTCAACTACGATCACTACTCTTGTACCCTGTGCCACAGGGAAAATTACCAGACAGGTTGAATTTATTCACTGAGTTCAATCCAGAGTGTTGTAGTTGTGCATCACTGCCAGGATTGTTTGAGCTACAGACGGCAGCTAAAATTACATTTTTCAAAATTTTCCTTAGACAATGCACTGTGTTTGCACACTGATGAGCACAGAGCTCAAAAAATCAAAAGAGATTAGAAAAAATATGAGCAAGAAAAAAGCTAACAATAAAATGAATTCAATCAGTGGGTATATCTGGAAATAACTAGAGAAAGAAGTGCATTTAGGTGACACATTCATCTATCTCTCATTTCCTTGCAACATCAGAAATGCAATTTGTGGCACACATTATCATATTTGTAGTTGATGACAAATAATATGAAAGTGGACTAACAGCTCACATATTAGCAATGCGGAGAGTAGTTGAGATTTACAAAACACAGTGATCTAACACAATCTGTGTAAATATGGATTCAGACATCTCTCTGTAAAAATTATTAATTAACTAGATTGAAACCCTATATCACCTGTCCTTTTTCTCTAAAGTCAATTCAGTTATACTTTGTCCTAAAGTGGTAGCTAGCTGAGAGGTGGAATTTATTTATTCAAGAGTGCTGACAGCTGTGCAATAATGCCTGGCTTGTTTGCACTACAGAAGACAGCTTAAATTAAATTTCTCACTTTTTTGCCAGTTTACATTGTGCAATGCCAAATGGCATGCAAATGATGTAGAGAAAAAAATTGCTGAAATAGGGAAACATGAAATAATTTGTTCAAATGTACAGTTTATTTATTTTATTTTATTTATTTTACATTTGTTTACCAGGATAGTCCGACTGGATATATATCCATTTTCAGTGGAGGCCCAGGGAGAAATGCTCTAAGTTATAAGTTACATTAGTAACAGATAAAAATTGAAAACATAGTTTACAGTCTTTTAGAAAAATCACAAAATTGGGTTACATGCCTTTAAAAACATGGTACACAATTAGATTAGGTAACCAGCAGTTTAACACATATAGGGATTTTACCAGTTACAAACTCTTGATAAGTAACAGTTTCACACAATTTCACAAGCAACAAAGTAAGAACTTATACATTTTAAAGATTGGTTGACAGATTTAACCAGACAAGGTATCCTTATCAGTGGTTAGGGTTAGTCAGGTTTTGAACATGGACATTGCCAGTGCCTTTGAAAGTATAGTTTGAGAATTTTTTAAAACTGGGTTAGAGAGGGTTCGAGAGTGAGTTCAGTAGGAAGAGAATTCCAAATCCTGCCTACAGAGTTAGCAAATAGAGAGTCCCCAGCCCCATTTTTGCTTTTGGAGGTTTGAACCAGCATTTTATTGGCAGAGTGAAGTGACCTTAGGTTACTGTAGGGGCTAATAATTTTATTTAGTGCAGGTGTCTTATCAGGGTGATTAAGAACTTTGTTGACGATAATCAGTTGGTTGTATTGCAGTAGACTAGTCCATTCAAGCCACCCTATTTGAGTTAAGTTGAGGTAGTGGTGTGTCCTATAGGTCGTACCTGTAGCAAATCTAGCAATATGGTTGTAGCAGCAAGCAGGTTTGCTAAGAGTGGTTTTATTCAAGTTGGTGAATAGACAGAGGCATAAAGAAGGGTAGACAGTAAGTGGAAGTGAGCTACAGAAATTCTGGTGAGTGGAGTGAGGAAAGGTTTGATCCAATAGAGAGAGCCTAGTTTTTTGTTAATGGTTTTGATAGTTTGATTAACATGCGTATCATATTTTAGGGTTTTATCAATTGTGACTCCTAGGAGTTTGGTGTGCACATCTGGGGATATCAGTGTGCCATTGTTGGATTTTATAGTAAAGAATGGAGAGAAGGACTTTCAAGTGGGGAAAAATATAAGCAGTTTAGTTTTGTTAGGGTTTAAGATAAGCTGACGGTCTGCAAACCATTTTTCAACAATCTTAAAAAAGTATTTTGGGTTAGTGTCATAAGATCAGCCGTAGAGGAGGCTGCACAGATTAGAGTGAAGTCATCCGTGTATTGAAAGCAGGTAGCTTTGGGAGTGACTGTGGGTAGATCATTGATAAAGACAGAGAAGAGAAGGGGTCCTAGTATGGAACCTTGGGGAACACCTAGTGTAATGGGAAGATGGGAAGATAGTGTGTTCTGCCATAGTACAGCTTGTTGTCTGCCGGATAGATAACATTGGAACCATTTAATTGCATAATTATTTAGTGAGAATGTTCTTAGGATACGGATAAGTAATTGATGGTTGACCATGTCAAATGCCTTACAGAGATCTAAAAAGAGGGCTGAGGTTAGCTTGTTAGCATTACATTGTGGTTAATGGAGTTAGAAAAGGATAGGAGGGCTGAGGTGGTGCTGTGATTTGGCCTGAAGCCATGCTGAGAGTTAGCTAATAGTTTATTCTGAGTGAAATAGAGCATAAGTTGCTTCTGAACACATTTTTCCCTAATTTTGTCCAGTGGTGACAGTATGGCTATTGGTGTATAGTTTGACAGTTCTAGTGAGTTACCTCCTTTGTGGAGAAGGATAACATGGGAAATCTTCCAGAACGAGGTAATGGTGGCTTCTGACAAAGTTCAGTTTATAATAATTGAGACAGGGTATGCAATGGCATCTGCCGCTTTTTATAGATATTCTGGTGGAAGGAGGTCAGCTGCTAGGGTAGTGGGTTTTAATTTACTAATTAGAGTCCTGATGGTTGGTGTAGAAACAGGCTGGAAATTAAAGGAGAGTGGAGTGATGTCTAGGGAAGAATCAGGGTTAGGGCAACTGGGAGCCAGTTTGCTAGCTAGTGATTGGATGGTCTCTGTAAAGAAACTGTTAAAGACATTTGCAGTTTCCTTAGGGGATTTTAGGGTGCAAGCTGATGGGGGTAGGAGTGGAAGATTGACCAGGGTGGAGCAGTTTGTTAATTCATGCCCAAAACTTTTGAGGTTTGTTTTGATGCTTTTGTTGAAGGTGGTGGTAGAAGTTTTTTTTTTTATCTAGCAGTGAAGATTTTTTGGTATCATTCCTTAACTGTTGGAATTTGATTGGGTCAAGTGGGTCTTCAGAGATATGCCATTTGTCCCATGCTTTATTTCTTGCTATAATTTTGGTGTTGGCTTCTTTAGAGAGCCAGGGGGCAGTTTTAGTTTTAGCTCTAAGGGTGCAAACAGGAGCATGAGAATTGAGAATAGTAAGGAATCTGGAATTAAAGTAGGCTACAGCATCATCCAATGGAAGATGCTTTAGGACAGACCAATTGCATGGTTTGAGTTCATTCTGGAATAGGGTAGCATTGAAGTTCTTATTGTTTCTGATCAATTTATAGGTGGTTTGATGGAGGCTGTCTGCTTTATGTTTGATGATGTAAGTGAGTAAGTGGTCACTCACATCATCTGGGAGGGTGCCAGAGTTGTACAGGTCTGGGTGGTTGTTGATAAGGATCCAGTCCAGGATGCTATCTTTGTTATTGGTTTTGTTCATTCTAGTGGGTGTAGTAATGAGTTGTGTGTAACCATGAAGGTTTACATGGGTTGTGGGAGATTCAGAGAGGCAGTTATTCCAATCAATATTAAGGTCACTTAACACCATTGTTTCATGGGGGGTATGTACTGGATATCCATTGTATGAAGTCTTCTAGGGTGTTTGAATTATTAATGCCACAAAAAGAAAAATACCCACTGGGTACAAAACTAGTAAGAAACAAAAGGAACCACGTCCAAGGCTCTAGGCAGAAACTTTTAATCCAAATGCATCCAAATTCACCAACTAAGTGCTTTCACCATAACAAATGGCTTCTTCAGAGTGAGTGAAAAGCATCCATACCTTACATTAAATACTCGACCAATCATTCAATCATCCAATTTGGTATATATTGCCACCTGTGTTAGCTGCAATGCATTATATGTGGGCAAAACTGTCCGGAGGTTAAAGGACAGGACTGCAGAACATCTGAGGGCCATTAAAAATCATGACATACACAATGCATTGTATATGCACAGTACACACTGTATGGACTTTAAGAAATTTACTTTCTTTGTGATTGATAGAGTAGGAAGTCTTGAAAGGGGTGGTGATGTTAGGTTGAGGGTGGAATTATTGGAATATAAATGGCAAATATTATTGGATGCTACTACTCCACTAGGCCTGAATGAACACATCTCCTTAAACCCTGTTTTGAAGGATAGGGCCAATAGAATTTAGTTTTAATAGGTGAACATTATGTATTTTCTACACACTTGTTTCATTAAGCTATTTACAGTTTCAACACAATTATTTTTAAAAACCTTTTTAAAAACTTTTTTTATTAGTATTTTATTTAAATGTTTTTTCCAGTGAATTTTTGAGAGATATCATTATAATTATAGACAGAATGCTTTTCTAATTATATTTTTTTGTTAGGGTATGTATAACATGTTTTTTCTATTGTGCGTGGATACATTCAGTGGTTCAAACTTTTGTAATTATTGCATAATTGCTTAATAATGTTTCTCATTGGATGACTGAATGATTGGTTGAGTATTTAATGTAAGGTATGGATGCTTTTCACTCATTCTGAAGAAGCCATTTGTTATGGTGAAAGTGCTTAGTTGGTGAATTTGGATGCATTTGGATTAAAAGTTTCTGCCTAGAGCCTTGGATGTGTTTGAATTATTACCTGGGGGCATGTACATGCATACTATGAATATACTTTTATTTTTGTTAAGTTGTAATTTGGTAATGATAATTTTAGTATTATTGAACAGAGGAAGTTGTTGTGGGGCTAGAGTGAAATCTAATATATTTTTATAGAGGACTGCTACTTTCCCATCTTTCCTAGACTTGCGATCAAATCTAAGTATGCTGTGCTCTGACGGGATAACTTCGTTGCCTTTAATTCCTGGTTTTTGCCAGGTCTCTGTGAGACATAGCACATCAGGTGAGTAGACTGCTAAGAGGGCATGGAGATAATGGACCTTGTTGTTTAAGCCCCTGATGTTTAGGTGACAAGTTAGGAGAGAGTTAGGGGGCCTTTTTGTCAGTAAAATGTTGGAGAGGGTGATGGTCTGGGGGCTAGTACTTGTGGGTGTGGTAGGACCAGGGTTTGGGTGGATGTCTCCATCCATTATCGTGCTGTATTGAATGGTAATAACAATTTTCAGGGCATTTTTAATTATTTTTTGATAATATCTGGTTTTATGGGAAATAGACAATAGTCTGTTTAGTTGATGGTATTTAAGAGTGGAGGAGTCAAGTTCATAGACAGTTATGAGATGGTCAGTTTTATTTGAAATTGGATTAGTGATGGCTTGGGGTATGGGGTGGTAAAAGCCTAGGTAGGGCTGGTTTTCATAGGTGGTGAGAAGATAAGGAATGAGCAAAAGTGTTAAAAGTGACAGTATTAGCCTCATTTTGGAGGATAACATAGTACTTATCTGGGGTTTGTTGATCAGGGCTATATTTGAAGGTGGAGAGTATTAGTATCACAGAGAGGCTTTGTGGCAGGAAGAGGTGGTGGTTGGAAGTTGTAGTTGTCTATGATAGGTTATGGTAGAGGGGGGTTGGTTCTTTGGGCTTTAAATTTAGCATCACGGGGGTGTGTGGGAATTGAAGTGCAGAGTGAGCCCAAGCACAGTGAGGGCAAGCGGAGCAGGGCTAATCCAGACCGTGAGGTACCTTATGTGTGTGCCTGAGAGGTAAGGAATTAAAAGCTGATATCTGTTAGTTTTTAAGTTAACTGCAGTCAATTCTTTTGCTTTTTGCAACTTATGCTGCAGTTGTATGAGCTTCTTTTGGGATCAGTTAGGAGCAAATTGTAGGTTTTAACTAGCGACTGGTAGATCCAGTCAGGAATAACTTAAAATGTATTTTTAGAGGGTACTGTTTGTCTATAACTAGTGACTGGTGAATCCAGTTCAAAGTCAAAGGTGCAGAGTATGGGGAGTCCTAGGGGCTGCTTCCTAGTGCTGTGAACCCAGAAAAGTTCAGTGTCTGCTTTAGGAGTACTGTTAAAGCTTAGATAATAACCTTTATGGTTTGGATATTTTCTCAACTTTTTTTCTGTTTCAACATGAACATGTTCTCATTAAACATCAATATTTTCAAAAAAACACCACCATTTGTGGATTAGAACCCCCCCAAAAAACAAAAAACAAAACAGCAGGACATTCAAAAATACAGTTCAGATTCATATCATTATCTGCCATATAAAAAGTATACTTTGAACATAATAAAGAGGCTAGCTATACTCAATATGTGACATAGTATCAAGTGACACAACAAATACAACAGCAGCAATGTCTGACTTTGTTACTGTGTACTTTCAAGTTAGATGGTTAGATGGCTATGATACTTGCAACAGGAAGATAAATCTTTCCTCAAACGTTATAAAAAATGTGAATACTGCACCTCTTTGTTTCTCTTTATTTTGTGAACATTTCCATATCTGTGCTTCCCTAGCAAGACTACTATGTGCTTTTTCTTGCAGTTGATGTATATTTCAGTGCATAATGTACTACCTTAGAATGGCAGACATAATTGTATTGAATGGTAGAAATTGTTCTCAGAAAGGAACAATTCAATCATTTCAATCAATGTTAGGAATGTTGCTCTCCTAAGTCAGTCAATGGCTCTCCTAAGTCTTTCAAGGCTTTACTGGAAAAGCTCACTCAGATTCTGACATAGATTAGTGTGAGGAAAAGGTTAGTTTGTTTTTATTTCCCTTTGTTTTGTATTACTTCATTGCCTTCTTCTGTTTTGTATATTGTGGTATATTTTCTCTACACTGGTTCATAGGTTCATAGGTTCATAGGTTGGTACTAGGCTATCAGACCTAGGGCCTATACAAGCCTAGCCATAACAGTTGCCTGGCTATTTCTTCACACATTATTTACTTTCCTGGACCCCTGTCTAGCAGGGCGACTGACGTGATCCCTGGAATGAATTTCCTTTCTCCCATCCAATTGTCAAGGTTCCTCTTGAAGAGGTCCAAAGAGGCACTCTGCTTGACATGTATGGGCAATCTATTCCAGAGTCTGGGGAGTCTTTGGGTCAGGAATCTATCCCTCCAGCATGTTTTGTTTATTGTGATGACAAGGTTTAGATCACTGAAGCGTGTAGCTCTGAGGGATTGGGATTTCTTTAAGTGTAGCATGTCCAACAGCTCTGGGTTTGACATGGCCTTGTATGTTAAGCAGAGATCGCCTCTGAGTAGACGATATGCGACAGAGTATAGCTGGAGTTTTTTAAGGCAGTCAACATAGGGCATCTGCTTTAGGCCTGTGATTCTTTTAGTGAGGTATTTCTGAGGCCTTTCCAGTTGTTGCAGATGTCTTGAGAGGTACATACCAAATGGGGCGTTGTATTCTATAATGGGTCTAATGAGGGATGAGTACAGTGGGACAATGACCTCCTTCTTTCTGGATGAAAAGCCCTTCATGATGAGGTGTGCCACATAGAAGGATTTCCTGACTGTTGTGGCGATGTGGTTATCGAAGGTGAGATCCCTGTCCACCTTTGTCCCTAAGTCTCTTATCACACTTTCTGTCTTTAGTGTACTGCCACCTATATGGTAATTCATGGATACATGTTTTTTCCCAAAGGGGATAACAATACATTTCTTGGCATTGAGCTTGAGCCCATGGCTCTGGCACCAAGCATCTGTTTCTGTAAGGCCCTTTTGTAGAGTATCCACATCATTTGGGGATTCAATAATGGCTCCCAGTTTGCAGTCATCTGCAAACTTTGTTAGCCAGAGTCCCATAGTGTTGACCTGTACTTCAGAGAAGTAGATGCCAAACAAGAGCGGCCCCAGGACTGAACCCTGAGGTACACCACTTGTCTGGAGCTGGATTTGGAGTTGGCTACTTTTACAGTGTGGGTTCTATCAGTAAGCCATTTAGCAACCCATTGGGTGACATAGGGATTAATGCCCAACTTAGCAAGTTTATCTATGATTCCAGAGTGGGGGATGGTGTCAAAGGCCTTGGCAAGGTCTAGATAGGCTGTGTGGACCACCTTACCCTTGTCCATGGCTCTGGAGACTGATTCAAAGAAGTCAATCAGGTTCAGGAGACAAGATCGGCCCTTCACAAACCCAAACTGGGTGGGGTCCAGTGTTTGAAGGTTGCCAATGTCTTTGTTTATAAGTACCATGATAATACGCTCCATGGCCTTGCAGATAAGGCTTTTCATACTGATGGGACAGTAGTTTCCGGGATCCAAGGTTGATCCCCCCTTGTGGATTGGGATAACTGTAGCTCTGCGCCACTCATTGGGCACGGAACCTGAGGTGAGGCTATGATTAAACATTACACTTAGGTGAGGTGCCAGTTCATATTGTAGTTCATGTAGTACACAGCCCAGGATGTCATCTGGTCCCATGGATGCTGTATTCTTGGCTTTAGAGAGTGCGTTTTGTACCTGTGTGGCCGTTATTACTGGAATTTGGCAATCTTTCGGTATTGAGATGGGCCATTTAGGGGGTGAGAGGGGGGTGAAGTTGGCACTGACTCGATCTGCCAGGATATTGGCAATATCCTTTGGATCAGTATATTTAATGCCATTCTGTTTTAGCTAAGAGCAGATCTGAGCATTGCCATTTAGATTCTTGACATAGTTATAGAATGCTTTGTGGTTGTCTTTGGAATCTTTGGCAATTTTATTTTCGTAACTAGCTTTGGAGGATTTTATGAGGCATCTCAGTTTCTTACTGAGGCTAGTAAGGGAGTTTTTTGCATCCTGGGATTTTCCTCTTTTCTGCAAAAGTTTCTTCCTTTTGTTGTAAAGTTTGTTTATGGCAGGGGACCACCAGATTGGCTTCCTTTTTGGATGAGAGCATTTTGGTTCTATTTGGGATGGCACGATTCATGCATGAGTGGATGTGCTCGTACAGTGCCTTAGTGTAGGATTCAGCAGTTGAACTTTCAGTTCCCATCTGCATGGGTGTTATGAAGTTTGTCACTTCTGACTTGAGTAGCATGAAGTTGGCTTTGGAGAAGTTTTTTATGGTGGTTTCTTTACTGGGGGTGGGGTGGGATGTGGATGTTAAGGGTGATTAGCTTATGGTCAGACCTGACTAACAAGGGGGTGACCATAGGTATGGAGCATTGATTTCCCATGTTGGTAATGACCAGGTCTAGGATATTGGAGCCCCTGGTGGGACTATGGATTAGTTGATCCAGGGCATTGGAATTTATGAATTCCAAGAACCGCTAAAGGTGTTGGGACATGAGTAGTTTTCCCAGTTAATGGCAGGGTAGTTAAAATCACCCAGTATTAGGGTGTTTGGTTCTATCTTAATATTTTCCAGTATGTTTAGAAAGGTGTAGTGAGAATCTTGGGGTATGGTGGGGGATCTGTAGCAAGCTACAATTTGGATTGCAGTCTTACCTAGTGTTAGTTGCACTTGGAGAATTTCAGACACATTGTGTTGGCCAACTAGCCTGGTGGTGTGAATATCCTTGGTGAATATTGACACTCCTCCACCTTTAGTATTTCGGTCCTGGTTTGGTGGCCGAAAAGTGTGGAAAGAGTTGTAGCCTGGTATTGCAGGGGTGCTCTCTGGAGCCTTGAACCAGGTCTCAGTTACTGCACAGATATCGATGTTCTCCATTTTTAGGAGTGCCTCAAGAGAGTGCATTTTGAGGTTTAGACTTCTAGCATTGAGTAGCATTACCTTCAGATTTTGCATGCTTGTACCTGTTACGGTGGTGGTTTTGTCCTTTGAAGTTTGCCTAAAAAAGGCACTATAGGGGAGGCAAGAGCCTTAGCCAGTAACCTGAATCCCAGGGGCGACAGGTGCAGACCATCTCTGGCAAAGCATCGTGGTCTGTCAATCATGTCATCCCAGGCAGACAGATACTGGATCCCCTTTGAATGACACCATAAGCTTAGCCAATTGTTGAAGTCAATCATTTTATCCTTATATTGTGGTATCATTCTGGGCGAAGGCAGGATGCTACTCATGGCTAGGGTCATACCTGCCTGGGCCACATGATCCGAGAGCTCTTCCATGTCTCTTTTCATGTAGTCCAGGGAGGTACGTCTCAAGTCATTCACTCCAACATGGACAATGACAGAGTCATATCTGTACTTGTTGTGGAGTGACTTGAGTGCATGCGTTATGTGGCGGATCCTGGCACCCGACAGGCAGCTGACTGTAATTTTCTCCTTATTCAACCTGGTGAGAGGGACATCAGTGTGCCGGACTATAGAGTCACCTATGACTAAAGTGTTAGGTACATTGTCTTGCCTTAGGGGCTGTTGCTGGGTGGCACACTGGTGTTGTGAACTATGTGACACATTGGTTGTGATTGGTGTTTGTTTACGTTTCAGCTTCAGAGGTCTTTGTTGCTTGGGCAGGTTACAGTTAAGGGCCTCTGCATATGTGGATTTAGTGTTGCTATATGTGGGTGTTGGTGGTGCGGGTTTAGAAGGGCTATGTGTTGCTTGAGATGTAGTGTGGGTGTTAACCTTCTCCTCTTGACTGTTTAGCACAATCTTGGGTGGAGAGAGCTTTGCTTCCATTTTGACTATGTAAGTGCATCTCTCACAGGTTGTAGTGTTGGGTGGTAGGAGGAGAGGGTTGTCTGTGTACATGAGGCAATTGCTGCATTGCCCCAGTATGCCCAGATTCACCAGGTGGACAGGAGAAATCACCGGAAGCTGACCCTTGGACATGCTTGGTTTGGGGCTTTTTTTTCTTTGTAAAGTATAGGAGCTGTTTCCTTAGCAAGGTACTTTGCAATTATAGGCTGTTTAGTGCCTACTATTAATTTCTCCTTGTTAACAAGGAGTGTTCAGTGTTTGCATGAGTTTAAGGCTTCCTAGTGCTTTCCAGCAGGTATTAGAGAAAGTGCTAGTCACAGGGATGCTTAAAGGTAAGATTGAAAAGAATGCACTCTGCAGTGTGCACTAGAGAAGTTAGATGTGAAAGTATGTAACTTGAGTTTTACCTGTTTAAAAAGTTAAGGTTTAGTGGAGAGTTACTATTTTTAAAACAGCAAGATGGATTGAAAGGGGTGGTCACTTTTGTATTTTGGTACTATGAAATACTGCAGGATGGGCAATACATTTAAATAATTGAAGGGGTGGGATTTCAAAAATTATGATTTTGTGATTACTCACATAAGCCAGTGAAAGTAGAGAGAAATGAGATATATGGTCAGATTAACATAAGAGACGGGCAACTAGAAAGACAGTGGTATTTAACAAGACAACTTAAATGGGTGAGAGGGCGGGAAAAAATTCTGCCTGACTCAGAACTATGTTTTATTTTTATTCTGCTTTTAATTGCATATTCAGACTAGGTAAGAGATTGCAACTGTGTCTCTTGTGAGTCATACAAAAGTTAGAACAGGTCAATAAAAGTTATTTATGTGTGAACTGAGGCTGGATCTATGAATTAAACCTTTTGTTTAAGAGGTAAAATAAATCTTTTCAAGGCTTTAACTGGAAATCTCACTCAAACTTTGCAATAGATTGCTGTAAGGGAACGGCTACTTTGCTTTTGCTTCCTTTTTTGTTGCATCACTTCATTGTCTCCTTTTATTTTGTATATTGTGCTGTAGTTTCTTTACATTATGTTTTATTTGTATTTGGACTTTAGCTGTATATTTACACTAGGAAAGAGACCACAGCTGTATCTCTTGTGAGTCACGCAGAAATTTATTTTTCCCACACCCTCCTGTTGTATTTTTAAACTCAACTGTACTTCTATTTGCCTGCCCTTTATGTTAACTTGACCACATAGTTCCTTCCCTCTCCTCTTTCATTGGCTATTGTACATAAGCACAAAATTATAATTTTTTGAAATCACCCACCTTCAGCTATTTAAATTTATTGGCCATCCCATTGTATTTCTTAGGATTCAGAATACAAAGTGCGCCCCCCTTTCAATCTATCTTGTTCTTTAAATTAGTGGCTCTTTACTTAGCTTAGTGGCTGTCCACTTAGCTTACTAAAATTTAAGATACCCCTTTTTCATATCTAGCTTAGTGCAAACCAGAAATCTTAGGCTATTAACCCATTTTATCCATCTTACCTTTAGACTCAGCAACATGTAGTCCAAGACCATCATTTATTGGAGCGCTAACATTCTGCCTGTCAGTAGTCATCTTGGGAGTATTGCTTCTGTTTTGCTCCTGTTGAGAAAAGGGGCATAGTGACATTATTTCCTAGAGACTCCTGATCACCAGAAAGCATAATAACTGTTTCATAGATGCCAGCTTGGAATTTGTGCTTATATTTTGTTCTTTGTGGGAGAAGGAGCAGAGTGCTTTAATTTCTGTCTGTTTTTTTTATTGGGGATTGAGTGTCTATATTGGATCTTCTTGACTGTTCTGGTTCCTATTCAAGGTATGTACCAGAAAATTTCTACAAGCCTACAGACCATTGCATCATTTGGACAAGACTGTTGATCACAAAAGAGTCTGTGACCTGCTTCTTATCTTGGGATTGGTGCTGTTGTTTACTTCTGGTGAGATAAGAAGCAATGCGAAGCTATGGTGAGCCCAGCACTAGTAGTGGCCAAGCAGTAGCCACTCACGCAAATGCCCTCTTTTTATCATTGATAAAGCTAATTCTTCTTCTCAGTAAGTACTACTTGATTACCTGCTGTCTAACCTAACTTCAAAATATCTCCCCAAATAGTTTATACATAAATCATCAGGTTGTGCTTATTAGTTTTCCCTCAAGTATTTGGCAGTGTTCTGTATAGTCACAGGCACCTTGAGTTGACATTTTTCTTGAAAAAGCATAAATGAAATTTCACCAATCTCTAGTTGAACACAGGGTGACTAGTTGGTAGTGACAAGTACTGTCTTCAGAGTTGCAAATCAGATACTCCTGACATTACATTATATTCTCAAAGCAACCATTTAATCAATAAAAAAGGCCTGTTGCCATGGATATTAACTTTCCCACTATCTCCATTACCAGCTTGGTGGATATGGGCATATTGAGGCAATGAAGAAATTGCCTCATGTTTACTGGCAACTAGCTAATTCTCAAACAAACTGATATGGTGTGTGAGAGATGTAGATGCACAATGTCAATGGGGAAAAGCTCTCACATAAAATCCCTCTTAATGTCAGTCAGGCTATCAGGAGTAAAACGTTGCACCATTCACGCACAGTTCAAAGCAGACACATAGACCCACATATGCTGCGGCACTTAAATGCAACCTTCCTAAACCCCAAAGACCTTTTGGATGAAGTACACATAAATACTCTCAGCAGTCCTGAATGCACTTTTTCATACCAACACCCAAATCAACACATACAGCCACATCTCATGTCGCCTCTACTTTGAAGCCCATAAGACATGCCACTAAACAATCCAACATTCTGGTCATTGGAGACTCTATTGTGTGACACACTGATGTCCTTCTCAATAGGCGGAGTAAGATGAAAGTCAAAGTCTGCTGCTTAGGGGCTAGGATCTACCACATTGTGCATGCAATCAGGTCATTGGATCACATGGTGTATGACTAACTCACAGTTCATGTGGGTGTAAATGATCTGAGATATACCTCCCTATACTATATGAAGATAAACATCATAGAACTCTTGAAAGATGTATCTCAGACTTGTAAGAGCCTTAGCACAGAGCAGTAATTTACCTTATCCAATGATTTTGCCACAAAGCAAACAGAAGGTGTCTGACTTTAACAACTGGCTTAGTTTCTGATGTCATTCTAAGGGGGTGTAATATTTATCATCATGGAAGGAGATGGTCAACAGACCACACTGCTTTGCCAGGGAAGGTCAGCACATCTCCCCTCTATGCTTTTGAATATTAGATAAAACATTGTCTTCCCCCATAGTGCCTTCTTTTAGGCAATGCCAAAATGAAAGTACTTCTGACATAGCAAATCGAAACCAAGAAAATCTAAAGGCATTATTCTCTATGCTAGGAGTCTAGACAAGGAACTCCACTCTGTAGATGCTCTCTTCACCCTAGAGCATACTGATGTCTGTGTAATAAGTAAGACATGCTTTAAAGCCATGGAGAGTACACCAGCAGTGCAAGGCTATAATGTATTCCACACATACTAAACAGACAGGGACTAAAGGTGGATGTGTCCCAATTTACATCAAACATAAATATACCTAAAGCTGGTCAAAAAGGACAATACACATGAGCTTCTCCACATTAAATCACAGTGTGCAAAATCCCATGCCACTTCCTTGTGATCGGTAAATCCCCTCTTTGAGCCAGGAAACCCATAACATGTATTTAAACTTATTGGAAACACTCACCATTCAACCCAATGCCATATTCATGGATGGTTTTAATTACCCCACTATTAACTGGAAATCATATGGGACACCAAACTTGTTGGCACATATTTCTGGGTTTTGTAATCACAAACTCCCTGGACCAGATTGTCCGTATGCTGACCAGGGGTGAAAATATACTGGATATGGTCCTCATTAATATGGGAGAGTGCTGCACATGCTTAGTTTAATGACTTCTCTAGTAAAGTCAGACCACAAAATGGTCTCCTTTGAAGTAAAAATAAAACCTGCAACCACAGTTCACCCTGGAATGTTCAGGAACTACTCTAAGGCTAACTTCCTATTATTAACTGATAACCTGACAAAATTTCAAGCTCCCATAAACCATGAGAACACAGCTGCCTATGCAGAACTCTTTAAAGAAACCCTATATAAGTATGTTAATAACTGCATAAAGGCAGCTGAACCCAACCAAAATATGTAGAGAAAGTCATCAAAGCAATAGATGAGGGTAAATAAGTTGATACTGCCAACTGTGACCTGGTCAAGGCATTTGGCACAATACCCCACTTCAACCATTATTAACAAGCTGAGAAGGTTAGGTATAAACCCTTATGCCACTTGGTGTATAGCCAAATGGCTCACAGGCAGGACCCAGGAAGGTAGAATTGGGAAGCCCACCTCAACAAAGAGGCCAGTCACTAGCAGAGTCCCTCAGGGATCAGTCCTGGGAATTCTCATGTTTGGCATTTACTTCTCTGAAATCAAGGTCAATGTCAATGGCCACTGTGTGATTACATTTGCAGATTATTACAAATTAGGAGCAGTCATAAAAGCCCCTACTGACACAAATCTTTTCCAGGAGGGGCTGACACAGACAACTTGTGTCAGAGCCATGGACTAAAACTAAATGCAAAGAAATACATAATACTATTCTTTGGGAAGGCATCCACACCTTATAACTATTGCATTGAAAACACATCCCTAAGAGCTGACCCAGTAGTCAGGGACTTGGGAACATACGCAGACAGTAATTTTGTCTTTGACATTTATGTGTCTACAGTAGTGAGGAAATCATTCTATGTTGTGCAGATTATAAAGAAAGGTATGGCATCTAGGTATAAGGAGGTCATTATTCCACTGTATTTATTATTCATCAGACCCATCATTGAGTGCAAAGCCCCTTTGGCATGTACCTAATCAGGTGCATCTAACAAATGGAATGTCCACAGAGGCATACCTCTCAGCCCAAGAAATCTGGACAAAGCCTAAAATAATGGCGAGACAAAAACCCAAAAATAGGGACAGATTTGAAATATTGCTTTTATAATCTTAGAAAGTTGTTAGAATATCAGGATTTGTGCTATCATGCATTTTATAAAGGGTATGAAGTCTCAAACTTAAATGACTGACATTATTTAGTAACTTCAATCCTAAGTGATTCACCAAAAAACATGAATTTTATGGAGAACAGACCAAAAGTATGAGGCAACAATTTGGACATTCTGTGAAAATCTGAAAAGTTGAAATGTCTAAAAGAATACAGGGCAAAAGTAACATGTCCTATGCAGACTGCCTTAAGGCCCTATACCTGTATTTCATCTCATACAGGCTGTTGAGGGGAGAGGATAATTCTTGTGTTGTTTATTTTGTGGATATGCAGGAGTGCATTGTCAGAACCCACCCTGGTGGACCTTCTGCATATCCACAAAACAAACAGCACCAGAATCACCAGTCTAAAGACTTAAACCTTGCCTGTGATACAAATAGGACCTGCTGGAGAGACAGGTATATATCCCAGAGACTACCAATTCTCTGGAACAGACTCTCCATCCATGTGAATAAGTGTTCCTCCCAAACCTGGACAATTTGATGGGGAACAGGAATTTCATCCCTGTTTTGTCACCTATGTCTCAAATGGAAACACCAGACTCTAAATGTTTCTTGTGTCAAGCCTCTTCTTACACTTATCAAGGGTATCAGAACTTGCTAGAAGTTTGGGATGAATGGCAAGGCTTAAAAAGGCCCTTGTGGTCATTAACTTACTACACACCTGTGAACCTATGCACCTAACAGTAGTCCCAAAATTTATTATAAGTCTCTTCTGCCTGACACAGCTTGATTCATATTGCAGACAGACTAATCATTCACACTTGCAAGCCCTTAGCAGTTAACAATTCCCCACGATACTCACCTTTGGAGAAGTAAGGCATGTGTATGTCATCTTGTAGGTCCTTACACTTTTACATTCCTTACATTTATTGCAGATTGTGGAATTCATGAATGCTAATGAGCACATACCTCATTTACATATTCACAGTGCTGAGAGGGCTGAATCTGCACTCTATACAGCTAACTGTGTAGCTAAGGAACTTGTATCATACTAGGGGAGACTGGATACAGAGAACTCAACACTGCTACTTGCTTTGCAAATTATTTTTTACTTTCATAATTGACTTGCTCTAAAGATAGGCTGCTGTAATGTACGTATTTATGTATTTGAACCTTAGTTATGCATTGCATTTCACAATACAAGTATTGCTGCATTGTCTGCACTATTTTCAGTAACTGTTGGCGTGGGTACATGTATCAGATATGGCTTGACCGTGCAGGTTTTTCTCTGCATAATGATGTCAGTTTAATGGGAATTTTCAGTCTCAAATACTGACCACTTTGTTCAGAAAATTGTTGTTTTAATCATTATTAAGATTGTGGTGTGATAAAAGGAGGTGCTGCCAGCACAGCTATCTGGAATTTTGCAAATAATCATATGTCATTTGTGAATATCAATATGATTCATGTGCTTGTGTTACAAAAGTATTAGAATTGTATGTGATATAAGATGGTTTGTAAAGACATGTGTGCTGAAGAGATATTTTGTAGAGTACTCAGCTTAGAGATGTGTTCACAGTGTCCCCTACTGGAAAAGAAAAGAAATGTATATAAAGTATTGTGACTGTGTAAATGTATATAATTTAACAGTGGGAACTGAAACATAGAAGATTAAATTTCAAAACTTCAGTTGAAATTAAATTACTTTATAATTGGGCCATGAAAGATGGTTTCCATGCAGCAAGAAGATAGGATGTCTAAAACTAGTGAGCCTTCTGCATTGTCTTGTAAGTGTTGTATTGTTTTATGTCTTCCAGCAGCTGCAAAGATCTAAGAGTCCTTGTTTATGTATTTTCACAGGTAGATGCTAAAGGCTAGCAGTTTCTAGCAGTGGGGGGTTTCACCTGGGATAGTCAGATGACAAGAAGTGATGTCATGCTGCAAGTATCCCAGCAGTAATATCTGAGATATTAATTTAAGAACTCTCTGAGAGAGGTAGGGCATTTTGTATTTTGTCTTTTGACCTGACAGCAACAGATGGAAAACCTACTCACCACATCTCTCTTGCCTGGCTGTGTAATTAAGTCAACTAGGGTACAGTAATTTATTTTACCTACTGTTAGAAATATAGTGAACTATAGCTTAGAAGTTTTCTTTGTTTATTTAAGACTGTCCTACAATGTTGTTTTAAATATTTCCTGTGATTTTGAACTCTGAAGTTACTGTGACGATTTACTGAATTTTATCTTGTTCTTTTATCATTTATTATCCAATAAATGTAAACCTATCTTTGTGGCTGATATTTGTGAGACATATTTAAGCTCTGAGAGTACTTGCATATCTATTTGGTGGCAGTTTGTAGGCCACTCCAAATAGCCTTGCTTTTGGTCAAACTACCAGTTGGATTAATAGTAACATTACACAATAAGATTGGACACACTTAGGTAAGGGCCTTAAAGTAGCTGATAATGAGTGGCTGGTGGCAGTTCAAGCTACCTTATAGTCTAGACAAAAGATGGCGTAGCTAGTAAACCTGTGCCAGACTTTTCCATGTGTGTGTGTGTGTGTGTGTGTGTGTGTGTGTGTGTGTGTGTGTGTGCGTGTGTGTGTGTGTGTGTGGGGGTTTGTGTCAGCTACTAGGGCAGGAATATAAAGCAATGGTTAGACAGTTGGACAGAGAGGCTGCTGGACATCTTGGCTTGGTCACTCAGCTAAGATCTCAACTCTATAGCTATGCCAGTGAGAAGTCTTATTGGGGATTTGGACAAAAAAGGAGAGTGTGGTCTCTGTGCTGTTAAGGGAAATTGCACTTTACTGCATGTGCACTTGTCATCCTCCCAGTGTGTACATCCCCCATTGTTGCCAGTGATGAGGATTGAGGCTCCTTGATTATTGGACCAGTGGTGGGGTGTTGCATATTAATTGGTGGCAGTGGTGGGAAATATTGAACTCCTGTAGCCTGTAACCAGTGGTCACTAAAGAAGGCATTTGTATTCTCAATCAGCCACACAGTAAACATTCAGAGTTTCATATTACAATTATTTTTTTTTTTGGTAGCTTAGTAAGTCAGGGAGAGCAGGGAAGGATTTCAGCAGAGAAGTATGGTAAGCTGACATGGAGGCAGTTGGCTGAGATGTGCCAGGCTAAAGGGCTGGTGCATGCCAACCTGACTAAAGCAGAAATTATTGCAGCCTTGGGCACAGGTGCATCACAGACCATCAATGAAAATGACAACCAAACTGTCCTTGGAGATGTACAACTCTCAGAAAATGGACAGTTCAGCCTTCCCACAGAGGACTTAAAAATCTGTCTGGAGTTAATAAGACTTGAACTGGAGGCCAAACAATTGGAAATAGAAGCAGCAGACAGACTGAGATGCCTGGAGGCTGAGGAAAATGGGAAACTGAGACATCTGGAGGCTGACGAAAATGAGAAAATGTGACGTCTGGAAGCTGAGGAGAATAAGAGGCAATGGCAACATGAAAAGGAGATGCTGACTCTTTGCCAGGGTCATGGATCTAATGGGGAAGGGAATAAGTGAACCCAAGAAGCCACAAGGGTCAGTAAATGTATTCCACAATTTACAGAGGGTGATAAATTTGACAGTTTTATTCATATGTTTGAAAGGGTATGTAAACAGTATAATGTTGACCAAGGGCTCTGGGTACAGTTGCCGGCCCCCTTACTCTACAGTAAAGCTGTATCTGCTATTTCTAAATTGCTGATACTGTTTGCTTAAATTATAATACAGTTAACATTGTCTTTTAGAGTGTTTTAAGTTAACACCTGAAGCTTGTAGGGAAAAGTTTCATGAGCATAGACACAAGGCAGATGGAAGTGTGTGTGAATATATTGTTGAACTAAGCACTTATTTTCATAGTTGGGTGAGTGGGTGTCAGGTCACCACTTTTTTAAGGGCTGGCAGACCTTTTGGTGAAGGAACAAGCCCTTAGCACTTTGCCTGAGGACATGAGAATCTGGTTAGCAGATAGGCAGTGCAATACTGTGAATGAGTTGGGTAAGAAGAAAGACCTATACCTAGCAAGCAGGGCATCACTGCACAGGAAAAGGAAACCCAGTTCTGCTCAAGGGTCTAAGGGAACTCATGGTGGGCAGTCTAAACCACTGCAACAGAATCCACTAGTAGCAGGGGAAGCAATTAGTCCAGGTACATGTCCAGGAGCAAGGGTTAAATGTTTTAAATGCAACCACGGGGGCCATGTAGCATATAGATGTCCACAGAGGCAAGATGAGGAACAAAAGTTAGGAGAACCAGTAAGTGGGAATGACAGAATGCCAGCAGTGAGTTGTCTGGAGACAACAAGGGCACCAAACTACCACAAGAGGTTATATCCTATCTTAGTAAATGGGAAGCAGGCCACTGTTAAGACAGACACAGCTTCTGACCTAACCATCGTGAAGCCTGCAATGGTTAAAGAGGAGCACTACTTTCTTGGACAGTCTACTCCAACTAGAGCATTAGAAGGGACCCCATTCCAAATACATTTTGCTAGGGTTCACATTGACAGGGAGGGTGGAAAAGGAAGCCAGCATGTGGGTGTGTTTGAGGATATCCCTGCAGATGTCCTGACAGGGAAGTATTTTGATAATGAAGTACCTTGTGTGCATGCAATAACATGGAGTCAGGCTTGTAGACAAGCATGTGAGTCTGGCAGCCTGAAGGAGACCCAGACAGACCACTGACTTGAAGCCAGTACTGGTGTGATCTTTACTTCAGGGAGGGAGCTACCTTGTAGCAGTAAGACTGAAGGTGAGCCACAGCTGCTTGTGTGTACTGATGTTCCCTTGGACAGAGTGACTGCAAGGGCAGAGGTGAGTAGTAGTACCCAGGCTGACAGTAAGGCAACACTGTCAGAGGATACCAGACTTTCTGTTGAAGGGGAGCTGGGAAGGGTTACCAATAGAGAGTTGAGACAGGCTCAGCTCTCAGACCCTACATTACAAGGCCTGAGGGAGGTAGCCAGTGAGGCATCTGATTGCCAAGGAAAAAGGGAATATGTATACTGGGACAAAGGGTTACTGTATAGAAGCATACAAAGAGATGTATTATGCAGAACTTTATTGACCTGGGATTTCCAGTTATGTAACAGGGTACTGCAAGACCTGTGAGCAGTGCCAAAATGTTGAAAAGGCAGTAGACAATGGTAAAGCTCCTTTGATGGCTTTGCCTGTGATTCATGAGCCATTTCAAAGGGTAGCTATAGATATTGGGGAGCCTCTGTGTACCCCAAGTTCCACAGGGAAAATGTATATCCTAGTTGTAGTAGAGTATGCTACCAGATACCCTGAGGCACTGGCCCTGTCCACCAATGCGGCAGAAAAGGTTGCAAATCCTTTGTTAGAGATTTTCAGCAGGACAGGTTTCCAAAAGAAATGCTGACTGACAGAGGTGTCAATTTCATGTCATACCTGCTGGCTTGTCTGTGGAAGCACTGTGTGGTGAAGTACCTAAAGACCACCCCCTACCATCCCCAGACTAATGGTCTTGATGAGAGGTTAAACTCTACACTCAAGACCAGGATACGGGCCTTTGCAGACCAGTTTAAGAGGGAGTGGGACAAATATTTGCCCCATATGTTGTTTGCTTACAGAGAGGTTCTCCAGGAATCCACAAGGTGTTCTCCCATTGAGGTGCTGTATGGGCATAGGGTGAGTGGACCTCTAGATTTGATTCATGATGAGTGGGAGGGTAAGTGTGAATCCCACAAGGAGTTTGTTATTGCATATGTCCTAAATCTCAGGATAAGGCTCTGGGAACTCATGGGCTTGGCCCAGGAGAACCTGGCAGAAGCCCAACAGCAGAAAAAAGTCTGGTATGACAGGAGTGCTCAATGTAGAGAGTATGCTGTAGGGCAACAGGTAATGGTTCTCATTCCTGTCAGACACAACAAGCTGCAGGAAGCTTGACTGGGACCCTTCAAAGTGGTAAGGAAGGTGAGTGATGTTAACTACATGGTAGAACTGCTAGACAGGAAGCAGAGGCACAAATTGTACCATGTTAACATGAATAAACCTTACCATGATAGAGAGGCCCTTGTGCTGAGTATTTGCAGTGGATCTCAGGAGTCCGAAGGGGATCTGTTGACTGATCTCCTCAGTGAGTCTCAGACTGACACCTCAGTGGAAGGGATAGCAATGTCCTAGCAGCTATTCTCTACCCAGGTTAGAGAAATCCAAGCAGTCTTACAGGAGTTTGGGGACATGTTCACTGGGAAACCAAGGTGCACTCACCTCGGGCAGCACTATGTGGATACAGGACCCCAAAGGCCTATTAAGCAGACCCCTTATAGGGTACCTGAGAGACTCAAACAGACTCTCAGGGAGTATATACAGGAAAAGTTGGAACTAGGGGCAATCCAGGAGTCCAGCAGCCCCTGGGCCTCCCCAATGGTGCTGGAAAGATGGCAGCATCAGGTACTATGTAGACTACAGGAAATTATAGTCACACAGTGACAGATGCTTATCCCTTGCCTAGAACAGATGAAGCCCTAGAGCAGCTGGGTGGGGCTAAGTATATTACCACTATTGATCTTACTAAGGGTTCCTGGCAGGTGCCCTTGACTCCCAATGGTAGAAGGATGTCAGCCTTTGTGACTCCTTTTAGCTTTCCAGAGGCTGGCAGATCTTATCATAGCAGGAGCAGGAGATTCCACCCTTGCTTACCTGGATGATATTGCCATCTATAGCCATTCCTGGAAGAGTACCTCAGTAGGTCAGGGAGGTGTTGCAGACTATCGAGAGCAGGGTTGACCATTAAGCCCATTAAATGTCAGGTGGATATTGCAGAGGTCTCCAAACTGGGACATAGAGAGGGAAGTGGTAAGATCAGGCCAGAACCTGCAAAAGTGGAAGCCATCCAGGAATAGGTTCATAGGTGTTTACTAGGCTAATGACCACAAGGGCCTTTTTAAGCCTAGCCATGCATCCCAAATCTCTGACATGTTCTGATACCCATGATAAGTGTAAGCATGGGATTGGGAGATGAACCATTTACAGGTTATATGTTTGCATCAGAGACATAGGTGCCTAACCAGGGAAGAATTTCCGGTTTCCCATTCAATTTTTAAAGTTGCACTTGAATTGAATTAGGGAGGAACTGCTTCACATGGATGGGGAGCCTGTTCCATAGACAGGGTAATCTATGGGATACACAGCAGGTCCTGTTTATATCATAGGCAAGATTTAAGTCTTTATAATGGGTAATTCTGGTATTGTTTGTTTTGTGGCTAAGCAGGAGGTCCATCAGAGTGGGCTCTGACAATGTCCTATATGCCAGGCAAAGATCTCTCCTCAAAAGCTTGTAAGAGACAGAATACATGGATAGGGCCTTGAGGCAGTCTGCATAGGGCATATTACTTATGCCCTGTATTCTTTTAATGAGGAACCTCTGTGGATGTTCCAGTTGTTGGATATACCTGCTTAGGTACATACAAAAGGGGGCATTGTACTCAATGATACGTCTAATGAATGCTGAATACAGTGGAACAATGACTTCTTTGGACTTAGATGCCATACCTTTGTTTATAAGTTGCACAATATAGAATTATTTCTTCACCACAGTAGACACATGATGATCAAAGGCTAGAGTACTATTTATGTGTATCCCTAAATCCCTGACTACTCTGTCAACTCTAAGGGGTCTGTTGCCAATACAATAGTTACCAGGGAAGGATGACTTCCCAAAGGATACTATTATGCATTTCACGGCATTTAGTTTTAGTCAATGACTCTTGACACCAGTTGCTTGTCTGTGTCAGGAATGGCCTGCCCCTGTTACCAAAAAGCAGGTGAGGATATACTTAGGGACAGCAGGGTACTACAGAAAGTTTCTCCCTGATTATAGTAGCATAGCTGCTCCATTCACAGACCTGACAAGGAAAAACAATCTAGATAAGGTAGTGCAGATCACAGCATGTGACTAGGCATTCTAAAATCTTAAAGGAACTTTGGGAGGATCTCCTGTGTTAGCCATCCAGATTACAGCAAAGAATTTGTTGTGCAAGTGGATGCTTCAAACCATGGGGTGGGGGCTATACTCAGCCAGGTTTCCTCAAAGGGGAAGAGCACCCAATAGTATATCTCAGTCATAGGCTCCAGGCTCCAACCCAGGGAGGAATGCTATGCAGCTGTAGAAAAATAATGTCTAGCCATAGTGTAGGCACTGCAGAAATTTCAGCCTTATCTGTATGGAAGGAAATTCATTGTAGTTACAGACCACAATCCCTTAACATGGTTACATTGAGCCAACCAGCAAAATGCCAAGTTATTAAGGTGGAGCCTAGGATTGCAGGCATATGATATGACAGTGCAGCACTGTAATGGGGTTAGCAATGCCAATGCAGATGGGGTCTCAAGACAGGGAATGGGGTAATGTATTCCCAGATATTCATCCCTCTAAAGCAATGTTCCTCAAGGCTCACTTGAAAAACTAGCTTGAGTCTTTGAGGGGGGTTGTGACAAAAGGAAATACTGCCAGCACAGCTATCTGGAATTTTGTAAATTATCATATCTCATTTGTGAATATCAACACAATTCATATGTTTGTGTTACAAATGTATTAAAACTGTATGTCATATAAGATGGTTTGTATAGGTGTATGCTGAAGAGATATTTTGTAGAGTACTCAGCTTAGAGATGTGTCCACAGTGTACCCTACTGGAAAAGAACAGAAATATATATAAACTATTGTAACTGTGTAAATGTATATATTTTTAACAGTAGGAACTGGAACATAGAAGGTTAACTTGCAAAACATAAGAGAAATAGTTGAAATTAAATTATTTTATAATTGGGCCATAAAAGATGATTTCAATGCAGCAAGGAGACAGGATGTCTAAAACAAGGAACCTTCTGCATTTTCTTGCAACTGTTTTATTGTTGTATGTCTTCCAGTAGCTGCAAAAATCTAAGAAATGTCCTTGTTTATGTATTTTTCACAGGTAGATGCTAAAGTGTACCTGTCAAATCTTTGAATGCACAAAATTGCAAATGTTACATGGTCGAGACCAAACATTCGAAATTTTGAGTGCTCGAAGATAGACTTTCAATGGCACCGTATGGTGCAGATAGGGAGAATTTCCCTTTTCTGCACTGAAGTGCGGTCTCGGAGTTGGTATATTTAAGTAGGGGTGTGGGGGGGTGCAGGGGGGGCTTGCCCCCCTGCCTACACTGTTAAAGTGTTTTTTTCTGTGTTTTTTTCTTTTTTATGTTTAAACATCCAAATGTCAAACATTTGGTCTCAACCATGAAATGTTCGACATTTTGGATGTTCGAACATTTAACACAGACCCAATGCTAAAGGCTGGCAGTTTCTGGCAGTGGGTGTTTTCACCTGGGATAGTCAGATGACAAGAAGTGATATCATGCTACAAGTATCCCAGCAGCGATATTTGATATATTAATTTAAGAGCTCTCTGAGAGAGGTAGGGCATTTTGTCTTTTGACATCATCATCTGAAAACCCACTCACCATATTTGTCTTGCCTGGCTCTGGAAATAAGTTAACTAGAATACAGTAGTTTCTCCAAGATACAGTTAGGACTATAATGAAATATAGCTTAGATGTTTTCTTTGATTATTTAAGACTGTCAAGCAATGCTGTTTTAAATATTTCCTGTGATTTTGAACTTTGAAGTTACTGTGATGATTTACCAAGCATTTTATTGTTATTTTATCACTTATTATTAAATACATTTAAACCTATATTTGTGTCTGATATCCATGAGACATATTTAAGCCCTTAGAGTACTTGCATATCTATTTGGTGACACTGTGTAGGCGACTCCTAATAATCTTGCCCTTAGTCAAACTACCATTTGGATTAATAGTAACATTACACAGTAAGATTGGACACCCTTTGCTAAGGGCCTTAAAGTAGCTGATAAGGCGTGGCTGCTGGCAATCTCAACTACCTTATAGTCTGGGCAAAAGGGGGCATAGCTAGTAAACCTCTGCCAGCCATTCAAATGTGTATATGTGTGTTAGTGTATAAATCAAATCTCAAAGAGTGTGTGTGTCAGCTACTTGGGCAGGGTCATGAAGCACTATTTGGACACAGAGGGTGCTGGATGTCTTGGCTTGGCCACTCAGCTGAGATTTCAACTCTGTAGCTGTGCCAATGGGAAGTCTTACTGGGGATCTGGAGGGAGAAACTAGCCCCAGACTGACTGTGGTCTCTATGTGCTCTTAAGGGAAATTGCACTTTATTGTATGCGCACTTGTCATCCTCCAAATGTGTACATCCTCTGCTCTTGCCAGTGGTAAGGAGTGAGGATCCTTGATTACTGGGCCCATGGTGAGGTGTCATACATGGTTTATTGCATTGCTAGTAGTGACAACTTTGTTAATGCTTTCTGATCTCTTTTTGTGTGACTTCCTTAGAACTGCATATCAGACAAAAAAGTGTTAACCATTTTTTCTTGACAGCTGTACAACTATGTTTTTATGCTGCCATGTACAACACAGTGACAGAAAATTGTGCATCTGCTATGAAACTTTTATTCAACTTCTTTCTTTGTTTTGTATTGGGGACAGGAGAACAATCTATTAAATTCTGTGTATTCATATGAAGCCTTCCCTTTTTCAAATATTTTGTGTATGATGGATGGATACTTTTATGACAGCCAGCTATATCCTAGCAGATTGCCAACAATTAAATGACATCCCTTACTATCCTGGGTCAGTAACTAAGGTGCTCCAGTCCTCACTACTGACTCCAATATGAGACTGTCAATAAATAGAAGCAATATTTCACTACTTTCCCTTAAGAGCACAACAAAAACATGCTCTGTTTTCCTGGGACTGGATTGTATACCTCTGTCCACACCAAATGTATTTTGTTATTACATACCTCAGAGCAAAGTGTCTCAGTTTAAGACCTCTGATACACTCACACTCAAAGTAAATTTAAATCTCACACATCCATTTTTGGGAAAGCCTGACACAGATTTCCAGTTGTGCCCCTTCCCCAAAATAATAAGGTAATGCTGTCACCAATCAGAGTGTCTTCATGCCTTCTAAAGGGGTATCCAATTATGAGAATTAATATCAAGATAAATGATAGCTAGGACCATAAACGACCAGGCCTTCACGGTGTCCTGGCGATTATCAAACAGGTATAAGCACTCTCTAATCTCCAAAGAAAAACACTGATTTCCAGCCACAATGTAATGTAATGAAAAACATTTAATAATAAGTCAAATGATTTCAAGAATGTAAATCAATTGCTTTTAATAAACACCAGAACTCAATCACCGGAAATGTAAAATTAAACTGCAAGATAGGTGTCCATTATTCTAGAACAACTCTATCATAATAAGTAAGCTTTCTTAATCTAATTAAATAATACTGTCCCTGATCTAATCTAAGATATAACAGCAAGACAACAGGCAAACTTACAGTTTTTGGTGAGTTCTCTTACATGGATGTCCAATGATTGCTCAGCACTTGACAAAACTGCCCATTACTTGACAAAAATGCCAGCTCGCCTGTCTTCAGGAGTCTCAGCTGTCAACATTTAAAAATAATAGCTGTTTGAAAAAGTTATTTTCCTTTCAATCGGCTGTTTAAATAATCACTTAGCAACCAGGAACATTCTAATGACATCACTCACTGTTTAGCTGATTCTCCACAGTACTTTAGAATGCCCTTCTCAAACATGCACAATTAGAAATGCATCAAAACACTGACAGATTCTTCAATTTTCTATACACAGGGAAGCACTCAACATTAAAATAAAATGTATCTACATTTTCACAATTAGGCATGCTGGCAGACAATACAAGTTAATCTGAAAATATGCACATATCTCCTGCCAGACATGCTAACACAGATGACAGTGTTTTTCATTTTCCTCACATTTATCACACACTCATTACTCAAGCATGACTCTTGAAAACTGAAGCTTGAGAAAAATTAGTTTGTCTGGGAAAATCAACCTACTCCTCTCCTGGGCAATCCATTTGCATTAATATTATTAACCACACTACAGTGTTATTCTTCCTCTAAGGAAACTTGTTTGAGCACAGCCCCCTCCCCACAATTTGAAGCATCCACCTGTACAATAAATTCCTTTTGTAATCTGGGCTGACTAACACAGGGAGTCCTCCCAAAAGTCTCTTTCAGTTTTTGGAATGCCTGTTCACAATCTGAGGTCCACACTACCCTGCCTGGTTTATTCTTCCTACTTAGGTCAGTAAGGAGTGCAGCTATTGTACTGCAATTGGGCACACATTTCCCATAGTACCCGCTGTCCCAAGAAATGCTCTTCTTGTGTCTTAGTAACAAGAATTGGCCATGCTTGAATAGCTTCCACCTTGACAGGTTCTGGCCTAATTTTACCACTTCCCATTCTGTGTCCTAAGTAAGTGACCTCTGCCATACCCACTTGATACTTACTGGGTTTAATGTTTAATCCTGCCCTACTTAATCTATTCAAGATCTCCCTCACATGTTGGTCTGCAAATGCCGATAGGATAGTTTTCAGTGTAGAGTTTGGTATTAACCAACATGAGTAACCACTGCAGCATCCCTACAGTGTCATCCTCCCTGTTAAGATCTGACTACAAAGTGATCACTTTTGAAGACACCATCTCCCCGACTTTCCCCCAGATAGGGTCAAACAAAAAACTTCTCCAAAGCTGATTACAACCTCCTGAGGGAAGGTATTAACAGCTTCATAGCCTCCTTCCTCTCCATAAGGAATGGGCACACATTTCCAAACTTACACCAAAGTACTAATATACGAGCATTTATATAGCTGCATGGAATCAGGTGTAACCAATAGGGCAAATCCTCCTCCTCAAGGAAAAGAAAACCTGTCTGGTGGACACCTGTAATAAATAAACTCTATAACAAAAAGGAAAAAATTGCTCTCCAGGACCAAGAAGGAGCAGGTTCCTAACTGGAAGCAATCTCTCCTTAGCCTGAGCAAGCAAATTAGAGCACTAGTAAAATCCTCCAAAGCAATCTGGCCACATCTACTAAAGGCAATCACAAGGCTTTATTCACATAATTCTGCAATCTCAAGGGAAGCACCCAGATCTGCTCAGAACTGGTGGTCAAGGACACCACATACACAAATGCCAAAGATATAGCCAACCTTCTGGGTGGACAGGTTCAGTGAAAACGTCAACCCTCTGGCCCCCATCAATAAATCAGGGTATCCCAAGCATCTGCCTCCTCCCCTTATCTCTAGGGAACAAGTCATCACTGCCCTCTCAAAGGCAAAAAAATACACCTCCATGGGACACGATAATATCTCAGGCTGCATCCTACATGAACTCAGGCAGGAACTTGCAGCACCATTAGACACCTTGTTCAATCAAAGCCTGAGTACCGGCTTTGGCCCAGTCAAGTGAAGGACAACCACTGTCATCCCTTTACATGAAAGTGAAGCATCCACTGATCCAGGAAATTATAGACCCATCACCCTAACTAGCCTGATTTCCAAGGGGATTGAGTGGATTATCATGAACCTCATTAACAAGGACATTGGCAACCTCCAAACACTCAATTCCACACAGTTTGGTTTTGTCAAGGGAAGGTCATCCCTGTTAAATTTGGTTGATTACTTTGAGACACTCAGCAAAGCCATGGATGTGGGGAAGACAGTGCACACTGCCTACCATAACCTGGCCAAAGGCTTCTATACTATTCCAAATCAGGTATAATAGATAAACTCTCTCAACTAGGCATCAATCCATATATTACCAGATGGGTAAGAAACTGGCTCATTGATAGAACCCACCTACTCAAAGTAGGAGAAGGCACCTGAATCAGTCAACCCATAATGAGCAGTGTACCCCAGCGATTGGTCTTGGGGCCTTTGTTGTTTGGGATATACTTTTCTGAGGTGCAGGCCAAAACCAGTGGACTATAGCTGACCAAATTTTCAGATGACTGCATGTTGGACGCTGTCATCAATTCTCCTAGTGATGTGGACATCCTCTAAGAGGGTCTCACCCAAACAAATGATTGGTGCCAGAAACATGGCCTCAAACTGAATGCCAAAAAAATGCATCATCATCGCCTTTGGGGAGAGAGATGTCACCACAAATTATCACATTAATAACAAGGTTCTAAGCATGCAATCAGTCATGAGGGACATGGGCACCCAGGCTGATAGCAAACTGACTTTTGACCACAATATTGCATGGAAAGATTTCTACGTGACCCTCCTCATTAATAAGAGTATCTCATCCAGGGACAAGGTGGTCATAACATCCCTGTATTCTTCCCTTATAAGACTCATTATTGAGTACAATTCCCCTTGTGGCATATACCTCACAAAGCACATGCAGCAGCTGGATAGACCAGAGAGGTTCCTCACCAGGAGAATCCAGGGCCTCAAACATCTACCCTACACAGATAGACTAAAGGTGCTATCTATCTACTCAGTCTCCTACAGACTCCTCAGAGGTGACCTCTGTCTGGCATACAAAGCAATCTCAGACCCCACATTGATGGGGCTGCTGCATATCTGCAAGTCAAGCTCCACTCAAGTAACCTGCACATCTGTGACATTAATATGACTTGATGGAGTACAGACTTGTGTCCCAGAGACTCCCACTTCTGTGGAATAGACTCCCACTCCACATCAATCAGAGTACCTCATTAACCCTTTTTAAGTGCAACCTGGATATCTGGGTGGGGAACAGAAAATACACCCCTGGGATTCTACCTGTGTTCCTGATGGACAGGAGCATTGGGTGCTGACTTGTTGGAACATGAGATAAATTATTGGCTAGGCTTGTAAGGGACTCAGGGCCAATAGCCTAGTAACTTCCTATGATCCTATGATTCCTCAGACTTTGTACTGTAGGGTCCACAGTTGAGCCTGTCTCAATTGTATATTTGTGACTCTCCCAAACTCCCCTTCCATAAGAAGCATAGTATCCTCTGACAGCTGTACCTCACTGTCACTCTGAATATCATAACTCCCCTCCATTTCTGTCTCCCACTCTGACAACATGTCACTGCAAGCACACAAGGCACTGCACTTATCACAGTCTTTCCCCGAACACGCCTACTTGCTTGCTTTCTCTTTCACGATCCTAGTCAAGATGAACCCTAGACAAAGGTATTTGGAATGGGGTCCCTCCCAGCACTCTGACTGGAGTGGACTGCCCAAACAAACACTGCTCTTCTCTAACCACTGCATGCCTCACAATGGTTATATCAGATGCTGTGTCCCTCTAAGCAGTTACCTGTTTGCCATCTACTAAGACTGGATATTAATTTTGGTGATAATTTGACACCCTAGTTATTTCTAAACAACTTACAACAGGCAGTTTGTCATCACCACTCGCTGGCTCCCTTGCCTTTTGTTTCTTACCTTGCCTTGATGGATAGTTGGCTGCTATGTGTGCTCTCATTTTATGATGCCACCACATAACATAGGTTTGATTGTTAATTCTTCTCTTTTTTTTCCTTACTTGTTATCACAGCTGATCCTGCCAGTGGCACTGTGGAGCTTCTGCCACCTGATGTCCGAGTTGTGCAGCCTCTGATGATGATGCTGGTGATGAAGAGGCACAGTTTGGAGGTGCAGAGAGTCAGTCTGACATTGAAGTTGTGCCTCAGAAATATCTGTATTTCAAACCCATTCAGTATGCCTATGTATACCCTTGAGAAAGACAGTTCAGACATAGGATAGGTTGACAGAGACACAGTTGATTAGATAGTGTGGTTACAGAACTAGTTCTTTCTCCCTGTAGCCATTGTGAGGGAGAGGTGCCATACAAGAGGGCTTATAGAGGTGCTTGAGGGAGGCCTGCTGTCCAACCTACTCCTGATGTTGGTGTGTCAGTAGGTACCGCATGACATATGGGTAGGGACATCATGGAAACACAGACATTCCAAAAGGGCCTTAGAAGAGATAGTGCTAGTACTAAACATTGTGCATTCTGACATGCGGGGCTGCCTAAACTTAAGGGTGACTCCTTGTACAGAATGAATGACATATTGGATAGGACAGTGTCTGTAATGGAGCATCTGCTGGAAGAGGGTTGGCATCCATGTGACAGTAGAACTCCTACATCATCAAGTATTAGCCAATGTGGCCATGCCAGATCCTACTCCCACAGAGGCACTACTTCCACTGCTCCATCTGTGATTGCAGTGTTTACCATATTCACCTCCAGATATGGTAGACCATGTAGCTGTGGTCCTGAATGCAGTTGTGATGTCAGCTCATCTGCTAACATCAGCCATGGTCAGGAAGCACATCCGAGATGCCAGGATGCAGTCCTAGCACAGTGCTTGAGTGTATTCATGCAGACACACACATGCAACAAATATTTGCCCATACCACCACACACACACACACACACACACACGCACACACACGCACACACACGCACACACGCACACACACACACACACACACACACACACACACACACACACACACACACACACACACAGAAACACACACACAGAAACACACACACTCTCTCTCTACTTATCTAAGCAGTACTGTTGACTGCTTAACTTATCTTGCCACTGGTCCGGAAAACTGTACACTTGCTAAAAACTTGTTTCTTAATCACACACTCACTTCTTTGGTTTCAGGCTTACCCTCCTGTTTCCCACCACCTTATGCAAGTGTTGATGACTGTGCCCCTGGCCTATGAACATTTCCTTGTGACTTCGGTTTGCATATATATGTCTGATGCACAGACAGGATAGCCAATGCTCGATTATTCAGGACCTTCCTTTAATGAAACTGTATTGCAAAATGGATCTACTTCAGTAGATCAAACTTTTAAATGTTCGAAGCTCATATGGCCAAGCCCATAACATCGAACACTTAAAAGTTCAAACACTGTAATAAAACAATAACAACAAAAAAAATAAAGTAAACATTTGTAGCAGGGGGGCAAGCCCCCCCTGCACCCCGCAGACCCCCCGCTACTTAAATATATCAATTCCGAGATCACACTACATTGTGGAAAAGAGACATCTTTCTGTTCTGTACTTTTCGGGGATCTCCATTCAGACCATTCGAACTTTAAAAAGTTTAATCATATGGTCTCAGCCATATGAGCTTCAACTGAAGGGGAACCATTGCAGAATAAATGCTTTTAATCACATTTCATAATCAGTTGTACATGATTGCTTCTGTAATTTATGGCTCTCACTGTATTTCTGTTACTGTTGTTACTCATGCAGTCAAAGTAGATATTTAAGTCTTGCTTACTTGTTATACGTGTGCAAATGATGATACCCTTCACCTGCTCACTGGTTTATATACACTGGCCAACTGAAAGGCTTGATTTACATTAGTGGGCAATATCCATAGCTGTGTATTGCACACATCAGTCATAAGGTATTATCAGCATTACTGTACACCTGGTACATGTATCAACTTAGGTGCATATGATAATTTGAATAATACAGTAATCATTTATACAACTCCTCTGTGTCCTTCAGTAGTGTGCTTGCCACACAGTTTTGTAAGTATTGTATTAAGCTGAATGCTTCCATTACTGTGTACTGTGCGATTCACTGTATTACAAACTAAGCATAAAATTTAACCAACTTCTCAACTCAGAACTTCCTATTGGATAGCCACTTTTGATTTTACCTTGAGTGTATACTTAGTTATAGGATGGAATTTGTGCTTTTAAGTTATATTATGTATGGACTGCACAAGTACTGATGATTTGTTAGTATAACTTGCTGATAAATGGTCGATGTATATATAATTGGCTAACGAGTGCAGTAAACCTCTAATTGATACTATCTTAATTACAACTGAGTCGCATTTAGCTTTCAAGGTCTTCCAAGTGCCTTTACTTTAGCTTTTAGCTAATGCAACTTAAATTCCAGCTGAAAGACACCTTAAATATCATACAGTCTAAACATAGGCAAACTATATAATATTTCCTGTGATATAGCTGTTAAGTACTCTTTAAGTGCTTGTATGAACATACTGTCAGATCTGTTTACCTGTTATAGTAGTTTTACACTGAGTATGATAAGGTTATTATGGCTGTTAATTGCTGTTAATCTGCTTGCATTTACCATCTGTAGAGTTTACTCTTAACTGATTACAGCATCTGTAATACTGAGTTATAACACACTGGGTTAATCTGTATCACTATCTATTGCCTGTCTGCCATTGCTATCCTGCCTTCACTTTATACCACTTATGCTTACTTTTTCTTCTTTTCAGTCCCTCTAGCCCACTCCATGGTCCCAAAGATGCAGTGTGTACCAGAATTAACCCCACAATATATGTCGAATGTTGTGGGAAAGTGCATCCTACTATTTCATCAAAGTATGAAATGTATGCACACTACTAGGACACCTTGAGTGTATTGCTATCAATCCGTAGTTAAATGCTCCCTTCCTAAGATGCTAATTCTGACCTTATATGTTATTGGGCTTCCAGTGAAATTGTAGAAATAGTATGCCTTATTATGTAAGGATTTCTGATTATTCCCTGTAGCTAGCATCTCTAGCTATTAATCTGCACTGAGCTAGAAGGTGTGCATAAGAACATTCTTTCCGGGTGCAAACTCTTGAAATAAATTATTTACTTGAGTTTTTTGTTCATGCTAACTGATTGTTTTCTAGAGATGCGGACATACACCTCGCGGCTCAAACCACTTCATTCGCCCTCGCTATGCTTGGGCTCACTCCACTCCACTCCACTACTCTACCCCCATTCCCCACACCCACCCCCTATTTCCTTAAATGTATACCCTTTAAACCACACCCACCAATCTACATGGTACAATCACTGTATCCTCTCAATTAAGCATTACACACTCCCTTGCCCACGCCTCTCCTCAACTGTACACCCTTCTCTAAACACTACTTAAACTATTAAGTTTTAAATTAACTGCTTAACAAACTCTAGCTTTAGATTACTGACCACAACTTATAGAACTCAATCACTTATTCTTAGTAATTAGCCATAATCACCTTAACTCCTACAATTGCAATCTCACTCACTTTTCTAGCCTATACAGCAAAGCTAGAACATTCTCCTCCCCCACATTCTTACACTCTCAGCTCTTACTTTACTTACACATATTACCTCCTGTCACCATACTAAGCCAATATCAGCTCCACACCATATCACAACCACTGCACATGCTACAAAATGTATTTAATTCAAACACTGCATACAGCCAGCTCTCTTTCACATAGCAACCTTTCACAACTCTGTATTAATAAAACAACCATGCCAGCACTCAAATGACCCATTCTTACTATACAATAAGTACTTCACCAAAATCATACTAATTGTACACATTGCATCCAGGTTGTCACTCAGCGGAGACATACACTCAAACCCTGGCCCTCTTAATCTTTCTATCAACCATCTCAAGACAAATACACCCCCACAATATACCTTACCTCTCCAGAAAATCTACTGATCTGCTAATACTGAATATTAATATTAGAAGTATATCAAAGTTCATGACCTCCATGCTAATCTTTCCCTATACTCACCAGATGTAGTACTTCTAACTGAAACATGGCTAAAACCTGACATCTCCAATAATGAAATTACTGCCCCTGGCTATAATTTACTATGCAAAGGTCGAATAAACAAAAAGAGAGGAGGTGTTGCAATATTATTTAAAGACCGACTAAGCATCATAACATTAGACATTCCAACTCCAGCCCTAAATACCCCCCAAATTGTGCTTTCTAACCTAAAAATTAACCCTAGAAAAACTATCAATATAATTGGATGCTACTTCCCACCTGGTAATAATATATCCATCCTTGAGAACTTACTCCACAGGTGTCAGAGACACTCCCTCAAGAAGCCATTATACAAGGAGACTTCAACACTGGCAGGACACCAAGTAACTCAGCTATACCCACTACTCATTTCAACCTCCATGGATTCACTTAGCTAATCCAATCTCCTACTAGAACTGACAAATCAACAATCGGACAGTCTATCCTAGATTGGATACTGTCAAATAAGCCATCCCAAATAAGTCAATCTGGCTGCCTCCTTGATAGCCTGAGTGACCCCTTGCCTACCTATGTAATTAGAAACCACCCAACTCTAAAAAAAAACTACCTATATAATCAGACAATGCCCAACTCTAGAAAAGCCTACCACCTTCAGACAAATATGCAACAAAAATAATCTCATCCCATCTAACTTAATTTCAGCACTAAAAGCCTGCAATTGGAAACCCATCAAGCAATTCTACCTTAATGAAATGTTAGGCACTTCATCTCCACATTCTTGAACATACTAAACTTCCATGCTCCACCTAGAACAATTAGCATTAAGTCTAACTCTGTACGCTGGTTGAGCAAACAAACCAGATCTCTGATTCATGCAAGACATAAAGCTTGGTCCAAATGGCACAAAGCAAAAACAATAAACCTAAAACAAACATACCTACAACTCAGAAACAAAACCCCAAAATAATTATCAGAACAGACAAAAGAAACTACGGGCACTCATAAAATCGTCTAAGGCCAACTTCGGGAGAAAAATTGCACAGGATACTAAGGATAATCACAAGGCTTTCTTTAGATATGTTAGGAACCTGGGTGGGAATTCCCAGATATGCTCAGAATTAGTCCAAAATGACAAAAAATACACCAAACCCACAGACATTGCTAACATCCTAGCTGACAGGTTCAGCGCAAACTTCTCCCCCCACTCCCCACCAAAAGGGCTAATGTCTATCCCAGCAGAGTGCTGCCCTCCTGACATCTCAGATGCTCAGGTAAGAGCTGCCCTCTCCAAAGCAAGAAACACAGCATCAATGGGACCAGACAGTGTCCCGGGCTGCGTCCTACATGAACTCCAAGAAGAGCTAAACCCAAACCTAAAACTACTGTTCAATCTCAGCTTTACTACAGGATATGTACCCAAAGAGTGGCGTACAGCAACAGTGGTCCCTCTCCACAAAGGTGGTGCCTCAATGGATCCTGGAAACTATCGCCCCATAAGTCTCACTAGCTTGGTCTGAAAAGCTATGGAAAGGATCATCATGGACCTTATAAATAAAGATATTGGGGACCTGCAGACACTGGATCCTACCCAGTTTGGCTTTGTTAATGGCAGATCCTGCCTCTTGAACCTGGTCAATTTCTTTGAAACAGTCACCAAGGCCATTGACAAGGGGAAGGTGGTTCACACAGCCTACCTGGACCTTGCAAAAGCCTTTGATACAATACCCCACTCAGGCATTATAGATAAGCTCACCAGCTTAAATATAAACCCCTATGTCACTAGATGGGTTGCAAACTGGCTCAAGGACAGAACCCACATGGTTAGAATAGCTGGAGCCATGTCAGACTCCAAACCAGTTACAAGTGGTGTCCCACAAGGCTCAGTCCTGGGACCTATCTTGTTCGGTATATATTTCTCGGAGGTCCAGGCCAACATGGAAGGACAGTGGCTGACCAAGTTCACAGATGACTGCAAACCGGGCGCCATAATAGACTCTCCAGCCGACACAAGCATCCTCCAAAAGGGCCTCATAGAAACAGACAACTGGTGCCAGAGCCATGGCCTCAAGCTAAATGCCAAAAAGTGTATAGTCATCCCCTTTGGCACAAGCAAAGTGCCCACAAATTACCACATAGGTGGTAATCCATTAAGTACAGAAGAAGTAATTAGGGACCTGGGGACCCAAGTTGATAGCAATCTCTCATTTGACAACCACGTGGCCAAAGTGGTTAGAAAAACATTTTATATAGCCCACCTAATCATGAAGGGATTCACATCTAGATCAGAGGAGGTCATCGTGCCTCTTTACTCATCCCTCATCAGGCCCATAATTGAGTACAATGCCCCTTTTGGGATGTACCTTACCAGACACCTGCAGCAACTGGAAAGACCCCAAAAGTACCTCACCAAGAGGCAAAGGAAATTACAACTAGATAATGTGAAAAGCAAGGGACGAGGCCAAGCAGAAAATAAACACCAGCAATATCCAGGTCAAATACACCGCTTGAAGAATATAATCCAACTGCAAACGAAATACTTCCAAAAACCACACCGCCAGGTATAAAAACGAAGCTTTAATGGAACAATACTTCTTGATACGTTTTCCTGATGAAGTTCGTTGACACGGACGAAACCTAGGTCCCTTGCTTTTCACATTATCTATCTCACCAAGAGGATCAAGAGGCTGAAACAGATGCCGTATGCTGCCTGGTTTAAGAAACTCCAGCTCTACTCAGTGGCATACCGCCTGCTCAGAGGCGATCTGTGCCTGACGTATAAAGCCATGTCCAACCCGGAATTAATGGACATGCTGCACCTCAGAAAATCCAAATCCCATAGAGCTACGCGCTTGAGGGATTTGAACCTCAACACTGAAATAAATAGGACATGCTGGAGGGACAGATTCATAACCCAGAGGCTCCCTTCACTCTGGAATAAAATCCCAGTCCAGGTTAGGCAGAGTCCCTCATTGACTCTCTTCAAGAGGAATCTTGATGAGTGGATGGGAGATCGTAGGTTTACCCCGGGTATCACTTCTGTGTCACTGTTAGACAGAGGCACAGTATACTAACCTTGAAAAAGGGCATAGCAAAATTAATTTAATATGGGTGGCGAAAGCCATACACACTCTGGCTAGGCTTATAAATGCCCTAGGGCAGATAGCCTAGTATGAACCTATGAACCTATAAAATACTATCATAGCATACAAATGAAACAGTAACATAATCCTAGGATGTTCTGGACAGCTATTAATGTTCTGTCAGGAAAATCTAAAACTCCTTCCCCTACTACTACAGACACCGCAACTAATATTGCCACCCAATTTAACACATTCTTTACTGAATCCATACTTGTACTAGCAAATTCTTAAACTCCCTGACCCCAATAAAAAACTCAAACACCTTACTAATGAAAATGGCTTTACCTTTTAACTAGTCTCTGTAAACTTGATTAAAACAATTATTTAAAAAGTTAAAGCCAACTACATTGGCTGCAGATGAACTCCCAGCTGAATTTTTTAAAATTGCCACTGATGTGATAGCGTATCCAGTGACCATCCTTATCAATCACTCCATTTTTGAAAAATTATTTCCTGACCTTTGGAAAGTCTGCCATAATTTAACCCTCCATAAAGGGGGCAACTCAAAAGAACTAATAAATTACTGCCACATAGCTATACTGTCTCCCCTCTCAAAAATACTGGAAATGTGTATTCACATACATCACCTCAACACACAAAAATTGCTCACTAACACTCAACATGGATTCAGGCCTACCATAGTACAACCACTGTTCTCTTGTCATTCACTCACATCATTAATGGGCAAAGAAATTATGGTAAATACATTTCAGCCATCTTCCTAGACCTTTCCAAGGCCTTTGATTATGGTTAATTATAATAAGTTTATAAAAGCTCTGTCAGAACTAAATCTTAGCCAATCCACTATCACATGGTTTCATACTTACCTAATAGGGAGACAGCAGGCAGTTAAACAGTACCAGTAGCTATCACCTCTGCTCTCAATAACAATAGGGGTTCCACAAGGCTCCATTCTTGGGCCTCTGTTGTTTACTATATTCACCAATAACCTTCACACCTCTACTCTCCACTCCTCAGTCATCCAGTAAGTTGATGACTAAATTAGTCTGTGCCTCCTCTTCCCTCCAGGAATTACACCAGAAAACTCAAGCTTCATTTCTCTCTCTTGAATCTTGGGTTACTGACCACCAGCTAATACTCAACCCAAACAAAAAAATCTTATCATCTTCCAACCTACTCAACAAACCAACCCTGACCTCTTATTTAACATCATATCCAATAACAAATCTATTATATCTCTTGTTATTCACACAAAGCTTCTTGGGGTTATGATTGACTGTAACATGAAATTTGATATCCATATCTCTCTCACCAAAAGAAAGTCCATACAAAATAGGTACTCTATATAGAAATAAACACTTCTTAACAAACACTACTAAGGCCACTATTGCACAGACACATCTTATCTCTATACTACTATGCCTCCCCAATCCTCACTAACCTTAGAAAATCTGATGTAACCAAACCCGAAGCCCGCTATAATAAGATCGCCAAATTCGCTACTAACATTTCTTATGGATCACACCACTGTCTAGCTCTCACAAAGCTTAATTGGCTTAAACTTCCTCACCTACTTCTATATAATCAACTTACCCTGTCACATAAAATCCTATATTATCCTGACTTGGGCTAAAGGGAAGTCTCTGTGTTCACCTGTGGGAGTGGTTAACACTGAACAGCCTGTCTGTCCCTGGAGGAGTGGTTACTACCTAGAAGCTGTAGTTTTATTGGCCATTTTGGGTCAATTCTAAACTCCTTGATCTGTCTCTCTTAAAACCCGGCTGCCTCGTGGTTTTGGCATCTTTTCAGGCTTGCTAGTTGTTGCTGAAGCACCTACCAAGGGGAGAAAACCCTGAGAGAAGAAAAGGAGCCACCTTTGTGATTTGAAGCATTTTCTTCTGATTTTTTGTTAAGTTTTACTGCTTTGCCACCTACTTTTTGGCATTTTCCGGCTTGCTAAAGTTTATATCTGTAACAGTAACAGTACTTGGAACACATCTAGAGCCTGTTTACTGCATTTCCTGTGTTGCACTTAATTTAAAATCGTTTTTTTCTCTAAAAACTGCATTTTACCTGATTTTGGCCTAGCATTCAAGTGTGGGGTCACTTATTGCACTGTTGTGATTATTTTGCTGCTTGTGTATCTCTGCTACCTTTAAACTACAACAAAAAGAAAAAAAAAAAAAATCTTGCTTTTTTCCCACTTTCTGAAAGTTAAGAAATTCAGTTACAGATTTGCTGTTCTGAACTGTTTGGAAGTTTCTAGAAGGCCAGTGCTTGCTTGGACTAAAGGGAAGTCTCTGTGTTCACCAGTGAGAGTGGTTAACACTGAACAGCCTGCCTGCCCCTGGAGGAGTGGTTACTACCTAGAAGCAGCAGTTTTATTGGCCATTTTGGGTCAATTCTAAACTCCTTGATCTCTCTCTCTTAAAACACTACAACTCTCTTTTTGAGCGGTTCTGCGCACTGAGCAGCGTCGGGCAGCACCGCCTAAACAGATTTAAACTATTCCAGGCTCCACAAAGTCTGCTCTTTACTTTTTCCCTTAGAACTGTTCAAACTCTCAAACTAATCACTCTATTCTCTTTCTAAAGCCCTGCACTTGCTCAGCTCTTATAAGGAAACACTAACTAAATAAAGCACTACACCCTCCTTGACTTCTCATAAGTATTAGGCTCCCGATTGGACCTTCCTGATCAAGTGAAAAATCAGTTCCCTTCCCTAATCTGATCAGTAAAAAAGCAGTTCCCTATACTAATCTGGTATATCCAAGGGTCAGATTCAAGGTTACTGCCCAGTCCAGCTGGTGAATCTGGGAATTCTGAGGCAATGTTACAATTGCCTTATGTACACAGACAACCCTCTCCTCCTTCCAACAAACTCTAATACATGTGAGAGATGCAGTTATACAGCCAAACTGGAGGCAGAGCTCTCTCAACCCAAGAATGGCACAGTCAGTCAGGAGGAAAAGGTAACCACCCACACCACAAATCCAGTCTCATACAGACCTATTGCATCTGCATACCCAACACATAAACACACAAAAACATACTTGGAGGCTCTAAATAAAAATCTGCCTAAACAGCAAACACCTCCTAAGCAGATATCCAAGAAACAGCCACCCCTCAACAATACCCACAAATCACATATCTCACAAAATCAGTATGCCTCACAGTCACAGCCCTTAAGGCCAAAGAACACACCAAATTCACTTGTTATAGGGGACTCTATTGTCCGGCACACTGACGTCCCGCTCACCAGACTGAACAAGGAGAAGGTCACTGTAAGCTGCCTGTCAGGTGCCAGGATCCGCCACATAATGCAAACACTCAGGTCACTCCAAAGCAAGTACAAGTATGACTCTGTCATTATCCATGCTGGTGTGAATGACCTGAGTTGTACCTCTCTGTACTATGTGAAAAGAGACATAGAGTAGCTCTCTGACCATGTAGCCCAGGCTGGTATGACCCTGACCTTGAGTAGCATCTTGCCCTCACCAAGAATGATGCCACAGTATAAAGACAAAATGATCAGTTTCAACAATTGGCTAAAGTATTGGTGTCATTCAAAGGGGATCCAGTGTCTGTCAGCCTGGGATGACATGCTCGACAAGCCACGTTGCTTCGCTAGGGACGGGTTGCACCTGTCACCCTTAGGCTTTCGTATACTGGCCAAGGCTCTTGCCACCCCCATAGTGCCTTTTTTAGGCAAGGCTCAAAGGACAAACCCACCTCCATAGACAACCCAAGGATAAAAAAACTAAAGGTAATGCTACTCAATGCCAGAAGTCTAAACCTCAAGATGCACGCACTCGAGGCTCTCCTCAATATGGAGAAAATCGATGTCTGTGCAGTAACAAAAACCTGGTTCAAGGCTCCTGACAGAACCTCAGCACTACCAGGTTATAACTCATACCATGCGTTTCGGCCACAAAACTCGGACTGAAGCACAAAATGAGGGGGAGTATCTATATTCATCAAAGATACCTACACCTCCAGGTTAGTGGTAGTGCACAAAGCATTGGAAATCATCCATGTGCAACTAACAGCGGGCAAAACTGCCTTTCAGTTTGTAGTCTGCTACAGAACACCCTCCCTATTACAGGAACCCCACTTGGCATTCCTGAGAACACTGGAGAATGTGAAGGTCTCTCCAAACACTATGCTATTGGGTGACTTCAACTACCCAAACATTGACTGGGAAAACTATTCAAGCCCAAATACCCTCGCCCAACAGTTCCTTGAATTTATAAACTCTAACACAATGGAACAACTGGTCACCACTCCCACAAGAGGGAACAACATATTGGACCTGGTCATCACCAACATGGGGACTCTATGTTCCACACCAGAGGTAAACCCTTCATTGGTAAGATCAGACCATAAACAAATTTCCCTGGACATCCATATCCTGTCCCCACCCCCAGCCAAGGAAATCACTGTAAAGAATTTCTCAAAAGCCAACTTTGCACTTCTCAAGACTGAGGTGGAATCCTTCAAAGCCCCTAGACCAGAGGATAATACAGCCCAATCCACAAAATCCTTTACAAATGCATTCTATGAGCACCTGCAGAATTGCATGGATCATGCTATCCCAAATAAAACCAAGACTCACTCCTCCAAAAACAGGAGACCGGTCTGGTGGACCCCGGCCATAAATAAGCTATACAAAAGAAGGAGGAAGCTACTACATGACAGAGCAAAATCCCAAAAAGGGAAGGCATCTCTGATCAGTATTAGCAAGAAACTTCAATCCCTCATAAAATCATCAAAGGCCAGTTTCAAAAGAAAAATTGCCCTAGACACTAAAGATAATCGCAAGGCCTTCTTTAGTTATGTCAGGAACATAGGCGGAAACTCCCAGATATGCTCTGAATTGTTGCATAATGGTACAAAATATACCGAAGCTACAGACATAGCCAGCATCCTGGCAGACAAACAGCAGTGCAAACCCCCCCCCTTCCCACCCAAAGGAGCAAATGCCTATCCCAACTGAATGTAACCTCCCTGACATCACAGATGCACAGGTGAAAGCTGCCCTCTCCAAAGCAAAAAACACAGCATCTATGGGACCAGACGGTGTCCCAGGCTGTGTCTTACATGAGCTCCAAGAAAAACTGAACCCTCACATTAAGTCACTGTTCAAACTTAGCCTTACTACAGGATATGTACCCAAAGAATGGCGTACAGCTACAGTGGTCCCACTCCACAAAGGTGGTGCCACAACGGACCCCGGAAACTATCGCCCCATAAGTCTGACTAGTCTGGTCTGTAAAGCTATGGAGCGTATTATCATGGAACTCAAACAAAGACATTGGGAGCCTCCAGACACTGGACCCTACCCAATTTGGCTTTGTTAAGGGCAGATCTTGCCTCTTAAACCTAGTTGATTTCTTTGAAACAGTTACCAAAGCCATAGATGAGGGCAAGGTAGTCCACACAGCCTACCTGGACCTCGCAAAAGCCTTCAACACAATACCCCACTTGGGCATCATAAATAAGCTTACCAGCTTAAATATCAACCCCTATATCATAAGATGGGTTGAAAACTGGCAAAGAGATAGAACTCACATGGTCAGAATTGCAGGTGCCATGTCCGAATCCAAACCAGTTACAAGTGGTGTCCCACAGGGCTCAGTTCTGGGACCTCTCTTGTTTGGTATATACTTCTCTGAGGTTCAGGCTAACAAGGGGGGATAATGGCTGACAAAGTTCGCAGATGACTGCAAACTGGGGGCCATAATCGAATCTCCAGCTGACACAAGCATCCTCCAAAAGTGTCTTACAGAGACTGATGCTTGGTGCCAGAGCCACAGCCTCAAGCTTAATGCTGAAAAGTGCATAGTCATCCCCTTTGGGAAAAACAAGTTGCCCACAAATTACCACATAGGTGGTAATCCATTAAGTACGGAAGAAGTAATTAGAGATTTGGGGACCAATGTAGATAGTAATCTTTCGCTTGATAATCATGTTGCCAAAGTGGTTAGAAAGACCTTCTATATAGCCCACCTTATCACGAAAGGGTTCGCATCTAGATCAACAGAGGTCATTGTGCCCCTCTACTCGTCACTCATCAGGCCCATAATTGAATGCAATGGCCCTTTTGGGATGTACCTTACCCGACACCTGCAGCAACTGGAGAGACCCCAAAAGTACCTCACCAAGAGGATCATGGGCTACAAACAGATGTCCTATGCAGCTCGACTAAAGAAACTCCAGCTCTACTCAGTTGCTTACCGCCTACTCAGAGGCAATGTATGCCTGATGTACAAAGCCATGTCAAACCCAGAATTAATGGACATGCTCCACCTCAAAAAATCCAAGTCCCTTAGAGCTACACGCTCCAGTGACCTAAACCTCAGCACAAAAATAAATAGGGCATGCTGGAGGGACAGATTCATTTCCCAGAGGCTCCCCATCACTCTGGAATAGAATCCCAATTCATGTTAGACATAGCCCCTCGCTGACCCTCTTCAAGTGAAATCTGGACACATGGATGGGAAATCGCAAATTCACCCCTGGGATCTCTTCTGTGTCCCTGCTAGACAGAGGCACAGTAAACTAATCTTAAAAGGGTACCTTCTGTGACCTACTTTTAAGAGGCACAGTAGGCTAATCTAATAGGGAGGTAGAAGCCAAATACACTCTGGCTAGCTTATAAATGCCCTAGGAAAGATAGCCTAGTATCTACCTATGAACCTATGAACTACAAGACCAGGTAATTCCATACTGCTATACCAGAAACCTCCATTCCACTAACAAACTTCTCCTCAAAGTAACTAAAGATAATAATGCTGCTGGTTCATCCCTCTACTCTAACTCAATAGTTAAACAATGGAATAAACTACTGCCTCTGATAATAGCTATAGCTTCCACATGTGAATTTAAACAGTCCTTAAAATCATATTTGTTGACCTCATGGCTATGCAACTGCGATAGTCCAGGTTAATACTGAGACCCCTCCCTTCTCTCACTCTGTCTCCTTATTTCTGTACTTAACAGTCACACCTTCATTGCACACTTCTCCTCTTCTCACATCCCTTATAATCATACCTAACTGTACCTCAGCCTTGCTGTACTTAATGATGCTGCTATAATGTAACAACTACTTTCTGTTGAAACTACTAATTTTATTGTTAGTAACTATTATATAATTGTACGTCATATGTTAAATAATGTTACTTGTCATCTATGTACTGTAGTGTGTGAACTCAAATCAAACTATTTGTGTGTAAATGTTATTTGTGGACTTTTACTCCCTGGGCCTCCGGTGAAAAAGGACCCTTGCCCAGTCGGACTTTGTTTCTTCCATACAACTGCCAGACTTACCTTTGTAATAATACAGCTGTGAGAACTCTCCTTGGGGGGGGGGGGGGGTTGCCTGTCTGATGCTATACAAATACAGCCATTACATGGTATAGATAAAGTCTGCGCATTTTGTCATGCATCACTTTTAATATTTGCATATGCAGAGCCGTGACATATTGTGCATGTCTGCATCTGCTGGCAGCATCTGAAGCTGGTAGCTTTCCATCAGACTCCTCATCTGTATCTGCTGGAGCTGCTGGTCCTGCCTGTGGTACTGGGAACTGTGTTCCTGGTCCTAGTTGTCCTTGTTGAAGCTTTATCCTGAGAATGATATTATGCAATATTGACCACAATGTAAGTATTTTGGCAGAGGTGGCTGTATCTAACTTCAAGGCACCCCCTGAGTTGTCTAGACACCGGAATCTTGATTTGAGCAAATCAAATATATGTTCTATGACATTTCTAGTTTGAGCATGGGAATTGTTGTATCATTTCTCAGTGGAGATGTGTGGGTTTCTCATGGATGTTTTGACCCATTGTGCCAGGGCATAACCTGGATCCCCACTAGATGCCCTTGTGGTAAGTAAGGAAAGTGAGTCCCTCCCTCGCTGTTTCCATTGGTGTACTACAAAGGTCAATTCTAGACCTAGTACTTTTCAATATTTTCACAAACATTCTGCACAAAGCCAGCAAATTTGCCACCTTAGTATGATATGCCAACAATGTTACCATCATCTGCTCAGCCTCAACCATTCCACGACTTAAAACAGATGTCTCAGGAATCCTTCACTTCCATAGAATTATGGATAAAGGTTCATCAGCTAATGCTAAATGCCACGTCTCTTTCAACAACCTGTACATCCTTTAATATGGCTTCAGCAGACACCACCACCATGATAACTGTAATAAATATCAATCAGCAGACACCACCACCATGGAAACTATAATAAATATCAAACTACTAAGTCACACAATAGATAGTAAACTAAACTTTGACCTGCATATCACCCAGGCCATTAAGAATATTTATCAAAAACTGTTTCCTCTCCTGAAACCAACCCTACAGCACAGACTCATAAAGAAAATTCTTAGCATCATCCTACCTATCCACGTCCCTTCTCTAGGCATCACTCATATTAACCAACATTGAAGGCACCATACTAAATAAATTAGAGGCTCATTTAACAAAATAGGCAAGTTTGCAGCTAATGCATCCTACTGTACACACCACTATTTAACACTAAGAAAGGTGAACTAGTAAGAATTACATAATCACTTTCCATTCACTCAGCTTCAAATTGCTTACAAAATAATACACCAAGGACACACATGACCTTCTCTACAAAACATTCTCAAACACTACTCCCCACTATGTTTCCTTTGCTCAATGTAATCAGAACCTACTAATAACTTTCACATCCTGTAATACAACTGGAGACTCACTATATTCATCCTGTGTCACTAGAGTGGAACTCCCTGCCCCGCCAACTAAAGCAGGATGGCTGGCATCTAGCTTTAAGCACAACTTAAAACAGCACCTAGAATCCTCTTGGCTCTGTTCTTGTTCATACCCTGATTGGCACTCTCTTTCTCTGCCACTCCCAGATCTTTACACGATCACCAACCCCTAACTCTCCAGCTCTCCTACCTTATCTTGTAAATCTAAATAAATCCTATCTATATTTATAACTGTATACTGCTTTTCATCTGTCTTTTGTAAATGAAATGTGAATATTGCTGTATATGCAAAGACAACCTGATTATTATTGTATAACACTCCTACAGAAATCAAATTGTGTTAACCTCTATCTTGGATAGTTCTAAAACCTGATTTTTGCTGTTAAAAATGTATATTTTTTTCTGTAAATTCTTAGTAATTTTTATAATTTTTTGTAACTTCAGTGGCGCTTTTCTCCCTGGGCCTCTGCTAGAAATGGGTCTGAATGCCCAATCAGACCATCCCAGTAAACAAAAATCAATCAATCACTAAATCAATCAATCAATCAATCAATCAATCAATCAATCAATCAATCAATCAATCAATCACACTAGTAAGCCTTGTGTACAGATCAATGGTGTGACATATGTGTGAGTCATGAAAACTGCCTGGGTTAGCTGCACAGACATTCTAGATGATGCTTTGGGCATTAAAAATGACTTGGCAGTTTACAGAGTAGTATCCTTTTCTGTTGATGTACCTCCTTCCCTGTTCATCGGGTGGAGCTTTTATTTCTGTGTGTGTACCATCTATGGCTCCAAGACTTCAGAGAATTGTGCTGTTGCATACGATTCTTCCCTGGTGCTTCATGTGAGGGCAGCAGAGGTTGCATATTTCCTCTAGTGTTTCCCTGTTCTACAAGTATCACTCTACGATTTCCATGACATGAAGTACATGATACGTCAAACAGGCTCTAAATACCCTCCATCTTCTTGGCCAATATCTAGCAACAGCAGCACCTTGAATTAGCACATGCAGGTTAATGCTGACAGCAGAAAATGCTAACACTCTATCTTTTTTTCTAAGTGTAAGATTTTGTACTGCAGGGCAAATGACTACACTGAGTGTATATGATAATATTTTCCTAAATAGCACCACCACCTTATTGTTTAATTAGCATGTTGTTTGGCTACTTAATCTGTCATTAGTATTCTCTGCCTTTTATCTTTGTTTTGTGGCTCTACACTAAGTGTAAAGTACAGTTGTTTAACCTGAATATACCATAACAGCAGATGTTCAGATGATCACTGCTGCAGTAGCCTTAGCTATATGGGTTATATCCTGCCAAGGATGTAACAGCAGGTCAGTTTCCAAAGCTTCAGGGCACCATCCACATGCCCAAACTGTCAAGCAGTTCGAGGTGAACTGACTAAAACACAAGTTTGGGTGTGAAGCCCTTTAGAGCTTTCCTTCCAGTAGAGAGAGGTAGGCTGAGCCCTGAAAGGACAATGCTAGGGATGACAAAAAATAAATGCCCACACCCTGGTGTAAAAAAAAAAAAAAACACGGGGATGGAAGGCAGGAGCATACTGCAGCAGTGATTACTTGAACATCTACAGTTATGGTAAATTCAACTTCCACAACTGTACTATGTTCTTCATATAGATTGCTGCTGCAGTAGCCTTAGCTATATGGGTAGATTACCATAGCTAACTATATTTGGGAAGAGGAAGGAGCCCAAGATCCGCATGAAGAATGGTTTTAGCAAAACTTATTTTATTTATTTATTTATTTATTTATTTATTTATTTCCAGTTTGATGACCGGGGAGGTCCACTTGGCTCAAGGAGCTCATTTTCAGTAGAGCCCGGGGAGAAAAGCTCCAATAATAAAAACTTCATATAGACCTAGAGATAGAATCAAGCTTATAATGCTTTGTAAAGCATGTACAGAGGACCAAGTAGCAGGTTCTAGACTACTTCCAGAATGAACCATTTCCAAAAAGCCATAGATGAAGCCAAGACCCTGGTAGAGTGGAACTTGACCCTGCCTGGAACAGATTTGTCATGATGAGTATAACAAAAGTTAATAACCTTAGACAACCTTAGACATCCTCTATCAACAGACTTTACAACAAAAGGAAGAAACTGTTGTCCAAGGGTAAAAGGGAACAAATTCCAAATTGGAAAAACTTCCTCCTCAGCCTCAATAAACAAATTAGATCACTAGTGAAAACCTCCAAAGCCAATTATGAATTGAAACTAGCCTCCAAAAAAAAGAGAAACCATGAAGCCTTCTTCAGTTATGCCAGAAGCCTCCATGGCAAAGCCCAGACTTGTTCCGATTAAGTACTTAAGGGTACCACTTCTCTGATCCTGTTGAATTAGCCAACCTGCTAGCATATAGTTTCAGTGCAAACTTCACCCCCCTATCCCCACAAAGGTCCATTCAGCATCCCAGATACTTATCTTGCACCTCACATCTCCATAGATCAAGTGTTAAAGGCCCTATTGAAGGCAAAGAACACAGCTTCCATGGGACCTGATAGTATCCCAACCTGTATTCTGCACCATCTCCAGCAAAAACTAGCTTTGCCATTGAACACTGTATTCAGCCACAGCCTAAGTACAGGCTTCATTCCAGCAGATTGGAGAACTGCCATTGTCATCCACTTGCACAAAGGTGGTGCCACTACTGACCCTGGAGACTATCACCCCATTAGCTTGACAAGTCTGATCTGTAAAGCATATTATTATGGATCTCATAAACAAGGACATAGGTAATCTCCAAGCACATGACCCCACCCAGTTCTGATTCATCAAGGGCAGATCTTGTTTGTTGAACCTGGTTGACTTCTCTGAGAACGTCAGTACATATAGCTTACCTCACTGACCTTCTTTAAGTACAACTTTGATGAGTGGATGGGAAACCACAAATTTGTCCCAGGAATTCCACCTGTGTCCCTCACTGACAGGGGTGAAAGATGCTGACTGAGTTTTCTTTTCTGGGGGATAAACTCTTGGCTAGGCTTGTAAGGGTACCAGGGCCATTAGCCTAGTAACTCTCTAAAATCCTATGATCTAACCATTTGGATCTAGTCTGTTTTGACACAGGTTGTTCCTTCTTCTTACCTTCACAAGAAATGTACAATTGATCCAAAGATCTGAAAGATTTAGCTCTTCAAGATAGTACCTGAGTTGTCTGTGAACATCCAAGATATGGAGTATCCTTTCTCCCTCATTTTTAGTTCAGGAAAGAAAATGGGGAGATGGATAGTTTGGCTTAAGTAAACTCAGTTACCACTTTAAGCATAAAATAAGGCTTGGTTCTTAAAGAAAACCTATCCCTCTGGAAAACGAGGTAGGGTTAACTCACCTTAAGAGCTTGCTACTCAGAAACCCTTCTTGCAGAGGACAGACCACTCAGTAAAACTGTTTTCCATGTTAAGAACCTCAAGTCAGCTGTATTAGCTGGTTCAAATGGAACAAGTGTTAACTTGTTTAACACAAACTAAAATCCTAAAAAGGGGTGACAGGTTTACTTGGAGCCTCTTCTACAAACGTCCTTTCAAGAACATTTTGCCATGAGACTGCCTTAAAAGAGGAGGATCCATGGACAAACATGTTGAAATGGCCAATAAATTAACCTTGACAGAGGAATAAAAAAGGCTATAGCATAACTCACAGAAGTACTGTGAAACCAGAGAACAACTTGCCCTGAATGGCTGATGCCTTTGTTGTTGCCATCACCTAGAAAACCTTTTTCATTTGCTAATATATGATTTTGTAGTAGCAGGCTTTCTTGTTTCCATTAGTACCTGCTGCATGTTCTCAGAAAACAACTGCCTAAAAGGAATTAAGACCCTATCATCCAAGCAGTCAATTGAAGACAGTTGATGTCAGGGTGGATCAAACACTTCTATTCTTATACAAATAATGAACTAGTAACCATAAATAAAAACAATAAATGCCGAACTCTGCTAGGAAAATCCAAGGCACGTCAACCATTTAAACCATTTAAAACCTTTTTATTAACCATTTAAGCGCTTTCATCTCTGAAGTGAGACTTCATCAGAAACAGAAAAACTCCATTAATGAACATTTAAATACTGATTTAAGTTATGACATCACACAATCAATCATAAATTTAAAGCTATATATACCCAAGCAAAAATACTCATTTAAAACTATAAAGAAAAATCATGTTAATAGATGAATATATAAACGAAATATACATTGTTTTATATTATACTTCGCAATTATTTTCCACTTTTTTACACCTTCTAAATGAAAAGGCCAATTGGGTCATAATCTAATATGAATGAATAAAATGTTAACTGAAAATAATATGTTACTATGAACAATAATCAAAAAAATCTTATATATATATATATATATATATATATATATATATATATATATATATATATATAAATATAAATATGTAAAATTGTATAACAAACTTCTATCATACTTAATAATATTATTTCACCAATACCTATCCAATAAATATTACATAAATATTTCATAAATATTAATATAAATATTAATATACACACATATAAATACTCATTTAAAATTTATTTAAAAATGATGTTAAATTCATATATTATTGGCCCTTTCCATTAACATAGGTGCCAATGAAACATGATCATTTAAACCTGGTGTAAACATTCTTATGTGAGTAGATTCATTCTGTGAAGAAGCTTGTGGTAATTGCTCCAGGCCATTTCCAAAAGAAGGGAGAATCATGGTTGTCTGGGCTGGAATGGAGTCACCAGAATGATCTTGGTGGATTCCTTATGAATCTTCACAAGTACTCTGGATATTAGTGGAAAGAATGGAAAGTCATGCAGGAACATTGTTAAAAAAAAAAAGAAAAGAAACGGCATCTGGTTCAGCCTTCTTGCAAGCAGTCCTGGAACAGAATTTTGCCAGTTGATAGTTCAGAGAGGAGGCAAAGAGGTCTACTTGAGGAACTCCTCACAGATGGATCAAATCTTAGAAGACCTCCCAATCTAGTTTCCATTCATGAAGGTCTACTCTTTCCTTGTTCAGCTTGTCTGCTATGCAATTTTGTCCTGATGGAATGTAGGACACCTGTAGATTGAGATTGTGCTTTGAAGCTATATTCCAAGCTAATATGGCTAGTTTGCAAAGGGGGTATGACCTGGTTCCCCCCTGCTTGTTGATGTACCACATGACTGAGTAACCACTCAAATAGGTCCTGGGGACTAAAGATAGCTCAGAGAGTTGAGTGTCTTGATCAGACAAGGCATTTCCTTGATATTTATGTTCTTGCAGCTGTCCTTCGTGTCACACACCACCTGCACTTTTATCCCTCCTGAAACTGCTCCTTAGGCAAAGTCTGAAGCATCTATGGTAAATTACTGCTTAAAGCAGGGATGAATAGGGGGATACCTGCATTTAAGGACATCTGTTGTCTTCGCCAATACATTTCTTTTTTGACAAACACCAGTACTAGGACCTAAAAAGATAAAGTGTGTTGATGCTGGGACCAAAGAGATTTTATTTACCACTGCATTTTTCTCATGTGGAGTCTTCCCAGGGGTATCATGTGAATCATAGATGCCATGAGACTCAAAATCGTGAGGTATTCCCTCACAATGATTGAAATCTGAGGGGAAAACCTTAGAATCGGATCTGGAAAAAGATCTATTTTTTGCCTGTAGAAGAAAAGCTCTTTGAAATTAGGTGTCTTGTTGACATCCCTGGAGGGAGTCAACAAAAGACTGTTGAAATTTCTCTTGGATTCCTAGCTTGTGCTAGAACTCTCACATCTGAGATACTCCTGAGATTTTGAAAAAGACTCTGCAAAAGATAAACAAGTCATCCGAACATGGAAAAATGTGGATAACCTGTAACATGCAATGACCTATGACTGGAGCCAGACACTTTATAAACACTCTTGATGCACTGCATAGTCCAGATGGTAAGGCTGTGAACTAATAATGTGATCCAGGTACACCAAACCCAATGAAACACCTGAAGCCTGGATGAATAGGGATGTGATAACAAGCATATTTTAAGTCTAGTGCTACCTGAAAACATGAAAGAGGAGGAAGAGATAACAGGTTGTGAAGTGACATCACTCTGAATTTTAGCACTGTCACAAACAGGCTTAGGAAACAAAGATTCAGAACTGATCTCCAAGCATTTTATTTTTGGCACCAAGAACATCCTTAAATAAAATTACTTCTCCACTTGAGAAGGAGGAACTTGTTCTATCACTTCTTGGGACAGCATTTGAGGAATAACAGGATGAAACAAAAGAGTCAGATATGCAGGATGAGGAATGACCCCCTAGAAAGGAGGACTTTCCTCCCACTGCCATCTGTAACCCTGATGAAAGATTTTCAGAACCCATCTATTGCCAAAGAGAAAAATGGAGATTCAGACTTTCTGGAAGAGAATAAAGGCCAGGGTGGGAGAGGTCACAAAGTCTCCTGAACAGTTATTCACACTTGTTTGACTTTCCTTGGTTTTATGAGGTTTGAGGCTTCTTTTTGTAACCCCCTTGCCATTTCTTCTTAGATGTCTGTTTACCTGAGTTCTGCCGAGACTGTTTATTCTGTTATTTGCCAACACTGGATGAAGGGAAAGAAAATCCCTTGGACACTTTGAAAAAGATGGCTGAAAAATCTTAGAGTCCAAAACTGTTTGCTGTTTTCTTCACACTTTTTGATCAACTCTGCAGCAGAGGGGCCAAACATGCAATCTTTACCTAAGGGAGAATTTAAAATTTAATGTTATAAATTGTCTGGGATGTCCGGAGAATACAGACAAGCCAATTTCCTTAAAACAGTACTAGTGGCCATAGCCCTGGAAGAAGTGTCAACAGAATCATACACACACACTGCAAACAATGAGTAGTGATGTGTGAAATAGAAGAAACTAAGTTATTTAAAGTAGTTTTGTCTTCAGAAGAAGAAACTGTAGAAAAAAGCATTCCTCATACTTTCACAATGTCATAACAAACTTTAACATATGAGCCTGACAATTTAAAATTCTGAAAATCAAAGTTGTAGAGGTGTACATTTTTTCCCATACCTATCTATACATTTTCCCATCCTTATTAGAAAAAGTAGGATTGGTATTAACTAAGAGCTTAGAAGCAGTGGAGTCAACTACAGCTATGGCTGTTGAGTCAGGACTGAGAATAGTGTATAAACATTTAAAAGACTGAAGCATTTTTAGGAACAGCTGGCTGACTTTCAGGAAATTTACAAACAGTAAGACACATATCCTCTAAAGCAAACACTACAGGAGGAATGATTTTGCAAAGTCCGTCTATACCAACCCAGTGTATTTTCTGAGGGACAGAGAAACCTCAGTGTTCTCCCACTGAAATCACTGGAACATTCTAGCAATAGACACAGAGAAAGACCATAATTTCCCCTTTCCAGTCTGGCTTCATGAATGGCAGACAGACTAATGACCACATGCTTACCCTTGAAACATTACAGATTATTAATAACAATCCAAACCATAATTATTTTACACTTGCAATGGATGCATCCAAAGCCTTTGATCAGCTGGTTTTAGATCATCTATTCTTTATTATTATTATTTAGATTATTAATTATTATTTTGATCAGGACAGCACAGTGGTGCAGTGGTAGCATTGTCGCCTCACAGCAAGAGGTTCTCCGGTTCAATTCTTGGCTGGGCTGCCTTCTGTGCGGAGTCTGCATGCCTTCCCTGCATTCATGTGGGTTTCCTTCCATGTTACAAAGACATGCATCTTGAGCATTTCTCCCTAGGCCTCCGCTGAAAATTGGTTCATTCCAAGTTGGACTTTCCTGGTTAACAAATGTTAAATAAATAAATTATACTATGCATCACTACAACATACCTGAAAACTTTATTAAAGCCATTCAAGTACTATATACAAGTACCTACATACAAATCTCAATTAAAACCCTTTCTAAACCTATATGTATCATTAATGGGACTAGGCAAGGCTGTCCACTTTTAGCATATTTTTTCATCATGTATTTGGAGTTGATGCTCCAGATATTTTACCCATAAAACATGCTATTCAATCCCAAGATTTAGCAATGTTAGTATCCTTAGAATTGCATATGCGGATGACATGAATATTTATTTTTCTTCTATAAGGTCTGATCTTCCTAAGAAACTAAATTAAGTTAATGTGTACTCGAATCTCTCAAATTATAAAATTAATCTCAATATATCTACAGTTCTACATCTAAGAAATTCTTATCTCTCTCTCTAGAGAGCTCAACATTCAATGAAATTCAAATAAATTTATCTCTTAAATACCTAGGTATCCACTTCAGCCAGAACCCTAATTCTATTTTCTCAAATAATATCAGTAGATACTACTCAATTATTCAGAATGATCTTTTAAGGTGGAAAAACTGAATCTTTCTTTTCTCTCTAAAGGGACAATAGTTAAAATAAATATTTTACACAGAATACTTTTCCATTTCACTTCTTCTTTTTATAGTATTCCGAAAAAAAAAAATTCAAAATGATGGAGTCAGCACTAGTTTAATTATCTGGTCTCTCAAAACTATTAGAATGAAAATTAATAATGCATAAGAAATAGGGAAGGTTAGGCTTTCCCAATTTTTATTTTTATTATCTAATTATCAATGCAAGCAGAATTCTGAGAATAATTACATAATCTCCAGACACAAAATGCTGGAACCCTTTTTGAGTTAAAATAAGGCATATTCAAATATTATCTTACAGTACTAATCCACTAACTCTCATAAATTTGAATCACAGTGAACTTAAGAGAATTAAAGCTCATAAACTATTACTTGAAAAACATCATTCTACTTCAAAAATGTATTGGTATCTTGGAATCAAATCATGCTTTTGTAGCTTCACAACCTATTAATTGCAATTATAATTTTAAACCAAATAATGACATTTTAGATCTCATAAACTTCCCATTAATCAGAAATATGGTAGCCTGCGACTTCACTGAGAACATTTCTTTTTCACCAGAACATATACAAAAGACACATGATTTACCCAAAGGATTCCTCCCCATTTTAAATTAAATGTCTTATTTAGTAAATCAAAAGCTAAAGATTAGCTGTTCATACCAAGAAAGAGAGATTTAAAAATGTATGGCAAAGCCTGAAAAGTAATAAATATATTTTAAACTCTTATCTAGTATTAGATACTCTAATATCTTTATCTATCTATCTGCCTATATATATATATATATATATATATATATATATATATATATATATATATATATATACATATATACATACACACACACACACACACACACACACACACACACTGTGGGAGAATATTGGCTCACCTTGTAGTGAAAGAAAAATTCATAACTGTATAGAATTTAATCTGAAATATATTTCTCCCAAAAAAACTATTCTACATTGACTTTATGATAATCAAGATTGCCTGTCTAACCCCAAAGAAGCTAACCTCCATCTTTCCCAAGTACTCACCACAATGCAAGGGTTGTGACTACTGTCAAGCAGATTTAAGACACATTTTATGGGAATGTAAATATATTAAATATACATGGAAATACCTGGAGAAAAAGATTTACATACAGGGGTTTTACACGACAATTATCACTAAAATGTTTGCCTTGTTTCACATCCTACCATTCAATATATCCTGCAAAAATACTTATATACCGGTTCAAATATTTCTGCTGATTAATTTATACATTAAGTAAAACTGGCATGATAGTAAGTTAAATTTAAAAAGGTGGCCACAAAACATGTCAAATCTTTTAAAATCTCATTCTTATGAAAAATAAGCTTTTCTTTCTTGTTTGAATGTTGGCCAAAGTCATTGGATATTATTTCATGACAACTATGCTGAGTCTATATAGATCTATTAAGATATTGCAAACAAAGATATCTATTTACACTTTCTTTAATTTTCCTTAGATGATATGAACTACATGACATATATGTATATATTCATATTCATATCATGCCTTCTTTTTCTATTCTCTTTTCTCCTGTCGATATTTACTTCAACATTGATTAAGAAAATATCTTTTCCTAAACAGCAGCTTTAGGTTTTATCTCAGGATAATAACACATTGCACACTCTTTGTAAATACTTTTTTATGTGTGATGTTATAATTTATGCTTCATTTGCAGATAAAAATATCAGTTATCAAATGTTAATCTTTTTATATTATTGTTTGTGATTTTTTTAAACATTAAATGATAAAATAAAGAGTTTAAAAAATAGTCTCTGAGAAAGAGAAGCTCCCACAGGAAGAATTAGAAACTGAGCTCTCATCTGAGTCTGAATCAGGAATATGAGAACAAAACCCTGAATCTATTTGTGTATCTTACTGTTCAGATTCAGAATTTTTAATCTCTTCAGGAAAAGAGGCATCTCTCTTTCTTTTACCAGAAACTGTACTACAAGAAGGATCAACAGCCTGAATTAAAGCCTGCACCGATCCCAGTAAACTATTCCTATCCAAAGAAATTTGAAGAAGAGTAGATACATATTTGGTTTTCTGTTTCTTTTTGACAGGAAAATGGGGCCAACTGTGCCACAACAGCAGTTGCTACATCTCCAGGGATGGGCACAGCATTCTGAAACAACAGGGAAACCTTTCCTGTTCCCTCCATCCCAGGATCAACAAAAGTGGCTTTCCATTGCCCACTGAGAGAACTCCAACAGCTACAGAAGGCATGGCTAAACCCCTGGTCCACAGTGGCTGTAGGTGCTACACTACAGGGATGCAGGATAATAGATGAGTGTTTTGAGGTACAACAAATGGCCACAGCAGAGTCACTCATCTGCACTTGAGGAAAATCGTTAGTTTGCGGTGGTGGGAAAGGCTGTTTGCTTAACTTTTTCTGTCTGTGGCTGGAAGAAGGACTGACCATGGGACTGACAACCTGTTCCATGGTCATGCTAAAAATAATGCCTTTTTCCATGGGAAGACAAGCAGCAAATGCTGGTAAAACTGCCATTCCACAGATGTTACTTTTTGACAGAAAAACACAGTAAAACTTAGTTTCAAACTCTACAGCAGTCTCTCAGTGGAAAATTTCTTCACAGAAAATATCTCGTCATTTAGTTTACACAACTTTAAAAGTGACAGAAAAAAAGAGTGATTATTTAAACGTACATTACAGTTTTGAGGCAGTCCATTAAAACACAATAGTCCTAGCTTTAAAATTACTTTCCTGAAGTGGACTTTTTTTCTCCCAAAGGGACATATCTGCCCAGCAAAGGAAAGCACAAGCCAACCTTTGATCCTTAAATGCCTCAGTGGTGCATAACCTTCAGCAACAGTAAAGCTTTGTAAGACTTCACACCCAAACTTGTATTCTTGTCAGCTCATCTTGAGCTGTGTGACATTTTTGGTGTGTGGAAGGTGCCCTGAAGCTTTGGAAACTGTCTGACTGTTATGTTCTTGGCAGGATATAACCGATATAGCTATGGCTACAGCAGCTATCAATATGAAGAGCATCCATTTAATGAATTCAAATTAATATGCTATTGCGTATGTGGCATGCTACTCTGCCTGCATGATAGCTGTACTTCATGTAGCTGTTAATGAATCTGATCCAGTGTTTTACACACACACACACACACATATATATATATATATATATATATATTTTTTTTTTTTTTTTCTTGTGCTCTAAGTTAAGCTTATACTGAAAAACCTAGCATGCCCTTTGATATCAAAATATAAATACAAACTTCTTAAGAGAAAAGCAGAAAAATTATAGACAGTGCCATGTTTCAACTGCATTTTAGTAACATTGCCTATGCCAGAGTATTTGAGCTGATTACCTATATTTTTCATGCTGAGAAATCAAATGTAAGAATAAAATTGACTACAATAATGTTATATTTCTCATCCAGTGTAGTCTGTTATTTTGACAGAAGCAAATAAAACAAATTTCATATTTTTGCTTTCATTTACTGACAGTAGTTGCAGAATAAAATAATTCTAGTGTACAGTGCAGACTGCAAATACAATTATAGATGGCACTGTGCATAATTTAAAGTGCATGGTTCTGTTAAAAAATAATTACAGCTTTCAGATATGCAGCTGCAAATAGTCTGTTCTCAAAATCAATTTTGCATCTCTTATTTTAAATTTCACATTTTGATATGTATCATAAATTTAGCAGTTTAAAGCAAAAATATTCCAAATGCTCATAGCAATATGTTCTTATTGGCAGAGAAACTAATCTGAAAGCAATAAACTTTATTTTATTAGGCTATATTTATGGATTTGCTTAAACAGCAGTAGATTCATCATCATCTGATTCTAGCATGCATACCATTTCAATAGTAAAACAGTTTGATGTCATGCAAAGGAATGATTTATACTTTTGACACAGTATAATTAAAAAGAACAGTAGGTGTCTAATGAGGGATTTATTTTATTATAAGTGCCCAGTATGCAAGACTGCAGAAATGAAGGCTAAGTCTTGAGGATTTGCATGATGTTTTAAGAATTTAACCAAAGCATTTTTTGTGGCAAAATTATATAAATATTTATAAAATCATTTGTGTATTCACCACACTGCTGTCATATGAAGTTTCTAATTGAAAATATCTACGTGTGCCATAGGTTCATAAATGCAACCTGTACAATGTAGCAAATAAAAAGTCAGTCTGAGCACTATTCTTGTAATCTGTATGTTTGCTGCAAAGTAACTTATACTAGATATGATAGTGACTTAAAATTCCTGGTCATAATACATTAAACTCCAAATAGTTATTGTTGTTAAAAAAAGATGTACATCATGGTGAATTTCATTTTTAGTTTTCCATTTATATGAGAGGTATTCATTTAAAATAATCCCAGTGTATTTTACTTACTTCTGATTTGGCTATTTAGTAAGAACACTTAAGTGCCCTTACTTTAAAATGGATGTTGTGTCCTACCTCTGTACATAAATGAACACATATAAGAAGAAGATGGTTGACATTTCTTCTTGGGAGGTTCCTGAAAGAGTAATATTTTTTTTCTGCTATATATTACTGTCACTAAAGGCTTTATCATAATAAATGAATGCTGGTTGTCATCTTTGGATAGCTAATAGCAATTCCTTGGGAAATAAAACAAGATTGGAAACAGATTGATTCATCAATTAAATGCAATGCATGGCACTTGTAGTGGATGCCAGACCTGCCAAGTTAGAATGTTATGCAGACATCCAGTGTCACGGCTAATATTACCCATTCCTTGCCGAATTAATATTTATGTTACACAGAGTGTTTAATGAAGTTTACATACTTCTCTAAGGTACAGTATTTTCAGCAGTTTTAACAGGAGTATTTGTACACAGTGACATTGTCTGTCAGCTGTCTATTTCCTTGGACTGCATTGCCACAGAGATGCCAGCAAATTGTGCCAAAAACTGAGGCCAATTTTACAAAAAGGCACAAGTGAGTATAGCTCTCTTAGTTTTATTATCCTTTCCCAACTCATCATTACGTTGAAAAGAAGGAGAACAATTCCCTAGAAACTTACTGATTTACACTATAGAAAAAAAACAAAAATGTAAGCAATTTCATGACTGAGCTTATTTCACACTGTCATCATATTGTTGGTAATATGTCTACTTGACAGGCATATAAGTGCGCTGTCGCAGTGGTCCCATGCACGGTAATTCAATGGTAATATTTGCTGGGCCACAACTAGACTGTCTCAGGTTCAGGTGTGAACACCAGGTTGCTGCTTATGAGATTGGTTGAGTCTTCATTATAGGTTCATAGGTAGTTATGAGGATATTGGCTGAACAGCCATTTTAAGCCTAGACAAGCACACCCCAAATTTACTAAAATGTTGCTGATGTGCCAGTACCTCAAAGTATGTTATGGTAATGATACAGGCTTGTAGACATCAAGTATTCACATACTTACCCTGTTCATTAGGGGTACAGGTGCCAAACCACGGATTAATTTATGATAGTCTATCCATTTGTCCAAGTTACTTTTGAATATGGTTAGGGATGAGCTTTGCTTCACATGGATGGGAAGTCTATTTCAGATAAGAAGTAATCTTTGAGACACACATATATCCCTCTCTATATAAATTGATCTACTTAGATATGTGTGTGTGTGTGTGTGTGTGTGTGTGTGTGTGTGTGTGTGTGTGTGTGTAAATAAATGTATACATATATATATATATATATATATATATATATATATATATATATATATATATATATATATATTGGACAACTGGTAGTTTACTCAAAAGCTTTCCTGTCTGATAAATGTAATCAACAGGACAGCAGTCAACTTTTGTGTGAGATCACTTTAATACCAGGGTTGGGGACTATGCCCTTTATTTGGTATTGTGCAGTCTTGAAGTTGGTATATTTTATTAATAGGGAGTGTGAGAGCATAGCCCCCACATGGGAGAACATTGTTTTTAATTTGCATGTCCACAGGTTAGTTCTTGGAGCATGCATATTGCTCTGTTGATGTTTTCAATCTTTTTCATTGATGTTTGTTCCCTTCTATCAACAGAAATTTTGATTAACTTTAGTATGTCCATATTTATCTGCCCATCTATCTAACTAGCTATCCATCTATTGTCTATCTATATAGCATGCATGGCTTTTAAGTACAGTGACTGAACTTTTAGGTGAAAACACACTTGTGCTGTGGAATGGATTTTGTCTCAGTTATGGATACAATAACAGCAGGCAAGATAATTCATGTTATTCAGATGTGTTGGTAGAGACAGCAATTATAAGTTTGAGAAGTGAGTTATGTTGATTTGTTCCTCACAGGAATTATCATTATGTGCCTGTGTATGTGTGTGTGTGTGTGTGTGCGTGTGCGTGTGTGTGTGTCTATAAAAATATATAGATATAGATATATTCCCACTCCCACGCACTGTACTCAACCTAAACACCACCATCTAAGATACGCTCCCTTTACTTACCCTTTATACACTCTAATCTTACACAAGTAACTTGATATCTCTATCACTAAGAAATTTCACTGTATATTCTTCCACAACTGTCATTTATACTATTCTGCTACGGACTGCCACTCCACCCTCAACATACTTTCCCTCCTACAAAACTTCCATTTCCCAGATAACTACCACCACCTCTATTTTCTTTAATACAGGTTTATACAAGCTGTCTACCTTAGTCTACTTAATGTTTATATAAGTATTTGTCCTCCTAAGTTCTACCTCCTGCTAAATCCCTTGATGCCTTTGTTACCATTCTATGTACTTCCAACTGATAAGCTCATTACATAATACAGCCACTGTCTATCTGTGTAATTGCACATTGCATAATAAGTCCACTGTCTATTTGTGTTATTTCTCTGTAATCAACTACATTATGGAAGAAAACATATAATTCTTTACATTCATAGGCTAGTGTATGTTATATAATGTGTTTTCATGTAAAGTCAATGCATTTTACAAAATCTCATTTTTTTGTCTTTAAATGGCCTTGCCTAATATGTGGAACTTTTCTCCTCAGGCCTCCACTGAAAATTGGATAAACCTCAGCCAGAACTTCCTGTTAAACAAAGAAAAATAAAATAAAAATAGTAAATATTTGCTGAATGTTTGAAAGCTGCTGTCACAAAGTAGTGCTGGACAGTTTCGGTTTGTTATGCTCTGCCAAAGCTACCTTTTAGTGGGAAATGTGTTGTTTTGTACTGATATTACACAGATATGTAAAATCGGTTCCTGATTTTTTAGGTTTTGTTCTCTGGTATATTTTGATTGTATTTCTGCTTCTTGTGCAACAAGGTTGACAGGTATGACAATACTGGAGGATGAAAACACTGAGGCATTCACATTTGGGACCAGTGCAGGATCATGTCATAGCTGGAATTGAGAAAATATCCTCTTCCCACTGTTGTGTAACCTCAAAGTTGTTTATTTATAAAGTAGCAGGGGTGTGTAGGGTTCCCCATGCAGGGGTGAGAGAGGGTTCCCCACTGTAAAACATGCAGGCTTTGTTTCTGTTAGACTATTTTTTTAATTGGTTTGAAAGAGAAGGTTATGCTGGTAGTCAATTACGTTTCTTCATTGTTGCGCTCTCAGTTTAATGTGTAGTCACTCAACCTAAACACCACCATCTAAGATACGCTCCCTTTACCTACCCTTTATACACTCTAATCTTACACAAGTAACTTGATATCTCTATCACTAAAAAATTTCACTGTATATTCTTCCACAACTGTCATTTACACTATTCTGCTAAATATGATGGTCATTGTATTTGATAGTCATTCATGGTATAAAACGGAAGAGTGCACATGGAGAAGAGGTAGTAGGTCAGCAAAATGCAGCACTCAGCTTTTTGGTCTGCTCCAAGTCTGATCACCTTGACAAAATACCATCAATCTTTTAGCGACAATTCTCTGAGCGTTGATCAATGGGCCAGTGACAAGCTACACAGCTCCCTCAGGAGACAGACCTAATGAAGGATCATTCTTATACCTTTCTAAAAGTACTATGAACTCAAGGAATAATGGTTTGTCAGATGATATGTGCAATATTTCCTGCAAAACCATCTCAAGAAGGACAAGAGAATTTGGCTTCTAATCCTTTATCCTCAACAAGACTACACATTGATCAGTCTTACGGGTTTTCATTATATAAATGAAATTAAATATTTAGAAACTATAAAACTTATTATTTGACTTTCCAGAACTTCAATAACTGAAGAAGCAATGATTCTTACATTTCAATGTGCTGACTTTGAGAAGAATAGGTTTTTCCAAAGAACTGTGTTTATATACTTTCTCATTGATAGAGTGCTTCCACGATAAACCGCACGTCTGTGGAAGTACTACTACTTCTTGGGCAGATATTTTCTTTTAATATGTTGATTAGGAGTTTTCTTCTAATATGTTAATTAGGTAAGTAATTAAATAAATAAATATGTACATTCATGAAAGAAAGATGCTATATTTGACTGTAAATGTTGTACATCATAATGAATTTCAGTGCATTTGCATTCTGTTAAGGCTGGCATTGCTTACAGCTGTCTTTCTGTTCTCTCTCGCTCTCCCTTTCCTACAAAGAAAACTACAAACACTTATGGTCTTAAGGGCAGATTCCTGATTTCAGCCTGATGAGCATGGTAGGTGATCAAAATATGCAGTGCCTTTGTCCTAAGCAGTTGTCTTCTACATCAACTTCTGCAAAACTCACAACTCTGCTGGCTTGGTGAGATCATTTGACAAGGAAGGTAGTACTGCCTCTTCTTTTCTAATTTCCAATTATATCTGGGCAGAAAATGTACTTATGATTATACTTGACTTAGAATAGTAATCATTTTAAGCATAACATCAATGTGTACCCAGTTTGTAAGGAGACCAATCGAATGAACAAAGATTACGACCTTTGTATACTAGCCATACACTTTTTGTAGATACAAATAAAGAAAAATGCAATAAAAGTACAGATCATTTTTCAACATATAAGTAAAGAGTACATTAATATATCATCATCAATGAGTTCAGTCCTGAACAGCTCTTCTATTAACAGATTGTCTAACAAATTACTGTGGCATGTCCTGCCTGACCAACTCCTCAACTGCAGCAACAGCAAGAGTAATGCCTGGTTGGTCTGATGACTCTACAACTCCTGGAGATTTGGGTAACTTCCTTTCTCTTCTTGCTGAACCTCCAAATAAAGACTTTAATCCCTGACCTGCTATTGCCTGGAAATCTTTTTATACAAACAATGACTGCTTACAACTAACTAATACAAACAATTCCCTGAATAAGTGCGTTGAGAATTTCACATGCACAAGCTACTATGTCATGCATTTAATGGCAAATGTCCCCGTCTTTCTACACAGCATGTTATAATGTCTCTATATTTATCTCTCTCTCTCTATAGACAGAATTCTTCAGAGCTGCTTTTCATTTGGCTACTTCACTTGACAATTACAGATAATCCGCTGCATTTAAAGCCATCTGCTGCTAGAAAAATGAAAATAAGTAACAGTTTGCACTTCTGCTGATTATTTGTGCTGTATTTCATATGAATCATGTATTAATTGTTAAATTTCTCGTACTTTACTAGACTTTCAAAGCTGAACTGTTTCCACTGCTGCTACAGTACTTAATTACATTGTGTCTGCTAATTTTACTGGACAGCAGTATATATTTATTTTATTTATTTATTTTATTTTATTTTACATTTGTTAACCGGGAAAGTCCGACTGGACACGTCCTTTTTCAGCAGAGGCCCTGGGAGAAAGTCACCAGTTACAGCACATGTTACTAATTCATTATAAGACAAGGATTAGATTTATTTGCATATCAATAAAGCAAAAGAAAGTTAAGCTTTGATTATACAGTGAGCAGTATGTCATTAGAAATATGCAGAGTGATACAAAATTATAGGGTGTACATAATTATCATACTTTTGGAAGTGGGAGAGAGAATATGGAAGAAAAATGAACATAGAGAAGTGAGACTAACAATAAAAAGAGCAGTCAAATGAATGACAAAGAGGGAGGAGATTTGACATGGGGGGGGGGTCAGCCTGAAAAGATGGAGTAGGATTAGCCAGGGGTGTCACAGTGGCAAAGCCAGTTAGCTTGTAGGTATGTTTTTAGAGATTTCTTGAACTGAGATAAGGATGTTTTGGCGGTTATGTTAGTGGGCAGTGAGTTCCATTTTTTATCAATATAGTTAGAATAGAGGGAGGCTTCTGCAGAGTTACTGGACTTAGTGGCCTGAAGAAGTGGTTTGTTGTTGGAGCGTAGAACCCTAGTGCAGCTGTGTAAGTGTGTATTAGGTTTTGTAATGCAGGTTTTTTTAGGGTAGTAGAGTATCTTATAGGTTAGTATGAGCTGATTATACAGAAGGAGATGGGGGAGTTCAAGCCAGTAGAGTTGTTTAAGGGCAATGCAGTGGTGAATTTTATAGGGGCTGTTGGTTGTGAAGCATGCAACTTTGTTAAAGCAGGTGTCAAGTTTGGATAATTCTGATTTTCTGAGATTGGTGAGGATGAGAGAAGCATTTAGAAGAGTGGAGATGAGATGAGTTTGTGCTAATTTAGCTCTAGTACTATTTGTGAGAAATGCTATGTTTCTATATAGTCTCCTCAGTTTTTTGTATACTTTCTTTATGGTGAGTGAGATGTGAGTATCAAACTTCATCTTGAAGTCAATTTCTACACCTTATGAGTTTGGTGTGTATGACTGTTGAGATGGATGTATTGTTTTTAGAAAGGATAGTACATGAGGATGGAGGGCAAGAAGAGTGATTAGTGGGATGGAAGATGAGAAGATTAGTTTTATTGGGATTAAGTATTAACTGAGAGCTGGTAAGCCATTTTTCACAGAGAGGAAGGAGGCTTGTGTTTTGGCTTGCAGTTATTGTAGGGAAGGTGATGAGCAGAAAAGTGTAGAGTCATCTGCATATTGGATGACTGAGGCTTCTAGAGTAGAAGTATGAAGGTTATTAGTGAAGATAGAGAAGAGTAAAGGTCCAAGGATGGAGCCTTGGGGAACTCCAAGAGTGACTGGTAATAGAGGTGAGAGATCCTGCCTCCATTGTACTGCTTGCTGCTTACCTGACAAGTAGCATCAGAACCAGGACATGATAGTATTAGTAAGATTTACTTTGGAAAGGGAGTTCATCAGCTTGTTGTGGTTGACCATATCCAAAGCTTTGCAGAGGTCAAGAAAGACAGTGGAGACATAGATTGTGTGGTTTCCCCTTACCTAAGATCTAAAACCTGGACTTCTACATTTAGAGGGGTTTCTGACTCCATTCGTGTGGCAGACGTTTGCTGTAGCAAACCTATCTGAATTGGGGTCTGCTGGCTGAAAGCTCATTGTGTGTTATCCTGATTGGTCTGTAGGCCTCGCTGTTGTAAAACTTGTTTTTCTAATTCTATATAAGCCCAGTGTTTGCATGAGTTTGTGCTCAAATCTTCATAGCTGCTCTTGATTTTGTTACTTCTCCTGAGAGTTACAAAGAATCTGCTGCATCTAAAGCTATCCACTGCGAAAAGAATAAAGAAGTATCATTTTGCACTTCTGCTGATTATCTTTACTGTATTTCTTAAGAATTCTGTATTAATTGTTACATTTCTTACACTTTGTAGAGTTTCAAAGCGGAACTGTTTCCACTCTTGCTGTAGTACTTATGTACACTGTGTCTGCTAGGTTTACAGGACAATTGTATCTAGATTGTGTGGTTTCCCTGCACTTCAGCTCTAAAATTAATATTTTTACATTAATAGGGTTTTCTGAATGCACTCCTGTGGCAGAAGTGTGCCTTAGCAAACTTATCTCAGTTGGGTTGGTTGAAAGCTTATTGTGTGTTTCCTTGATTGGTCATAAGCCTTGTTGTTGTAAACTTTGCTTTCCTGATTCTTTTCAAGCCCAGTGCTTGCATGGGCCTGTGCTCAGTTTCTCCTTCTGATTCTATGTAAGCCCAGCTTTTGCAGAAGGCTGCTCTTTGCTCAGCAGTGGTTAGCAGTGCCCTGTATAGACACAAATGCTTCAAGTTGCCAGCACATGCACATCATTTCCCTCGATAAATAAGGTTTTGACACTTAAACCCACATATGCAGAGGTAATCACAAGTATCTTACCAAAACCTCAGAGGCCTCCAATACACTGCCCCGTGAAACCACATGCAAACAAAACCAAGTCAGCACCAACCACTACACATAAAATATACATCACAGTCTCTCCACAAGAAAGCCCTTAAGGCAAAATATCATACATCCAAACATTGTGGTCATAAGCCATTGTGAGACACACAGATGCCCCCTCACCAGGTTGGATAAAGAGAGGGTTATAGTCAGTTGCCTGCCAGGGGTCAGGATTTACCACATCATGTAGGTCACTCAACCACAAGTACCAGTATGACTTAGCCATAGTCTGTGTGGGTGTGGATGACCTGAGACATACCTCCCTGGACTATATGAAGAGAGACATGATAGACCTCTCTGAATACATTTGCTGGCTGGTATGAGTTTTGAACTGAGCAGTAGTCTACCCTCACCAACAATGATACCACAATACAAACAAAAAAATGATTAACTTCAATAATTGGCTTAACTACTGGTATCATTCCAAGGGAATTCAGTATTTGTCAGCCTGGGATGACATGATATACAGACCGTGCTGTTTTGCTAGAGATGGCCTGCACCTGCCATTGCTAAGCTTTTAAATGCTGAACAAGGCATAAGCCACCCCCATATTGCCTTTTTAAACAGTACCAAACCAACAGACTGACCAATGTAACAAATTTTTCTAATTCCAAGCTAAAGGCACTACTGGTCAATGCTAGGTGCCTTAACATGAAATTGCACTCATGGGAAGCTCTCCACACCCTGGAGAATGCTGATGTCTGAGCAGTTACAGAGATGTGATTCAAGGCTGTGGAAAGCACCCCAGCAGTGCAAGGCTACAATGCTTATTACACATTCAGACAATCCTCTGAAAAGGAAAGAACAAATGGAGGAAGTGTTTCCATTTACATAAAAAACAATCACACCTCTTGACTGGTCATGCAGGATGACTCACTTGAACTACTCTATGTCCAGCTGACCACAGGCAAAATCCCCCAATATATCATTGCTAGCTACAGGTCCCCAACCATGAACCAGGAAAACCACTACACATACCTGGAGTTACTAGAATCACTTTCCATTCAGTGCAACACACCACTCATCGGCAATTTTAACTACCCCTAAATAAACTGAGAAATATATATGACCACTAACATGTACGCTTAGAGATTCCTGAAAAATTTCAATGCAATTGATCTAGAACAGCTGGTCGGCACTCCCACTAGGAGCTCAAGTATCCTTGACATAGTACTCACAAACATGGACGAGCTTTGCACCCCCCCCCCCCGTATTGTGCTCAGTGGTAAGGTCGGATCATAAATTGATCTTGTGTAAAATAAATGTAAGGATAGAACCCCATCAGACCCTAAAACCCTAAAGAATTTTTCCAAGTCAAATTTTGTCTATTAACTAATAGCATAGGTAATTTCAAAGTTCCCCACAGCTCTGAAAATATGAAGGCCTATGCAGAAGTATATATGAATGTCCTGTGCAACCACTTAAACAACTGTATAGAAAAACAGCAGTACCTGACCAAACTAATCCCAGGGCTAACCTGAAAAAAAACACCCTGGTGGACCCCTGGCATAAACAGACTATACAACAGAAGGAAGAAATTCCTGTCTAGAAGTAAGTGAGAGGTTGCACAACTGAGAAAAAAAATCCCTCATTAGTTTCAACAGGTAAATCAGGAAGCTAGTCACATCTTTAGAAGTCATATATGAGGCTAAAATAGCTTTCCAAATAAAGGATAACCACAAAGCATGTTTTTAATTATGTACAAAATCTTTAGGGAAACACTCAGCACTGTGTTGAGTTGGCTCTAGATGGCACTACCTGTGCTTAGCAAAAAGAAATAGCAAACCTACTGGTCAATAAATTCAGCTCAAATTTCATCCCTTCATCACCTACAGTCACTTCCTATGAAATACCCTCTATCATTCCTTTGCCTATCACAAAAGAACAGGTTATCAATGTGCTCTCTAAAGCTAGAAACATAGCATAAATGGGTCCTGATGGAGTCCCAGGGTACTTATTAAATAGCTTGATACATGATGTAGCAGACCAACTCAGCTCTCTATTTAACCAGAGTTTCTAGACAGGCTTTGTTCCAGTACAAGGGGGGAACTATAAACGGACCCAGGAAACTACTGACTCATAAGTCTGACTAGCCCCATAGGTAAGGCTATGGAAAGGAAAATCATGGACCTGATTAATAATGACAAAGGAAATCTCCAGGCTCTAGACAAAACCCAGTTTGGCTTTGTCAAGGGCAGGTCCTTGTTGCTCAATCTGGAGAACTTCTTCATAAAAGTCACCAAACCCATGGATGAGGGTTAGAGACTGCATACCACCTACCTTGACCTGACCAAGGCATTTTACACAATACCCCACTTGGGTATTATAGATAAACTCACAAAATTGTGCATAAACCTCTACATCACCAGAGTGGACAGCCAATTAGCTCATGGATAGGACACATGTTGTTAGAGTGGGGGATCCACATCCAGCAAGAGATCAGTCACCAGTGGAGTATCACAAGGTTCAGTGCTGGGCCCCCTCCTGCTTGGGATATACTTCTCAGATGTCAAGGCAAATGTAGATTGCCTTTTGCTGGCCAAGTCTGGTGATGGCTGCAGGTTGAGAGTAATCACTGACACCCTAAATCATGTTGATATCCTACAGAAAGGTCTGGTGCAGACTAATGACTGGCATCAGAACCATGGCCTCAAACTATATGCAATGAAGTGCATAATAATACCCTTTGGGAAATCAAATACCCTTACAAATTACTACATTGATAGCATCCACCCTAAGAGTGGACCCAGTGGTGAAAGATCTGGGTACTCAGATAGATAGTAATCTGAACTTTGACCACCAATGGTCTTCTGTGTGAGGAAATCTTTCTTTCTAGCTCAGCTTTTTAGTAAGGGTATGGCATCAAGATGTAAGGATGACATAGTACCACTGTACTTGTCCCTAATCTGACCAGTAATTGTGTACAAAGCACCTTTTGGCATGTACCTCATCAGGAACCTGCACCAGTTGGAGCATCCTCAGAGGTTTCTCACAAAAAAAATATATAGTGTATAACCAATATGTCATATGCGGACTGATTGAAAGCCCTACCACTGAATTCAGTACCCTACAGATTACTGAGGAGTGATCTGTGTCTGACTTAAAAGGCAGCCTCTGACCCAGTCTTGACAGAAATGTCGCATATTCACAAAACTAACTTCACAAGGTTTACCCATTCCAAAAATCTAAACCTGATATCTGACATGAATTGATCATGATGGAGAGACAGATGTGTCCCAGAGATTGCCTCTCCTCTAGAATAGGCTTTCAATTCACATGAAACAGAGCCCTTCCCTGACCATCATCAAGTGCAATCTGCACTAATGGACAGGAAATTGCAAATTCACTCCTGGGGTGGTGCCCATGTTCCTTATGGACAGAGGCAGTCTGTAAAAATTGTCAAAACCTCACTTTCTGACGCTTGTTATCTTTCCCCTAGGGATAGAAAATTGCGCAACATCTGGGTAAAACTGGCTAGACTTGTAAGGGCTTACCCTAGTAATCTCATATCAACCTTTGAATCTATGAGAGAGAAAGAAAGAGCAAGATGTTGACTGGAAAATGGATAAGGAGTCATTAATTGTATTGCAGTATTGAGGATGGCAATATTCTTACATTACTTATCTAGATAACAAGGTTGTATCAAAACAGGATGTGTGAAAGCAGCAAATCACAGAGTTTCCTCACCTGATGAACCATTTGTAAGAAGACCCTGGAAGTGTTACTGGGGTAGTCCATTCAAGGTTAACCTGTAAGGGGAGCCTTGTTGAAGCTGAGCCTTAGAAAGGCTGGCAGCCTTGAATTTTTGTTTTTAAGACAAGCAATGTCATGGAAAGACTATGTGGAATGAAAGTCTTGGATAACAGCAACCCTGTACATTTTGTTTTGGCTCTGTAAACCTAAACAGGCATAATTTAGGCTTTATTCTGGCTTGTGGAAATAAACCCACATGTTTTAAAAAGTTTTGTCTTCAGAGATTGCTTGGTTGGATTTATTATCTCTTTCTCTGTTTCTCTCTTTACATATAGCTAATAAAAAAGAATGAATGACCCAAGTATTGAAGTGCACACGCTCGACCACAAAGGTCAATTTTTCAGTACAAGGACAAAATGATTGACTTCAATGAGTGGCTAAGCTTCTGGTGTCATTCTAAAGGGATCCAGTATCTTTCTGCCTGGGATGACATGATTGACAGATCATGATGCTTTGCCAGAGATGCCCTGCACCTGTCGCCCTTGGGATTCCAGATAATGGCTAAGGCTCTTGCCACCCCTATAGTGCCTTTTTTAGGCAAGGTTCAAATGACAAATTCAGCAAAACCTGAGGGTAATGCTACTCAATGCTAGAAGTTTAAACCTCAAAATGCGCTCACTCGAGGCACTCCTTAAAATGGAGAACATCGACATCTGAGCAGTGACAGAGAACTTGTTCAAGGCTCCAAAGAGCACCCCTGCATTACCAGGCTATAGTTCATACCACACCATTCAGCCACCTAACCTGGACCAAAACACTAAAGGCAGAGGCGTGTCCATATTCATTAAGGATATCCACACCTCCAGGCTAGTTGTTCAGCATAATGCATCTGAGATTATCCAAGTGCAATTAACTCTGGGCAAGACAGCAATCCAAATTGTAGCTTGCTACAGATCCCCCACCATGCCCCAGGATTCTCACTCCTCATTTCTTGATACACTGGAAAATATTAGGGTACAACCCAACACCCTAATAATGGGTGATTTCAACTACCCCAACATTAACTGGGAAAACTACTCATGTACCAACTCTTTTGCTCAACGTTTTCTGGAATTCATAAATTCCAGTGCCTTGGATCAACTTATCCACACCGCCACCAGGGGCAGCAATATCCTAGACCTGGTCATTACCAACAGGGGCGACCGGTGTTCCACACTAGAGGTCAATTCCTCATTGGTCAGATCTGACCACAAGCTAATCACCCTAGACATCCACATCCCGCCCCCACCCCACAGTAGGGAAAACACCATCAAATATTTCTGCAAAACAACTTCAAGCTTCTTAAGACAGAAGTGGCAAACTTCAAGACACCCATGCAGACAGACAATAGAGGTATGACTGCTGAATCCTACACAAATGCACTTTATAAGCACTTCCACGAGTGCATGGATCATGCTATCCCTAACAGAACCAAGATGCTATCCTCCAAAAAAAGGAAGCCAACCTGGTGGTCACCTGCCATAAACAAACTCTACAGCAGAAGAAAGAAACTGTTGCAAAAAAGAGTAAAATCCCATGATTGGAGGAACTCCCTGGTCAGCCTCAGTAAGAAGTTGATATCCCTCATAAAATCCTCCAAAGCTAGTCATGAAAACAAAATCACCACTGATTCTAAAGACAACAGCAAATCATTCTATAGCTATGTCAAGAATCTCAATGGCAACACTCAGATCTGCTCTGAGTTACAGCACAATGGCACTAAATATACAGAACCAACTGATATTGCCAACATCCTGGCAGATAGGTTCAGTGCTAACTTTACCACCCACCCCACCCCCTAAAGGGCCCATCTCTATACTGGAAGAATGCAAAGTTCCTGTAATCACAGCTGCACAGGTAAAAACTACACACTCCAAAGCCAAGAATTCAGCATCCATGGGATCTGACAACATCTCAGGCTGCGTTCTACATGAACTACAGAACAAACTGGTACCCCACCTAAGTACCATGTTCAATCATAGCCTCACCTCAGGCTTTGTGCCCACTGAATGGCACACAGCAATGGTTATCCCACTCCACAAAGGGGGAGCCACCATGGACCCCAGGAACTACCACCTCATTAACCTGACGAGCCTGGTCTGCAAGGCCATGGAATGTATCATCATGGACCTTATAAACAAAGACATTGGTATCTCCAAACTCTGGGCCCCAACCAGTTTGGGTTTGTAAAAGCAGATCATGTCTCCTAAACCTGATAGACTTCTCTGAAGCAGTCACCAAAGCCATAGACGAGGGTAATGTGGTTCACACAGCCTATCTAGATCTTGCCAAGGCTTTCAACACCATCCCCCACTCTGGAATTATAGATAAACTCACTAAACTAGGTATAAATCCCTATGTCACAAGATGGGTTGCCAACTGGCTCACTGACAGAACCCACACTGTGAAAGTAGCAGACTCCATTCCAACTTCAGACCAGTGACAAGTGGAGTACCACAGGGTTCAGTCCTGGGTTCTCTTCTGTTTGGTATCTACTTCTCTGAAGTACAGGCTAAAACCGAAGGTCTTTGGCTAATGAAGTTCACAGATGACTGCAAACTAGGAGCAATAATCGAAACTCCTAATGATGTGGACATCCTACAAAAGGGCCTCACTGAGACAAATGCCTGGCGTCAAAGCCATGACCTCAAGATTAATGCCAAAACGTGCATTGTCATCCCCTTTGGTAAAAACTCTGTATCCATGAACTACCACATAGGCGGTAGTCTACTTAACACCGAAAGTGTGATATGAGACCCTGGGTCTCAGGTGGACAGTAGTCTCTCCTTTTATAATCACATCTCCACAGTAGTCAGGAAATCCTTCTATGTGGCACACCTCATCACAAATGGTTTTTCATCCAAGAAAAAAGAGGTCATTGTTCCCCTCTACTCATCACTCATTAGACCCATTATAGAGTACAATGCCCCTTTTGGTATGTACCTCCCAAGACATCTACAACAACTGGAAAGGTCACAGAAATACCTCACAAAGAGGATTATCAGCCTCAAACAGATGCCCTAGGCAGACAGTCTCAAAAAATCCAGCTATACTCCATTGCATATCGCCTACTCAGAGGTGATCTCTGCCTAACATACAAAGCTATGTCAAACCCAGAGCTGTTGGACATGCTCCACTTAAAGAAATCCCAGTCCCTCCGAGCTACATGTTCTAGGGACTTAAACCTTGTCACCACAATGAACAGAACATGCTGGAGGGATAGATTCCTGTCCCAGAGACTTCCCATACTGTGGAACAAACTACCTATCTATATCAAACTAAGCTCCTCATTAGCACGTTTCAAGAAAAATCTTGATGATTGGATGAGAAATAGGAAACAGCACCAGTTATCCCACTCCACAAAGGGGGAGCCACAACTGATCACAGAAACTATCACCCTATTAGCCTGACAAGCCTGGTCTGCAAGGCCATGGAATATATCATCATGGAACTCATAAACAAAGACATTGGTAACCTCCAAACACTAGGCCCACGCAGTTTGGGTTTGTGAAAGGCAGATCATGCCTCCTGAACCTGATAGACTTCTTTGATGCAGTCACCAAAGCTGTAAATGAGGGTAAGGTGGTTCACACAGCCTACCTGACCTCACCAAGGCTTTCGACACCATCCTCCATTCTGAAATTATAGCTAAACTCACTAAATTAGGTATAAATCCCTACGTCACAAGATGGGTTGCCAACTGGTTCACTGACAGAACCCACACTGTAAATGTTGCAGACACCAAATCTGACTTCAAACCAGTGATAAGTGGAGTACCACAGGGTTCAGTCCTGGGACCTCTCCTGTTTGGTATCTACTTCTCTGAAGTACAGGCTAACACAGAAGGCCACTGGTTAATGAAGTTTTCAGATGACTGCAAACTAGGAGCCATAGTCGAGCCCACAAATGATGTGGACATCCTACAGAAGGGTCTCACTGAGACAGACATGGTGTCAGAGCCATGGCCTCATGCTCGAAAAGTGCATTGTCATGCCCTTTGGTAAAAACTCTGTTCCCATGAACTACTACATAGGCAGCAGTCTACTTAACACCGAATATGTGATAAGAGACCTTGGGAGCCAGGTGGGCAGTAGTCTCTCCTTTGATAATCACATCTCCACAGTAGTCAGGAAGTCCTTCTACATGACACACACCATCACAAAAGGGTTCTCATCCAGGAAAAAAGAGGTCATTGTTCCCCTCTACTCAGCACTCATTAGACACATTATAGAGTACAATGCCCCTTTTGAAATGTACCTCACAAGATATCTGCAGCAGCTAGAAAGGCCACAGAAGTACCTCACAAAGAGGATTACTGTCCTTAGACGCCCTGCACTGATCGTCTCAAAAAACTCCAGCTTTACTCCGAAGCATATCGCCTGCCCTGAGGTGATCTCTGCCTAACATATAAAGGTATGTCAAACCCTGAGCTGTTGGACATGTTACACCTAAGGAAATCCCAATCCCTCCTAGCTACATACTCTAGGGACCTAAACCTTGCCCCCACAATAAACAGGACATGCTGGAGGAATAGATTCCTGCCCCAGAGACTTCCCATACTCTGGAACATGCTACCTATCTATGTCAAGCAAAGTTCCTCATTAGCACTCTTCAAGAAAATTCTTGATGAGTGGATGGGAAATAGGAAATACACCCCGGGGATCACTTCTGTGGCTCTGCTTGACACAGGCACAGGAAATGAACTTTCTTGGGTGGCGTAAGTCAGGGAACCTTGTTGGCTAGGCTTACTTAGGCCCTTGGGCCGATAGCCTAGTACCTACCTATGAACCTATGAACCTATTAATAACGATGACTCTCAGAATTACCTGCAAGTTGGAAATTGAAATAAAAAGTAATACATGAGGTAAGGCAGTACCATGATGAGCATTATGAGGAAAGTTGTGCAAGAAGTAATTCGGCTTCACTTACACTGCACAAGTTTGACACTAACCCTCTACTCTAACAATACATACATAAATAAAAAAAATAATGTGGTCTCATAAATCAATACATAACATAAAATAAATAAATAAATTGCTTTCATTATACTCAGTGGAATGGGTCCACAAAGGTTCTGTAAACAGGGATCCTCTAGCGAAGCTCAAACCACTGATATTGTCTTTCGTAGACAATGTTGAATATCACTATGGTTGCAAGCCTTGGTCACGTTACCTCTGCAATTATTTAATTTATTATAATTGCTGATCATGTCACAAAATGCCCATTGATACACTACATCTTTCATTTCAGTTCCCAGATTGCTAACATTTTGGGAGCTTCACTGATGTAGATGTTCAACTCTTTATGTTCGCTCAGCTTTAGATTTAATTAATATACTTTGATATAAAGTTAGAAAGCCTTACAACTCCTCTTGTTCTTTTTGCCCTTTTTATGTTTGCACTTTGACATTTACAGTACTCTGTGAAAGCATGCAGTAGATGTAGGGAGGGAATCGTATAGTGTAGACCACATGACTGGGCTGTTTTCTACATAAACGATACCTGACATATTATAGGTTTGTTGCAGCAATACAAATTTCCTCTATTAGTGCAACATAAGTGTTACCAAACATTTAAAAAACAATGTTTGTTTCCCTGAAAGGAATTCATTGAATCTCATTCTCGGTCTCCACACATCTGTACTTATGGTTCAAACACAGCATTCTTTAATTTTTTTCACTTCATGCAACACAGCAACACAGCAACATCTTTCTTCTAATTCCTATCTGTACTGTTCAGGTGCACTTAATTCATTTTATTTTATCTGTGCACTTCTTTTTCTACAGATATTTTATACAGATTGTTTTAATTTCTTCACTGGGTAGTGTCAACTGTTTGTTTTCTTTGATGCTTTTAGATTTCTTTTGATGAACCAGAGGGACCAAATTGTCCTGCTCTTACTATGGTGAAGTGGTCACTTCATTTTTATGAACAAGATTCCTCAACTTTAGGACTTCCTTGGAATTGTGTCTTTAGTAGCTCATTTTCAGCTTACAAATTCTGGGACTTAAGTTTGGATCAAGGAGGGGATTGCTAATCATTTGCACCTCTTTCAGACTTCTATCTTCTGCATCTGAAAACAACAGTATCATTTTGGGTATGAGACTGACTTTGCTTTTATCTTTCAAATTTAAGCATGTCAATTTCCCCCTTTTATATTTTATGAGTATCTTTCCAGAGCCTATATACCAGTCTCTTTTTCACTTTTGCCTCATCTTGTTTGGCTTTTCTGGACTGTTTCTGCTTTCCTTTCACATGTACCTCATATTTTTCAATCCTCAATTCTCTTTCTACAGAGAAACAAAATTCTCTTTTAACACAGGTTCTTGTTCCTTTATAGATGCAAAGTCAGATTACTTGTCACTTTCAAGTTTACCACTATGTTTCAACTTGTACAAAAAGTTCAGAAAATCATTTGATTAAATGAACATTTTATTTATCTGTATTGTTTTGGATTGCTTTTGTTGGTCGAGCTCAGTCAATATTTTTTAACTATCTCTTGTTATTTTATTTTTATTTTCAGAAACCATCTGTTCCCATTTTTCTACTGTTTCTCTCAGCTTAGGCTGTCTTGGTATTTCTGTACTCTTAGTTTCTGAACTATTCTTGCTGTGCTATGTATGTTTATAGGTGAATACTAGGCTAACAACCACTAGGACCCTTATAAGCCTATCCATGCAACGCAAAGGGGAACCATAAATTTGATTTATACTGGGGGTGATTTACAGACTGCCTCTGTCCATGAGAGACATGGGTCCCAGACCAGGGAAGAGTTTATAATTACCCATCAACTGGTCCAAGTTGTGCTTAAATAGGGATAGGGAGGAACTCTGCTTCACATAGATGGGGTACCTGTTCCAGAGAATGGGAATTCTCTGAACAACATTTCTGTCTCTTCAACATGTCCTGTTTATGTTGCAAGCAAAATGTAAGTCTTTGAATCTTGCAAATGTGCAAGAGGTCCAGTAAAACAGGGTCCAGGGATGCCTTGTATGCCAGGAATTATTACCTCTCAGACGTCTGTATGATACCAAGTAAAGAGACATGGCTTGGAGGTGGTCAGTATAGGACATTGTGTTTACTCCCTGTATTCTTTTTGTAAGCAACCTTTGTGGGCATTCGAGTTGCTGCATGTGTCTGATTATGTACATACCAAAGGGGGTATTATACTCTATGATGGGTCTGATGACGGACAAGTAGAGTGGTGTGATGACCTAGATGCCATGCATTTGCTTATAAGATGAGCAACATAGAAGGGTTTTCTTACTACCTTGGACACAAGTTGGTGGAAGGTTAAGTTACTGTCTACATGAGTTCTCAGACCCCTGACTAATGATTTAACTTTTAGTGGTGATTTATTGATGACATAGTTAGCTGGGGTGGCCAGCTTCCCAAAAGGTACTATAATGCATTTTGTGGTATTCAATTTTAAACCATGGCTTTGGCATCAAGCATTTGTCTGTGTTAGACCTTCCTGAATGGTGTTCTCATCTTCGAGGGGGGGGGGGGTACAATGACTGCTCCCAGTTTGCAATCAACTGCAAACATGGTTAGTCAGAGGCCTTTAACATTGGTTTTGACATCCATGAAGTAGATGCCAAACAGGTGTGGGCCTAGGATAGAGTTGTGGGGAGACTCCCCTGGTAACTGGCCTCTTTATAGAGATAGTATCACCAATTCTAACCTCTGGGGTCCTATCAGCAAGCCAGCTAGCTATCCAGCATGTTATATATGGGTTTGTACCTAGTTCCATAAGTTTGATGACAATGCCTGAGAGGGGTATGGTATCAAATGCTTTATCTGGACCTACGTAGGCTGTATGCACCATTCCCCTGTCATCCATTGCCTTAGTGACCTTTCCAGAGAAGTCCAGCTACTTTAGCAAGCATGATTTTCCTTTGATAAAGCTAAACTGGGATGGATTCAATGTCTAGAGGGTTCCTATATTTTTATTGATAACTTCCATTATAATTCTTCTCCTGATTTTGCAAATATGACCAGTCAGACTAATAGGTCTGTAGATTTAGGGATCCATTGAAGGTTCTCCCTTATGAAGAGAAATGACTGTCAGAGTACTCATATAAATTTGATGACTGTATCTGATTGACTTTCTCTTGTTCCTGGTTGGATGCTTGGTGATTTCCTTAAAAAAATAGTTCTGTTGTCCATAATGATTTATTTCAGATCTCTTAGAACCTATATAGTTGCATTCATCACTTTACTTCAGTATTTTCCACTTGCTTTTCCAGTTACTATTAAAATATTTTTAAGGAAAGTATTTTTGGTTCCTATTAAAAATATTTTTAAGGAATGTATTTTCAATCTGCTACATTACAGCAATGTTTATATCCAGATTCTGGAGGTCAACACATTTTTTGTTTGTAAACCTAGGCTACTGTATCCTAGCAGAGCTTTGGCACATTATTTATTGTATTATTTTTAGCACATTATTTGCTTACTGCCTCTTTTGTATCTCATTTTTCAGAATAAGCAAATCACAACTTCACAATTTCTTTTGATTTGAACATAAGTTTTTCTTACAATATATAGAAATGTACTGTCTTTTCACTGCAAACAAACTTCATTTTCATAGGCTGTCACGAGAATTCTGCCAACCAGATTTCCCAAAGACTTCTTTGTTCTCATTTTCCAGAATGATATTAACAATAATGCAATTATACAATAAAAGGTCATTAGCATTCCCAAGTGTGCACCCTGATTGTACACCCCAGTACACATGCTCATTGCAGAAGTCCAGTCACTTAACTATTGTTGAGTGGCCAGACCTTCTATTAAGGTATGCTAAAAAAGTAATCTTTAAATACTTTAAGAGGAAAGGAACAAACTATGAGGAAAAAATAGGATACTCTGCAAACCTCTGGACAGTTAAAGGGTACAGTTAAAACAAAAGATCACACTGATTTTCACCTTACCTGTCAACTGTTCAGACTATGGTAGAATGTCCTTTACTTTCCTCATATGACTGCCTTATCCCTCATAGTTTCAGTAATGTTGCAACAGTTTCACAAAATAAAAACATACATACATGAATAAATGAATGAATGAATGAATAAATTAATAAATAAATAAATATAGTAAAAAAAACTGTAGAGGAAGCAAACTGATATTAGTATGCTATTTTCTATGGCATCTCTCAAGCACTGTATTGATGTACTGTGCAAATGTGTGGGTGTACATACCATACATATGCACAGCACATTAATAAACCACAAAGTGGGAAGAACACTAAAGTGTCATTATATAAAAGCATTATTAAAGGAAGTTAAGTAATTTCTTTCTTAATAAGAAAGACATTTGGCTTTTCCTGGTTAGGGGTTGCAACAGCGGATCTCCAGTCTGCTTATGACTGGCAGTAGATTTTTATAGTGTTGAGTTGCTAGCCCGGTGCCCGACCTTCACAGAAGGCACACACGCATTCACGCACCTACCTGCATGTCATTTTAATGTTCCATCACTCACAGGGAGGACATGCAGACTCCACACAGAAAGCACTCCAGCTGAGAAGTGAACCGGAAAGCCTCTTGCTGTGAGGTGACAATGCTAACTACTGTACCACCATGGCAATCAATTTCTTTCTTAATAATATCATTATATAATAGCAATAGCCCACTTTTGCATGCAGGTATCATAGGATTAGCCCACACTTGGTCATGGGTTATTGCTAAAAAATGTTTTTTCCCCATTGCATCCACTTAATGACTTAATTTTATTGCTAGAGGAAGCCTCTGTATGGGTACAAAGTAATTACCTTCCTTTTTGCAAGTATAACAGTTCTTTAGTATTAAAAACTGACAACCTAGGAAGACTTTTTTTATTATGTTTCTGTTATACCTTTCTGCAGGCTCACTCTTTATAACTGTCACTACAGAAATAGCACCTAGATCCAAGCCAAAGGATAAAGAGGTCAAACAATCAAGTCATTCATTGCAAACTGAAAGAAAAATCCAGCCAAGCTAGACTTTGCACTGTAATGAAAGCCCATGGGATATATGCAAATGGTACCTTAAAGACATCAAGTGTTTTGGCAACACGGTTTCTGAAAGCCCATAACTTGGATATATTCAGGCCAATAAAGCCAACTCTCACTAACTATGAACATACATGTTTTATTCAGCTTTTTTACTGATTCATCAGCTATACTGTAGTGATACAGGGATTTAAATCCAGCTGATGCCCATTAACATTAATGCAACTGCAAAATATTTGAACTAAAATCTTAATCAAAATGTCAAAAGGTCAAAGGGTAATGCAGACAAAACATTTAGTAGAAATTGCAAGACAAATCTAGCTATGCTAGAGTTTTCACTGTGTGATACCTTAAACCATCAGCAATGGAGGCCCATGGGATATATGCAAATGATCCTTTGTGGACAGCAAGTGCTTTCACCTACACAACTTCTGAATGCCCATGACTTTTTACTAAAACTGTATAAAGTTCCACTGTTAGCAAGTGATTTCTGTACGTTGCACATTTATTTATTTTGCTTGTTATTTTCCAACTAGTTAAGGTTTCACATAGAGCTTTAAGTTAAATGTAGTTTCTACCTAGCAATGCATTTCAGGAGCAACACATTCCTCTTTTAACTTTAAAGATCATTTATCAATTTTCTGGCTGAGAGTGATTTTTCACATGCTTAAATTCAAGATAATTTACAATGCAAGAAAAGTTTTACTTTAAATTATTGACTTTTTTAACATTCTACTCTGCACATTATAAAGTTACAAACTTAGGACAGTACTCAACAATTTATTTTTTAGTTTTTCTTTAATTGACTTATTTTCT